>NW_017728992.1:45272408-45283162 GCF_001723915.1 Gavialis gangeticus | reverse complement strand
GGTCTGCTTGGTGACAGACTGCAGCAGTGGACAAGGCAGCCGTGACTGCTCAGTCAGCCTGTCTCCCTGCAGCTGCAGATTGTGAAGGAGTGCTTCTGTGGTGAGGGTAGGGAAAGGTGCAGAGCAAAGCATGCTGGGATGGTGGAGGACTGTGCTGTGGCTTCTCTCAGAAGGTTAAGTTGTACAGGTTCTGTTGTTCCCATGTCATTTTTCTCCTGGACTGGCCATTTTTTCTTTGGGAGAATATTCCTGAACACCTGTACACTCATGGTTTTTCTTGGAAAAGTAACAACTCTCCTAGGAGAAAGTAACTATTTGTTGGCCACTGCCACTAAGTATGAAGGCCCCATTAAAGTCAGCAGGAGTTGTGCCACTGAATACACTCTCCATCTCACTGACATTCAGCTCTCTGCCTGGGAAAGGAAACACTGTTGTTTTTCTTTCTCCAAATCTTTGTGTCTCTCCCCCTTTCAGGGTGTTGACACACACACAAGCTGACTTGCATGATGAAGTGTCAAATGTGACCGAGTCCCCAAGGGCTCCTGCAATAAAGTTTAACAGCAAGTAAGAATTAACCCTGCCCCAACAGTCACACTTTCCAACAGAAAAGTTATAGAGTTTTATTCAAATGACATGAAGCCAGATTGGCATCAACATGAGCTACCACCTGGACTGCATGTAGACATACCCCTACCACATTAAAGAGACAGTCCTTCTGGAGACCAGCTTCTAATTTAAATAGCCAAGGCAACAGTCAGAAAGACAAGAGAAAAAAGCAAGGATATGCATTTCCTCTTTACAGAAAGGGAACTGTTGGACAGAGAGGGTGTGCAACTTGGCAAGGACTATAAAATCTATAGGCTAGAAACTTATGTGTATTAAAGTCAACAGTGCATGAAGATGAGAATTTGCATACATCACTGTAGCTGTGGGGCCTGAGTTCTGATTCTGCCACAGGATACCCTAGTGCAAACCCCTGCCTCCATTCAGAGTCCTGGTTAAATCAATTGGTGCCCACACAAGCACAAAGTCTGCATTAGCAGACTCCAGTTTCAAACAGGACTTAAAACAAAAAAAAGATCTATACATTGTTGAAACATAAGTTACTGAGTAGAAATAAAGTGACCAATTAAAAAAACCCCCAAAATTAACAGTCACTGTTGTCCGGTATGTGAAAATAATTGGAAGAAACAATTAAACTTCTTGGTATAATTCCTATTAAATGCATAAGTATTACTGAACTTCCTCCTTCCCCCCCTCCCAAAAAGGACAGCAAACTACATGGACTGCAGCTCCACAGGAAAAGTATTACTCGGACTGTATGTGCCTGGTCATTTATTAGGGAGGATAGAGGAGAATGGAGGAAGGGATGAAAAAAATGGTTCTTAAAGAGTCATGGCTTGGAACAGTTACATTTATCTTCTGAAGAGATCAATTTACCTACTTTTCTAGCCAACATGGGCATCCAAAGACAATATCTGGCCCCACGGTTCTGTCAAAACCTCAGCCATTTTTTTCTGAATTTCTTTTTCCTTCCCTGCTGACTACTGTGATCCAGTATTTGCTGTTAAATAAAAACTACTTATTTTATAACTACCTACCTTCTTCTCTACTACTCTCTTGTAAGATCTCTTCCACACCAATCAAGTGCAAAAATCAATTGGCTTGGGGGACTGTTGAGCAAAGCAACCAGTTGTTGTTGTTGTTAAAAGGAGCGAAAAGTGTGTATTTAAATTAAAAATGTCCCAATAATCAAAATAAAAAGAAAGATACAGTACAATGGTCTCTGAGACAAAATACAATTTTATAAAAATTGTATTATCCCTTAGAACTCATATTACCCAGTAGAATCTAAAAAGGAACGATGCATTCTTCTGAGCTTTCATTTATACTTTAATAGGAAAATCTGATATAGTTCCAAATGTAATTAGCAAAAAAGTTTTTTTCTCTTTTCCTAGGACTTCTCATGTAACTAATACAGTCCACAGAATTGACTAAACAATGCAACTTAGTAGTGCAGGACAAAAGGTCATTTGGAAGGGATGTGACTTTAAGAGCTTACAAAGGCTTCGTCCTCACTCCTGTATTAAAAGAGGAAGCGAATCTCAGTAAAGGAAGGATGCCCACTTTAAATAAGGAAATGAGTCTGCAGGATGTACACATGCTGCTTTCTATTAATGATAAGCGAAATCTAAAGAAAAAGCAATAGACTTCTCTGGCTTTGGCAAAAGACAACTTTTGGTGGATTACCTATAAAGAACTTTAAATAAACACACTGTAAATATACGCCCTCTACCATTTTTCTATGCTGATTTACTTATGCCTAATGGGGGTTAGCAAGCACTGATTGCTATATTCCACAGATGAGAGCTACAATTACTGGCTGATGGTTTCATATGAAAGCTAAAAATGACAGATGGTATTTTGCACAACAAAGTGATTGGTCAAACTGCTTTAAGCCTTCTTGCTCAAGGTAGGCTCTGAAATAAAATTACTAGTGCTACTTCAGATGGTCTGAGGGGAAGAGGTACAGATCCTTTTTCTAAGCTTGATAAAATCAATAATTTTGGGACAGTTTATTATTTGCTATTACAAATCTGGACTTTATAGCTGCAACAAAGAAATGATTCTTGCAATGCAAATTTTGCAAAGAAATATATGGAACTGCATGTCCACTGCAATCATATTATACATTTTAAATAAAAATAAAAACCACTGACTGCTCCATTGCAGTCTTATTTCATACTAATTTGGTAGTGTTGCTTTCCCCGTGACTAAACACAATTAGGTCAGTTTGGCTCAGGAGAATTTATATTTATCACGTACCATCCCAAATAACTTTGCTGAGATGGAGAGGACAAGTGGAAAAAAACATTAATAATGAGGTAGTTAGGGGAGGGAAAAAAATAAAAAGCCAGGAAATTCAAACTTCAGGTTATACTCACAAAAGCTTGAAAGCATGAAATTTCACAGTTAAGGTACTCAAACTAGCTTAACATTGCCCCTGAGCAGTCCCAAGATTCAACCTTCCCTTGTATGTTTATAATACAGCTACCCCATTAAATTTGTTGGTTTGGGATCAAAGAATTTTTCTACAGTCTTTAAGAAGGCCTTTGGCTTAAAATGCTGAACAGCTATTGTACAGCACTGGCTTGTGACCGATTTCCTGTCCAAGTTCTAGGCAGGCTAACGCAGTGTCAAATGACAATTGGGCTTTATGAGTCTACAGATGTCGAAGCGCCTTTAGGAGGTACTGGCTAGTTCCATGCAGAGCCAATCGAGTGCCTTACTAGCAGCATACCCCTGCACTTTATACATACCATGACATCCTTGTGCAGAGGGCCAAAACAAGGCTTCTGTATCTCTTATGTCACAAAACCTACTTTGGAGAATTTGATGCAAAGGACTTTTGCCAGTCCTCTGGGCAAGAAGAAATACCATCCACAGTAAAGAGCAGTCACAGAAGTGCAAGGCCAAACACAGGACTGAAAGCAATTGCTGCATCAAAGTCAGTATGCTCCTTATGCATCTGCTTCCACAGTGATGGAGCACTAGAATAGAATGAACTCATGCTGGAAACAGTCCAAACACTTGTTTGATGCTGATATAATTCTCCCATGCTGAAAATGGCCAGACTATTTATTTATTTATTTATTTATTTAGCTCGTGACCATAAAACACTTTGTACCTTGCATGGCTCTACATGTTGATAACAGCAGCAATGGAAACACCTGTTTCGCCCAGTCTAGACTGATGCATAAATGTTACTGGAAAGGTGGGTATTTTTGTTCTTTTGTTTATAAAACAATGATTTGGATGAAATTGTAAATGCCTCTAAGATACAAAAGTGTTACTGTACTAAAACTATATGTACCAAATGTTACAAAGTGTCAACATTTCCATTATGAACTCTCGTTTCATGATTTATAATTTAGCTGTAAATTTTTGTTTTTAGTTTAAAACTTGGCATAAAAATGCTGCAAAAAGGTTTTTAAAAATTCTCCAAAAGTCAGACTGTGTATTAAGTTACTTTTTTTTTTTTTTTTTTACTAGGATAAAAATCTTTTGGGTGTTTGGATAATTCCAAAGCAAATAATTTTCCATAAAAGTGTCTTTGGGTATTTATGGAAGAAAGGGGAGAAAAGGGAAATTAAACTTGACCAAGCAATTTCATTTATAAACACAGCTTTCTGTATAAATTTTTTCAACTAAACATTTGTAAGGATTTGCAGCAAGCAGACTTTATGAACATTCACAGCAACTAAATGAATATGGACAGACCACAAAAGCTCCCAAGAGCTGTTACTGTCTATTGGGTCAAAAATATGTGAACTGAGAAGGATTTACAAGGGGGACCATAATTGCTCCTCTGGACCCATTACTTTCTGATGGGTAAATAATACATGTTTTCTAAACTGCTACACATGCCAAGATATGTATTTGCCCTTCAGGCTGTAAAGAATCCAAATAAACCAATAGGATCTATCAGATAAATAATACATTAACAGAAGCAAAATGCATGTTTAACTAAGCAAATACTGCACTTAAAAATAACTGAAAGATGCACCGAGAGGACCCTAAATATTGCTCATAGTTACATCTATGTTTCAGCAAGGAAAAGTTAAGATTTGGGGTAATTCAAAACAAGACAAGAAATTTTAAGTTACTACTGAGTCTTTTAAATAACCACTTTTTAGCAAGCTACCTGAGCTGTTGAGTCCCTGTCAAACCTTATATAGTACAAGCAGCTGTAATTGAAACTGTGTGCGTTCCAAAAGCTGCTACAGATGTTACAACCCTTAAGGGTTCTACAGGCTGTCACATTTCTCAAGTGTTCTACATTTCATGGCACATCCTGTTATTAAGCCATTTTCCTGACCATGTCCCAGCATGTTTCTGAACTTTGCTTATGCTTCTCCTATGCTGCCTGATCTCCTCAAACTCATGCTATTGCTTTTCTCCCTGCTTTGCCTTCGGTCTGTGAGCAAAGCTCGGAGGGCAGCACTGACTGAAATAAGAAGAATCAAACCAGTGGATGTTGGAAGATCAGAGAAGCCACTCCCCCGCTATGGGAGGGAGAAATGAGAGAGAGAGAGGTGGGGTGGAAAAGGAGCAAAGAAAAGTACCAGGAGAAGGAAGGTACATTGAAAGGGAGGGAACCAATGGCAAAGGGAAACATAATGAAGAACGAGCATGATAACAAGGACTGAAGTCACTTAATCAGAAAAAAGAGAAATAGAAGTTGTTCCCCTTTTCAGGAATCAAGGGCTTCCAATAGATCCATGTCCCTCAGACCCCTGGCAGACATTACACATTTATCACCTGATTAATGTGTTAATCACAGAATAAATGGTAACATACCAGACATTCCACCAATTTATTGTGTGATAAAAATGGTAAACTAGCCACAAAAATATTCCATATTAAATGCAATGATCCTGGGCTTCCCAGGCAAGTTTAAAGTTGTGCTGGCCAATCCAGAATCTGGGACTAGTTCCTCCATACCAGGCTGCCCAGGGAGCCTTGAAAAGTCTGCATGCATGTTGGGGTCTGAGATATTTTATCCAAATCCCTCAAATTGCATGGCTTGCTATACCATATCTTAAATGCCTGGACACATGATTTTTGTGATCCAGGTTAAATTTCCTCTGATCCCAATGCACATTTAAATTAACATCTCCCAGGCATCTCAATGCTTCAGTGGGTAGCTGTGAGGGTGAGTTCCAATGAATAGCTCAACTAACCAAAAAACACCCCCATTTATATTACCACAACCTTACATTAGAGATTGTTGTTTGTTTTTAAATATGTTGAGTTGGGGGGGAGGAGGCTCCCTTCTTATTAATTCCATATTAATTTGTATATGTTTTATATATACCTGCCTACTTTTTCCTCTATCTAATATTTTATGTTACAGAACATGCAAATTAAATTGAGAAAAGGCTCTGGGGCTGCTAGAAAGAAACAGTTGGCAGTTGAATGATGGAATTGGCGACCTTCAAAAAGTGAACTGACACCCATCTTGCTGGGGTCACCTGATCCCAGCGGTCTTTCCCGCCCAAGTGCAGGGGGGCTGGACCCGATGATCTATAAGGTCCCCTCCAGCCCCTAACAACTATGAAACTATGAAACTGAAAAAAAAGTAAAGGATATTAGCAAAGCAAAGGATACAGAAGAAGCTACGGGTGATAAAGTCTCTCAGCCCCAACTTGAAGGAGAGCTCCAAGATTACTCTATCTGAAGCAGTTAGGGAAAAGAAAAGCTATAGTAGCTGGCAGGAGATTCTGTTATTTTTGCCCTGTGGCCCAGGTAAACTTTTACAGAGTTTCTGGGGAAAAAAAAGATGAATACTGAAGTGGACCAATCAAATAAATAAGACCTTCATTTAGTCACAGCAGCAAAATGTTCTTGTTTCCTTTAGCCTGTTTGGAGACCACTTCCTAAAGGGAAGGTGGCAAAGTTTGCATCATTAGAGTGCATTTATTTTTAAAAGGGGGTTCTGTCAAATAAAGAATTTCTTTCATGTTGGCAGGGATGACAAAATGGACAAGAAATTTAAAGAGGTATAGGGCCACCTTTTCTCTCCTAGTTAATGGCAGTTATTGAAACAATGTCTGAACAAATAGCCTTCATCTGTTCATTCCTTAAGATATAAAGGAAATTCTATTTTCAAGCCTGACTTCCTGGAAAAAAATTCAAGCCTCATCTCTGCTATTTAATGATTTGAAGGAGTTGAACATATGAAACACAATACCACCTCTATCTTCCACAGCAAATAGAAATTATCACAGTTTTCTGTAATAGGAAGTACTGTTTTCTCAGCTAATGTCTTCCACACTTTCAATATATCAGAAGCAAATTATGCTTTGGGGTTTGTCTCTGGTTTTCAACTTAACTGTGTTACTAAGAGTAAAATGGTACCATTTTACTTCATTGAGCTTTTAAAAACATGCTTTAGTTTAACAGACATCCTCACAGATGAAGGAAGTCAATGCAACCTTCCCCTCCTTCATATATGCAAAGAAAGAAATCAGTGAGGCAAAATGAAATGATAAAATCAAGCTGTTTTCTGAAGGATTTATGGTCCTTCTGTGGGAGGTCTTTAAGATAACAAGGTGTCAATAAAATCAGTAGTTCCAAGACAAAGATCTGCACTTAATGTATCATAGTAACACCAGGAATGCCTCTCAAAAGCAGGCATCAGACAATATAGCCATTACAGGCAATCATTTCTGTAGAACATTAATACCGTGCTATAAATAATACTGAGAAAAAAATCAAATTCCGTGTTCATTACATTCTTGAAGCAAGTATGTTCACTGTACTGAAGTAGAGAGACTTAAACTAAGTATAGGCCCAGATTAATTAAACTAGGATATAGAATGGACTTGTATTAGGATGGATGACTTGCCTTCAGACCTAATCTTTTTAGATTATTTGCCTATACGTGGTTTCCTCTCAATATTCAGGACATTTTTTCAGTATAATTAACATCTCATAAGACCCATGTATCCACATTTATTTTGATGAAAATAAAAAATATTCTACCTCTAAGAACTACAGATGTATGTATATTTAACAACCTGACAGAGTTGTACAGAGACATCAATGTCAAATCAGGCCTCATCACTGCCCATCTGGGATTTGCCTTGGCAGAATGGCATTCCATTCCAGCCAATTTTCCTCTCTGATTCTGAACCTCAAGAGGACTGGCAGGACTTGAAAATGTTATACTGCATATACTAGCTGGAAGCCAGTATGAAAGATAGCAGAAGGGGCTGGCAACAGAGCAGGAAGATAGTAAACCCATCAGCTCTATCCAAGGCAATAAACTGGTGAAAATCCCAGGCCCTACAGTCAACTCCTAAGAATAGAGACCCTGCTGAAACTTCCAAGCAGGTCATCTTGACCCTGCCGGGGGACTAATATATCAGTTGATTTATAAATATCCAGTGCCCCCATGCCTCCTATACATATTCCTTTGACACTAAACTGAAAAGGAGCTTGTTTTCTCTCTCCAACCCATTACAAAAGCTCTTCTCTGGTGAATTATTCCATTCCTCCTCCAGTTGCTACATGGTGAGATGTTCTGCTAATGATACCTCTCATTGAGCATCTGTTTGTATGGACACTCACCTCAGAGGTGTCAAAGCTACAGCCTGAGAGGCAGATTCAGCCCATGGAGCCCTTTCTATCTGGCCTGCTGGCAGACTAGGGCAGCTGGGGCATAGCCTGCCACAGAATACAGGATCCCCAGGGTCCTGGTGGATATGGCCATTTGCAACCTAGTGAGGGCTGCACTGACACAACCATAGTTGCCCTGTGTCTGCTTGGCCAACTGCCACAGTTGCAGCAAGCAGTCACTTGGCCCACACATTTGCCTTACCACCTCCACTGCAAGACCCATGCCAAACCCAACTCAGGGCATGGCCTGAGATTGACATCCCTGCTCTAGCTCTATGGAGAGCTGAGTTGTCTGCCTTTTCCCTGCTTATAGCTTTCCTAAGCAACAGTAAAGCAAAACCAGCATGTTACCCACCAGTCAGTTTGTTACCCACGTGATTCAAACCAGTCAGTTTGTTACCCACATGATTCTGAGATTCTGAACAGCAGCAGTGGGCCTGACCTTCATTTCACTGATACTTCACTGAAGACAGCACTTGCAGCCACGAAGGCTAGACATTTCATTTGGATTTGGAAGTGTAAATGTTGAATAAGTTGGTGGCTCAGCTTGCTCATGGAATCTTCAAGCTATGAACTGCTATCCCCCAACTCAGCCATCGGTCTTTAACTATTCTTGGGTTAAAGGGCAGCCAGCTTCTTTGAAGAACCAAATGGAAAACACCAGACAGAACAAGAGAAGATTAACTCAGAGGAAAATCAGCGTATGCCTAATGATCCCCTCCTGCACTAGTTATTTTGCTTATTAGTCCAGGATACTTTTGGCAAGAGCCATCCATCTGAACTGATAGGTAACTCATCTTTTAGTAATAACAAATATAATGCAAAGCAGACTATATCATCACAATGCAGTCTGTTGCAAGACATGACTAAAGTTCTCATTGGTCACATACAATATATATTATTACATTAGCTTGCTGAAGATTCTAAGCAGCATAGCTGAAATTAACACTAGCCCACTAGCCAAAAGACTGCATCAAAGAAAAAAGCAGCTTATAGTACAGTTTTATTGTCTGTAGGCACAGTAAACAGATTCGGTACCTGCTCTTCAAAAATATGCATGATTAATTTTTGAACCTCAATTACAGTAAAAGCTCTGTTATCCGGCATCCCCCAGAAATGGGGGATGCCGGATAACACAATACGTCGGTTAACTGGGCGGCCTGAACAGGCATCCTTGCCTGTTTGGGCCACTGCTTCTCCTGCTGTGTCTGGGGTGTCGCTGCCCCTCCCATGGGCCCTGTGGGACAGGGAGGCAGGCCCCGTGCAGCCTGCTATGCCCTGAGCCGTGGGGGCTAAGCAGTGCAGGCTGCTTTCTCCTGGGCTGTGGGGGCTCAGAGAAACTGGAAGTGCCACAGTGGGCACTTCTGGTTTCATTTTACCTTACAAGCCGGCATGCCAGTTAATAGAACATGCCGGCATGTAAAGTGCTGGATAACGGAGCTTTTACTGTGCTTAAACACATACAGGAACACAAGACTGGAAGGGAACTGCTGGGCCATGACCCTCTGCTTCCAGGCAGTTATTCACCCAAGAAGCCGCAAAATCATGACTTCAAATCCTCTCTCGTGTGTAAGGCAAAAGACCAGAAACAAAACACCAGGAACACCCTACAACAGTAGTTTTCAACCTTTCTTCATTTGTAGATCCCTAAAAAATGTCAAATGGGGCTGTAGAACCCTTTGGAAATTTCAAATAGAGGTTTGGACCCCTCTGAATTGTCAAGTGTGGGTATTTACATACTTCTGATTGACCATAGTCATCTTTCGCAGACCTCTTGTGTAGTCTGTGGTCCCCCAGGTGTCTGCAGATCACATGTTAAAAACCACTGCCCTACAACACTGATTCTTGATGAGAGTGCTGTGGCACCCAGGAGTGCTGCCACATCCTTTGTAGGGTGTTTCAAGGTATGAAGTAATAAGAGAGGGGGTGTGAGGAGATAAGCAGGTACAAGCAGGCTCAAGCTTGTCCCTGCCCAGCCAATCCTCCACTCTCATTGCCTGGCCCCTAAGCAAGGAGTTAAGCATGTAATATATAAATTAGTTTTTGAAATTGGGTGCCACTTAATTCACAAAAGTTACGGAGGGGGGCCTTCAGCTGAATGAGAGGTACATCAAGTTGAACAAGGGGGTGTCGCAAGTCCCAAAAGGTTGACAAACACTGCCTTAAGAACATACACATGCACACACATACACTTTTTAAATGTAAACACAATAGCCAACGCACCCCTTAAAAATAAAATAAAAGCTCAAGTTGATCTTCAGTTCTTTTTCCTTGGAGGTTATAAGAAACCAGCCCCCACCTAGAACAAGTACAATGCTGTTCTTGTCAGGAGCTCTACAGTTCATAGTGTATGTATTGAGAAACAGCTGTTTGGTGACAGACTGCTAGCTGGGAAGTTAAAGCTGACTGAAGTGGTTAACCCACATCCCTTCCCCACTGATAAAGTGCTTTGATAAGCAGGCCATTCTAGTGAAAACTAGCAAAAGAGCCAGGGCTGAGACTTTCAAGAATGAATGTCTGACTTGTTTGGTAGAAGCAGCCTGAATCTTTTGCATAGTGTTCCCCAGTTT
>NW_017728992.1:45259304-45267408 GCF_001723915.1 Gavialis gangeticus | reverse complement strand
CCCAAATTAGTTAAGCCTGATACTACACTCAACCAGTTTTATCTCAAACTGGTTTCAGCTATTTTCACACTGGATTATGTGCACTAAACATCTGTTCTATTACAGGTTTGAACCAGTTTCTGTTTTTTTACCCACTCTCAGTCATTTTTGGTATATGCTTATTTTCCTTCTGCTTACAGCAGAACCAATTCTTCGATATGTCAGAGCAATATCCGGTGCATATGGGAAATAATAATATAAAACTGCTTTAAAAAAAACAAACCAACCACCTCCCTTAGTGCAACCTTTTATAAAAGTGTTTCGGGCAATCTGAAATGTTACCAGAAGTGCAGCATTAAAAAAGTCTCCCTGCTGAAATGTGCTTGCTTGTCTGGCTCAACCACAAGCCAGCAACACATGGGGGTAAATTTTTGCCTAACTTTTTGTTAACAGTAATTCAAAGAAAAAAAGATTCTTTGTGATTAATTTCTGAGCTTCAACTGAGAACCTATGGAAATAAATTTGTGAATTAACTGCAGATGTCATTCAAAAGCTTCCTAAGAAAATATTAATCTTTTACCAAATATTACATTCTACAGATACGTCCCCAAGTTATACTTTAAAAAAATCCCACTAATATAAAAACCGTTTACATTTTAGCATTAATTTAAGCTGTTCAAAAAAATCACCATTCCACAAATGCAATACAGTAAATTTTCAGTACAGCGGGATAGGGACTGGTTAATGTTACATATACAGTACATGACAAAGCAAATACTCCCCGCACACTACACTGCTCAGCCTTGATCGTTTCATATCACAACCAAAAGGAGTATTTTGAAAGTGGTTAAGTTAAAGTATCTGAGCGCTTGTTACCGTTCCAGATAATTATATTGTTATTGCAGAGCAGTATATAATCATTTGGATCAGGAGTTGACAGCTTATGATCCACAGGCTGAACCAGCCCACAGAACCACTGAATCCAGCCCACATACAGGGGGATTCAGTAGTACTGTGGGGAGGGGGGTTGCCTGCAGATGCTCTGTGTGTACTGCTGGAGACAAGTGACAGTGGTGACTAGGTTTTAGTGCCTACCCACCTGCCTGCCTCTGACCTAGGATGGGTCACTGCAGCCCAAAAAATGTTGCCTATCCCTTTTATACTTTAATTTTATACCACATGCAGACTGGTTTCATTATGGAGTAAGGCACAACGCTAAATAAAAATGTAAAGCTGTTTTAGTCACGAACCAACAAAACAATTCTTAAAATATTAAACAATTCCACAACAGAAAGAACATTTTAATGTGAAATCAGCAGTAATGTTTGTAGAAATTGTACCATCAGGCCAAGTTTTGAGACTCTCAAAAATAAAGGATTTATTTTCTTCAACCACTTCATTATAAAATTGTTTGGTTAACTGAATTAGATGCTTTCTTTTCCTTTTTGAGTTCAACCAAACTCTGAAATAAATAAAATAATCACTACACAGATAAATAAAATGTATTTCTAAATGCAATTGTTCTACCAATTTGAAAGTATTAACATTTGGGTAATACCGATAGCACTATATCCTCCAAATAAGGAAAAAAAAAAAACAAAAAAAACTAAGCATGCCCGAAGTCCACAGGATTTGAATTTGGCCATTAAGGAACTGTTCAAAAGAGAACATAGCTAAATGCTACCTTTACAGTAAGTAGCCAGAGATTGTTTATCTATATTAAGTGTGCCACTTTTTGCAGGAATGTCATAGTTAAGCATTAGTGTAGATTAAGCATAGTTTCCCTCTAGAGAAGCATGCAACATCTGAGTTGCAAGCCTTTTGTGTTTATGTTAAAAAACTTTTACTTTTTATTGCTTTTTTGCTTTCTTTATCAAAGGGTGATGAGGATTTTTTTTTACCTGGTGAGACTTCTTTATGAATTACCTTGAACAAAACATGCATTAAGCAGAATAATAAAATGCTCCCTCTTTTACAAAGTGCAGGTATCTAAAAAGAGACTGTCGTGGTGTGCCCGGTTCTGAAACAAGAACCTTCATAGTATAACAACAGCAGATGGAGCATTAAGACTACATAACCTATTGACTCACTTCTATATTTTATGTGGCAACAGAAGACTCACTGTATAGCATCCAATCATGCAAAGGTCTGAGTATTCTATACATCAATGTCCAAAAGTGGGACAATAACCAAGGGTACTGAAAGAATTGGCTGGGATAATTTCAGTGTCATTGGCTATCCTTTCTGAGAACTCATGGAAGTCTGATGAGGTCCTGGGTGACTGGAAAAGGGCAAATATAGAGCCATCTTTAAGAAGGGGAAGGAGGAGGATAGGGGGAACTAAATCCCAGTCAGCCTGACCTAAATACCTGGAAAGAACAAAGAGCAGGTCCTCAAGTAATCTATTACGAATCACCTAGAGGAGAACAAGGTGATCAGGAACATTCAATCTGATTACACCAAGAGCAAGCCATGCCTGACAAATCTGATTTCTTTCTAAGATAAATTGACAGGCTCTGTGAAGGAAGGGACAGCAGGGGATGTGGTATACCTTGATTTTAGCAAGGCATTTGACAGTCTCCCAGGACATCCTCTTTCACGAGCTAAGAAAATGCAGATTGGACGAAAAGTACTGAATTCATCTGGGGGCCTTTCTACATTCTGAAGCTGCCAAAGGTCAAAAGAACACAAAAATGGCTTAGACACCACAGCCTCCCTACCTCTTTAGGGGAGATTTTGTGTTGCAGTGCTAAAGGCACACAGAGCTTTTCATCTAGTCTCTTTCAAACAGATTGCATCTTTCAAAATAATTAAAAAAAAAATCATTGGAATCACTGTACCTGTTTATATGCACCAAGTAATTCACTGGTATCTAGGGCTTTCAAGTGAGTCCTTAAAAACAGAGGTCCTCTTCTACTCTGCATGGATATGAAAGCCTTGTTTGCACTGCAAAGTTCCACCAGCAGAGCTGTAGCAGCTAAGTAAAAGATCACACTATAGCAGGGTCGGGCAATTATTTTTGCCCAAGGCAGCTGTGGGGATCAGCACCCCTTCGCACTCCTCCCCCCCAACTACAATAGCCTGCAGTCAACATGCCACTGACAACAGTGCACCCCACCTTTCTAGGCAGCCCAGGCAGCAGCGGTGGTTCCTTCGGGATGCCACCACCGCTGACCCCAGAACTGCGGTACTGGTGGGGATCCTGCACACACAGCCCTAGCCCCAGCCTGACTCACACATGCTCAACCAGGCACAAAGGAGCAGCTCCAGACCAGCCAGAACCTGTGCGCACAGCCCTGTCCCACTCCGCACCTGCTCAACTCGCCTGCCTACACTGAGAGGCGGCAGTAGCAGCAGCAGCCAGGCAGAAGTTGCTGCTCAGTGAGGGGAAAAAATGGCCTCTCCCCCTCACTGCTGCCTGGCACTTCTTGCTGCAGCTGCCCAGAGCCTGCGCCTGGGCTGCTCTGCTGCTCCTCTTCACTGCTGTTGCCTCCAGGACACTCAGCGGAGCAGCAGTGGCAGTGCAGAGGAGCGGCACGGCAGCCCAGGCACGGGCTCTGGGAGGCCACAGCAAGAAGGGCCCGGCAGCAGTAAGGGGCCACTTTTTCCCTGCACTGAGCAGCAGCTTCTTCCCAGCCACGGCTACTGTTGCCGCTGCTCGGCACAACCAGGTGGTCCAGAGTAGCCATCGGCCAGGGTCAGGGATTTTGTGCACAGGTCCCCGCTAGTACTGCAGGATTGGGGCCAGCAGCTGCAGCTGCTGGAAGAAGCCACTGCCAACTGGGCTGCCTAGAAAGGTAGTCCAGCTGTGGAGTCGCACTAGCCCCACAACCTACCCAGGAAGCGGTAGGATACAACATGGGCCAGACAGTGCCAGACCCAGGTGGGACCAAGGGACCTGCCACAGACAGGACGAAGTCCCTCCACGGGCCAGATCCAGCCCTTGGGTCATATTTTGCCCACCCCTGCACTATAGTTAAAACAGCAGCAACCCTGCAGGGCATATTGACCCTAAAAATCATCTGTGGTTAAGGAAGCAGGTTTCCTCAGGGTCTCTGGATAAAATGTCCTAGGATTGAAAGATCACAGAATTAGGACTGGGAGGGACATCACAAGATTACCTAATCCAGCCGCCTGCACAAGGCAAGATCATTCCCGACTAATGCATCACACCTAAGTGTCTGCCTGACCTGCTTTTGAAAGTTTCCAAGTATGGAGATTCCACAAGTTCTCTAGGAAGCCTGGTTGAATGCCTGACCACCCTCATAACCAGAAATTTCCTCCTAATCTCCAGCCTAAATTTCCTCTGCTGCAGTTTAAGGCTGTTGCTCCTACTCATGTCTCCTACAGCCAGAGAGAAAAGTCCATTTCTCTTTAATCTACCTTCAGGTATTTGAAGATTGTTATCAAATACACCTCACCATCCTCCTGTCTTCTCTTCACCAAGCTAAACAACCCTATTTTTTTCAGCTTCTCCTCATTAGTCTTACCTCCCAAGCCCTTAATTATTCTTAATGCCCCACACTGGACTACACTTTCCAAACTGTCCACATCCTTCTTGAAGTGTGGCACCCAAAACTGGACACAGTACTCCAGGTGAGGTTTCACAAGCACTGAACAGAGAACAAGAATCACTCTGAACAGTGAGCTATGCTCAGAAAGGTGCTTACCTTTGGAAGACAATTCAATGCTCCTGAAGCATGTAAACTTAAATCCTGAGTGGGTCTCCTAAGCTCCAGAAAGGTGAGGGCTCAAACACATCACCGAGCTTATGTTTCATTTCATCAGCTTTTGGCAGCTTCCCTTCAGTGAGCTCTGTGAACCATCCTTCAGAGGCATCAGGCTCTCCCCATTCACTGCACAAGTAGCCTAGGACATATTTTTCTGATTTACCTTCCTGGGGAAAACACCTAATTTTTGGGCAATGTCATCTAATGTGGAGGTATTATGGGACTGGGCTGAATTTTGCCCCGTGCACTTGTCTGCCTTTTCAGATTCTTTAATGCCTCTAACTACATGGCCCCAAAGTAAATCTGTGTGGTCCAGAATCTATTACAATTACTTACCTCACTAGACCCATCAACTTAAAAGGGCCTGTTTGTAGGTTTAGATACTATTCTGGTGTTAGGATTTGGATTATTGCTTCCTAACTCCTTTACATATTCCTACTTCTACACAACTTTATCATAGATGCTTTCGTGAATGGTGAAGCATTTTTCACAAAACTGATTTAATTCAATTTATTAAAGAGTTGGGCGCTCCACAGGAAAAGCAGCAGCATAGATTGGGTACATCTACTTTCTAGTGAACAACAAATGCACAGGTTCAAATTAAAGTTCAAGAAACAGGAATAACAGCACTGGAAGAAAACAGATGTAACTGAGACCTGCTGCCTCTCTCTAAGGAATACTGCAGTAAAGGAAAAAAAATATGCATAGCTAAGATGCATAACCTCTTCTCAATGGATGTGGCTAACTGCCATTCCATAAATGAAAACTACATGGGTGCATATTAAAGGGAAATAAGATCTTTAAGAACTGAAAAGAATTTTTCCATCTACATACTGAATAACCCCTGGAAAAACTTCAGCTATTTAAGAGTGAACACATCCTCCTGATAAAATCTCTTTCCACAGATTCCTTAGCCTACTTTGTGTTGCTGAAATGCAAGAGATTCATGCACTGAAAGGTTAACAGTGCTCTATTGGATTCCAGCATTTCAAAGTGCAAGTCTTTCAGCTGCCAGTCTTCAAAGTTTACCACAAAGGTTCTATCGATGACAGTATTATGCTTGGATATGAAATATGCACTTTAGACTTCAGCTTGCAAAATGAGGCTCTCTACCACCAATGCTGCATTTCTGATGAAAGTACAAAAGATCAGGCACACTAGCTAACAGCCCTGCCAGACGTTATCCAGAGTTTTCTAGCTCTGGTAAGTTAAACACTGAGTTTGTAAATACATTTTTTAAAATGTGTATCTATCAAAAATCTGAAAATCCTATTTTTTATAAACAAAGTGATTTGAGTCAACTTTAGCTGTGTTTCCTTTTGTTGTATGACACAATACTACAGCTTTATTATAAGTATAAGGGGACAAAGAGAACAATTCCATTTCTAGAGGCATTCTGCATGGAAAGTACACAAACATACACAGTAAAGAAGACCTTCCCAGATGGAGCTACTTTCACTGAATTGCATTAATTCATGTATAGGAATTGTCAAAATGCCCTGCAAGATTGTAGAACCAAGTGGTGAAGAAAGCTATCAGATGGTCTGAGTGTGCATCGAGAACTTGGAGAAGTCAGAATGCATATAATTCCATTATAGTAAACTTGCTAAAATGTTGGGGACCTGAAGATGTGGAGCACCATCCATGATCCGATCAATATCTTTACTTCATACAGTTTGTTTGTTTTTAAATCTGTTTCACATAAAGCTTCTTACTTTTTGTATATTTCCTGGATTTTTCCCCCAAAAGGAAATAGCAATTCAAAGAGCATTATAAAGTAAATTTAACCCACAGTTTAGATATGGATATAGATTATGTGAATGCATTCATCAATATATTTGGTTTACTGCCTAGTAAGTTACACAGGTATCGCCAATGTTCAACTTGCAAGGTGTCACTACTACACATACTCTGTTATCTTTACCTTATTTCTGACCTCAGAGCTATTTCCAAATAATTTTAAGTACCAGCATACATTTATTCCTTAGTTTAAACTTATTTTTTTTAATATATTATGTTTTTTGGATTAAGAATGTCAAAGCAACCTACTCCCAGCAAAGCCTTACTCACTGGAGCACTAAGTAGAGCAGGACTATAACAAATCTTTCATTCTTATTGTAATCTGAATTCTGTGAGATATAACAGGGGGCTGAATGTATTCCAGAGTTACAGCAGATCAACTCCAATATACTAATTTTGTAGTTTTTTTCTAACAGAAAGATATCTGATCTCTGAACAAAGTTCTATAATTATTTTATCCCTGTCACTTTTTGGATGCTTTAAAACTGTGGGCCTAATAATGCCTTGCCTTGGACCTTCTCTTTTACAAAGCAAGCAAGAAGAGGATGAAAAATGATACCAAATCAGAGTGGCAGTATTTCACATTCACTTTTCCATGGTGGAAAGAACAGCACACAAAGCACAAGAAAATAGAGGATCAGGCCCTAGATACAAGGTACATTTATTATCCAGCAAGATAAAAAGCTAAGAAACAACAGTTATTTTTATACCCAGAGCAAATTCTATGCACTATCCTAGTTACCTACACAAGTGCTTAAGTCATTAAGGCCAATATCCTCCAAGATACTTAGGGTTTAATTTTCACTGAAATTCTTTTAAAATTATATTTAATAAGCTATCTTTAAATTGCAGTCAATTTTTAAGATGGCACTATAACACCAAAGCCATGTGGACATTTTTTTTAAAAATGACCTTAGAAATTTTACTAACTAGAAACTGGCAATATCATTACTGAGTTTGGGGCTTAGATCACAGTCCTTTAGAAAAAGACCTAGAAACCTGGACACTGCCATTTTGCCACTTATGACATAATGCAAAGTTTCATTTTAAAAGTTTAGTTTTTCTAATCTGGTTACAGGCAGACAAGGTTGCTCTCTCTCAAAGTTGCCAAAAATATTCCACTAAGACCCCATGTCCAGTTGCTTTAATTTTGATAGACTTGAGTGGTTAAATTCTGTTTGCCACAGGCTGAATATTTTTTGAAAGCTTCAAACAAAAAAGTTCATATGTTTCCAAGAGTGAAGGTAGGAAGTTACAAACAATTTTGCAAATGTTTTGAAAACCAAAAATAATACTTTCTTTGAAGAGTTCTATTCCCTCTTGTATTGCGCACACAAACTTGAAATTTGGCAAAGTGACCCTACGGTCTTTTGATGTTTCCAAGTATATATACTCAGATTTTACTTCGTTATAAGGGCAAATCCTATTCCTTCATTACATGCCTAAGTATGCTTAGGCACATAAGTGTGATTGTATTTCACCCTCAAGTCTCTGAAAAAATATTAATGTGTCTAATTTTGTAACACACCTTTACCTTCACCTTAAGATCAAACCACAAAAAGTAGTAAGCAGAGCTCACCCAGGTGCTACCCATC
>NW_017728992.1:45251758-45254304 GCF_001723915.1 Gavialis gangeticus | reverse complement strand
AAGCCTAGTCACTCATTTGTGCTATCCCTGCCCCCCCTCCACTTCCCCCCCCAACCCTGACTGGCTATTTTTAGTCCCCCAACTCCCATAATCCACCAACCCCCATCACATGAACCTGCTACCCATCTTTTAGGGACTCAAGGATGTTTATGTAAGATCACATTTAGGTACCTACACTCACTTACATTTTATAGACTACATTAAACCCTAAGCCAAGGGTGTCAAACATGTGGCCTGAGGAGCCTCATAATCCAGTCCCCACTTCTGCTCCATTGACACGTGCTGTGGCAGACTGGCCTCACACTACACACAGCTGTTACTGGGGCCAGGTCCTGGGCTACACTGCCCACTGGGGCCAGTTCCGGGCTGCACCACAGGCAGAGCTTGCTTACAAGCATCCCAGAACAGCCTGGGCAAGTGCTGCATGCAGTGGATCGGGCACCCGGGTAGAGGTCTATGGGCCAGATCAGGCCTGTGAACCACCCCACACAACTGATCTGGCCCATGGGTTCAGAAGAGTTTGACACCACTGCCCTAAGCTACTTAATGGCAATGTGATATTGTATTTTCTTGTATTTGCTTGACCAAAGTTTGTGTAAAGAAAAGATGAGATAAAAGGAAATGAATAGGTAAAATAATATAATGGCTCAGAACAATTCAGAAAAGCAAAAAGAAATTAGCTAAAGGTCACCAATAAGACCCCTCCAACATATTGGGTTAATCACTCAATAAATTATAACGTGCCACACATTCAAACAATGTACTACACAATAAATATTGAGAAGGAGTCATAAAAAGGATGAATTAGTCTCAAAGAGGTTACTCATTCAATGCAGACCATCTCTGTGGTTAGTTTGCACTGTGCTTTAATTGAATACATGGTGCTACTGTGCAGTAGCGTCCTTCAATGGCTTTTTGGTGAGGTTGACTGAGCAGTAGTTTGTTACTACTGTTTGGCAGTGTCACATCATGCTTCATGCCAGATGACACTACTATGCAGTACTAATGAGCTACTGTGTAGTAAGCGTCACAGCCAGTGTAGACCTGGCCTGTGAGTTCCAGTTCCATTTCTCTTTGTGGTTGGCAATTCTGTGCATTGTCTAGCCTTTGTTATTGAGCAAGAACTTACATCTCTATCAAAAAAGCAGGCAACTAGAATTCTCTCCATTTTAAAGATGGAACAACTGAGATGCTGAACAAACTTTCTGGGAGGGACCAGAATATAGAAGCCTGGCCAGATTTAGTCAGATTTTTCTCTAATGCATACCACAGAAGCCATGGCAGGGAAAGAATAAGCTGGTTCTAGGTCAGTCTTTGGTTAAAAAAGCCACACATTCTCTCTAACCACTGGTGCCTTTCTTCCAACAGGAAACCTGCTGATTTTCACTGGTTTTATCCCGTGAAGTAGCAATTATGGTTGCTTGATCTTTTAGGAATACAGTCTGTCCTTAAGCTATAAGAGTTGAGCATCTACTCTTCTACAGAATTCCCTTACCCCCAAACCTGTTCAATTCAATTCACATCACAATAGAAGCAAAAGTTACATGAAAAGAAAAAAATCTGTTAGGACACTAGAATGGAAGGCTGGTGAACTAGGTGCACCACCATCCCTCATTCTAATTTCCAAATATTCAATAGTATGGCTTTGCAGTGTGAGAAGTTCATATTCTTCCATTGCAATCCTCTTATTAAATGTTCCTAAATCCTAAATATCAGACTAGGAAGAAGTGCAGGGAATTTTTTAAGTGTTCTAGACCCAAAAGAATATTTTTTTCATGAAGTTGTGAGTGAGAAGAGACAGAATCAGGAATGAAAAGAACTTATTTCTCTTAAAAGCTCTAACATAGCGCACATGTTAAACAGACAGATAATCAGTTGGGGTGAGCTTGCAGATCTGCTTAATGAAAACAATATGCAAATAAGGGAGATTCAATTCCGAAATTTAATTTTCATCCTTGAAGAGATAGGATGTTGCTGCACAGAATCACGGTAGGCTTACAATGTACACTAACCCATAGGCTAGGGACAGGCATTCAAAAAGGCTGAGCCTGAATTGATTCAATCTTTGCAGGTTAGTTTAGCCTGGCTAGGCTGAACTGGTTTGTAATTGCACAGACATCCCAGACATGCAGGCACATGCCTGCAGTGGCTCAGGCTACAAGCTGGGGGGCCACTAGAGCAGCCCCTCCCCCCTTCCACAGCACTGAGCTGAGGGGTGTGTAGCCAGATCCTGGCAGGAGATTCTGATTAGCCCAGCAGGGGATTGATAACATTGTTTATCACCCCCTAACTCAGTGTTTATCTCCCCATTAAGAAAAGAGAGGGACATTACCAGCTACCTGTTGATTCAGCAGGGATTCTAGCCAGTATGTGGTCTGCTATCTAATACACAGACACCTCCTCAGCAAGGCAGAGGGGAGGGGAATTCCTGCTTAGCAGGGAGTGGTGAGAGGGAGGGGGAAGCACCTTGCAGTCTGCTGGAGCTCCAGCCAGAAAGCAGAGGGGAGGGGCCAACCCTGCTGTGGAGCAGAGAGCCCTGCCCAGCC
>NW_017728992.1:45248258-45251530 GCF_001723915.1 Gavialis gangeticus | reverse complement strand
TCTGGTTTATCTTAAACCAGCAAGGGGTCTGGGACAGACATTGCATAAACCAGTTTGACCCAAATCAGTTAAGTCTGCTACTATGTTCAGGTTTATCTCAAACTGATTTCAGCCATTTTCAAACTGGTTTATGTGCACTGAATATCTGTTCTGTTACAGGTTTAAACCAGTTTCTGATCACTCAAACCGGTTTGTGTGTAATGTCTGTCCCTACCCTTAATGAGAGGCCAGTGCAAAGATGTAAAAGGATCTCCCTAACCAATGTTCGGTGATTGAAGGAGCAGGGTTTTTTCAAAAAGTGTTGACATGGATCCTCACAATTTCTTCCAGAGCAGGAACTGCATTTTCCCTCCCTTCCCTACAGGAAATCCCAACACAGAATACTTTAAAGAAGAAACCAGGCTTTACCAGTCTTCCCATTCTAAGACAGGAGTTTTTGGCAATAGAGGCTGCACAGAGTATGAATGGCTTGTTTTTGTTATGTTTGGACAAATCCCAAGTATTTAAAAAAAATCAGAAGTATTTGAGCATGTAACAAAACTGATACCCAAGTCGCACCCCAGATTATAGCCTTTATGCAATTGACATTGGCTAGAGTCCATATAATAACACACACATCTTTTGGCACCATTCTTCAAAATTTGCTTTATTCCATATTAAGGTTCAGTCTTGTAAACCAAAGCTATCTTCTTCATACCAGACTGGGAATAGCTCTGAAGAAAGTCAATTAACCAGCTATTCACAACTAGCCTCCTACTTTTAATAATGTCTTTTGGTATGAACGTATACATTTACTATGGGACTACTCAAATGCTTCTGAGATGCATATAGTAAAGTGAGAAGAAAAATAAGTAACCCTCTCTTAAATGCATGCAAAAATGAGCAATACCAATTTTTTGCCAGTGATGTGGCAAGTTAACTTCTATATACCTGAATTGAATGTGGTTTATTCTTATGAAGAAATTTTGATTACAAATCCTAACCAAACCTAAGGGAATAAAAAAAGCAGATCTGCTCCTCTATACATAGACTTAATTTTGTTCTTGGCGTGTAAGAGTTAATCCCTTCCAAAAAAACAGAAGTATACAACCCATACTGATATTAATGTGTGGGATTTTAGGGCTGTCTCACAGGCCTTTTTCTGGCAGCAAGGGGAGGGATTTACAAGATATTGGTCCTGTTATTTTAAATATAGTCCTACAACATGACAAGAAAGAAAGAACGGCCAGCAATATATTCAATCCGTCATACAAATTCCCTTCTTGCATTTCAACTTATATGATTTATGGAAAATTTTACACAAGATGACGTTTCTTTTCTGTGAACAGTAGTGCATATAGTTAGTAACCATTAATTCAGAACAGTCTGTGTGTCTGACTGACTACTGTTTTCAAAGTCTCTCTTTATACTGGATTGACAACTAGCAAGCCTGTAAAAAAAAGAAAACAACATGACCTGTTAGACATACTGTACATCAAAGCAACATCCAGTAATTTTTGTCTATCTCCCTTAAAAACAAAACAAAACAAAAAACCTGAACCATGCCTTTTATTGGAATGCAGAAATTTTTCCTCATGTGGGACTCCTGCAGAGATTAAGAGGTTTTGTAAGCTTCGTTTGGAAGACTAAACATATTTAAGAAAGCCCAAAATCCTAATAATTAGTTTCATGAGATGCTGAATGATTCTATAGACATTTCTGAAAACTCCTTTATCTAGTCCTATGCGAAGAACAGCAGGAAAATACTGGAAATCTGAACATTATTGTATGGTTATGTGCAAGGTACCTTAAAATGGCAGTCAGCTGGCTAAAGCTTTCAGGAGATAAATGTTTAAAGTAGATAAAAAAAACAAATCAAATAGGGAGATCAAGCTATCAACTAACAGGGAATTTTCCCATGAGCAGAAGGCCAGTTATGTTTTTACAACAAAAGACACTTGATGTATCAAGTGTATATCTGATGTTTCAGCTGCACAGTATATCGGCTGCTGTACAGAGGTAGCAATAACCCTCTGGAAAAATACAGCGTAAACCACAAATTGAAAATTAAAAGTACCTTTGGAATAAAAGTTCCAGTAAAACTATGAGGACAGTAATTTGACTAAGCAACTGAACTCAACTCCCAACTGCCTTAATGCAGCATTAAGGACAAAAAAAAATGGGGAAAAATAATTTTTTAATTAGAGCATTTTTCTGCTATGAAGTTTCAATTAGACGCTTTATCTGAAGTTGTCTGACATTCAGTAACTTTATACAGGATTCCAAGTTATTGCAGCAAATTACTGACTTTTCTCAATTAGAGGTATAATTAATGTGATACACCCTTCCTTGAGTTACTTAATCAGACTGAAAAACAGTAAAGCTAACTCCAGTTTTCCAGCATTATTTTCATGTGCATTATATAAGAAAAATGCATAAAACATTTGCAAACCAGAAACAGATAAGAAATATTTCCATGTCTTCTAAAAAGGTACATTTTAAAGACGCCCAATATGGAATTTGAAATGTAGATACAGCACCTGAATTCCAGAGAAAATTAAATTAAACTTCAGTTTACTCTGGAGATGAGACCAGAAACTGACCCTTTGTGCAGAAAGGGTGTTTGACACTTCAGTCTGGCCAAAAATATCAAATTTATTCTCACAAGCTAGCCATGACCTTTGTGATGGAGGCTTAAGTGATGTTATATAACATTATGAAGGCCATAACTAACAGGCAAGTAAACAGACTCACTTTCACTATGGTCATAAAATTCTTATTCTTGTGACATGAAATATTAAATATAGATTCTATTTTAATCTGCACTTAATGATTCATTCTTTCTCCACTACTAAATATGTTTCATAGCTTACATAATGGGATCTTTCAGAAATTGTACTTCATTTAATATTGCTTATGTAGCAGTGGATGAAAAAATCTCTCATGGTGCTCTTGCTAGTTAGTAGTACACCACTCTCGCAGCTTGGATTCATGTAATTCAATCAGAATATTCAATTCTATGTAGAAATATATATTGTGCAACTCAGACATGCAGATATACATTAGGGCTGTGCGAAGCTTTGGGTGCTGATTCAGTTTAGAGGAGATTCAGCCTGATTCGCCGGCTGACTCTCCGAATCAGAATTGAATCGGTAGACCAATAAAAAGGTCTGAATTGATTTGGAAAAGATTCAGAGAGTGCTGGAGATTTGAGCAGTCCTCACTCGCCACTGCAGGGAGCTGGGCCTGAACTCCGTGCCAGTAAGTAGGGGATAGGGGGCAGAGGGGAGAAC
>NW_017728992.1:45244513-45248166 GCF_001723915.1 Gavialis gangeticus | reverse complement strand
GGGATGAGTGCAGCCAGTCCCTCCCCAGTCCCCTGAGCACCCCTTGACCCCCGCCTGCGCTCCCAGCTCCTTCAATGGCTGCCCTGCCTGCCCCAGCTCCTGGTTCTTTAAAAAAAAAGAAAAAAGAAAAAAAAAAAGCCCCACACTCACCAGCTCCTGCCAGGCCGGGGGGGGGGCACTCCCTGCTGCCCCCCACTGCCCCAATCTGCCATGAGCCCCCAGCCCTGATATGCTCTCAATAGTTGCCCCACCCGGCCCCAGTGTTCTGGCTCTTAAAAGAAACCAAACGAAGCCCCGCACTCACTGGCTGCTGTAGCGGCTGTCAGGGCTTCTGGGGACTTACGGCAGAGCCCCCCATGCAGCATGGGGCAGCGGGGATTGCCCCCTGCCTGGCAGCAACCAGTGAATGCAGGACTTTTTTAAAGAGCTGGGATGCTGGGGCTGGGCAGGACAGCCATTGATGGAGCTGGGAGAGTGGGCAGGGGATGGGGCCTGTTTGATTTAGAGAGATGGCTGATTTGAATCACTATCCCCCAAATTGGCTGAATCCAAATTGAATACTAGCTACTTCACACAGGCCTAATATACATGTATGTTTGTGCAGAAGTGTGTGTATATGTAGGCATACAAATGGCATACTATACATTACAGGAATTTGTCTAGGATAATAGAGGAATTTTGTAAGGGGGTAGAACAAAATACTAATGAGGTCCCTTCTAAGCCAACGATTTCAGATAGCTTCACACAGTCATAGCAAGTTCGTTACATGATTTGTAAGTTTGACTTCAAACTTAGCAAGGTAGTATGTGCACCTTTATCGTACAATGGTCAGATAAAAGCTTGACCTGAAAAAGAAACAAAATCATTGCAAATGGCAGACCAATTAATTGAGAAAAAATAGACAAATTAATGTCCTATTTTCCTCTTTAGACTACAAGCAGCATTAAAATCCAACAATTAGTTGCTTGGAGGCATTTCACTCTCAGCAGAATTAAGTAGCTGAAAACCTAAAACAAAAACAAATCCAAAAAACAAACAAAACAGCCACAAGATTCTCGGGACCAGTAACCTATACAAATATCCAGCCTATTAACTAATGTCATGCACTGAAGAAGGGAATCTAGTTTACAATCTTTAGGTCAAAATTCTGAAGTTAGGATATCAAGGAGACCTAATTCAATTCACACACAGCACCAAAGAGAATGAAATGAGAGTAATAAACTTCCATTCTGGCATGTTGGCAAACAGAAATTTCACAGCACTTATGGCGTAATAACCTATAATCTAGCACATAATGTGGCCTTTATGTGCACCTCTTTCACAAAGAATGTTTGTAGGTATTAAGTGTAAGCAGTCCATTTCTCAGCTTCTCAGTTTATAACAATTACCTTATTGTCACTCAACCCACTGTGCATTGTATGTCTGATTTCATGTAACAATCTTGCCGCATGCTGTCATGTCTGGGTATAATGATTCTGGTATTTGCACTGTTCAAAATCCTACCTCAAGGATGACAGATTCTCTACTCTTCCCCTTCCTTTCTCCCCCTCTTTCTTTACAGCAGAACATTTTAATCCCTGCACCTTCATAAGAGAGTGATGACATCATGCCCTTTAGTTATATTCATTGCCCAGAGATTCAGAACTAAGCTGGTTGTTCGAGGTGTTGAAAAGTACCTTTGGTTCACTTTAGTACAGGTGTTTCAGTATGTATCTACCAAGATATAAGACCAGACTTACTTACAAGCAGATGACTTAAAATCTTGCATAAAATACATTTTAATTCACCATTTCTAAAATATTCTCCTCGATTTATATAGAGTATAATCTTCAGGATATGCTTATCCTCAGTAGTGAGAGACCACTATTTGATTAGCTTTTACTGAGCAAACTGTCTTATACTTATACCTCCAAATATTTGATCTCCATAGTAAAATAATTTAATATCAAGAGCAAATGAACTAGAAAAGAATCAAAAGAGTAGAGAATTTAAGGGAAAATGTACCATAAGACATGTATGTGCACACACTGCAGGAATGATTAACACTTAAGGATTAGATCCAACTATAAAACAAATCTTAGCATTTTCTAGAATAATATACTATTTTATTTAATACTATTACTATTAAAGAAAGAAAACACAACTAATACCATGATTTCACGGATATGAAATTATTACTAAAATGGATGCAGAAAAACCTAAGCTAGTTTTATGATTCAGGTTTCTAGTTCTAACTCATCACTGCCACTTCAGTGTTGTTATATAAACTTAAGACTAGGATAAAACAGATTTATTCTATGTACTTTATAGGAAAAAGTGTGCAATTTCCAAGTTACAGTAAAACTAATGATTTGTAAAACAAACGATTTATATTGTATTTACTGGAATCTAAGGCTAGGTTCCTCCCCACCCCGCATCAGCATGGAAGGGAGAGCCAGGGGGGCAAGTGGCTGCTGCAGCTCTGACTGGCCTTGAGCCCAGAGTCAGTTGGGGCCAGAGTCAGACGCACAGCAGCCACCTGCTCCCTCCCTCACCCCCATATGCCTTCTGCAGTTTCTGCCTCTTCCTTCCCCCACCTTACTGTCAGATGCAGCTCAATTCTAGCTTGGGTTGGATTCCCTCTGGGGTACAGAGCCTACATAAACTCCAACCCCTGCCAGGCCAATCAGCCTCACTGCTGCATGGCCTGGCAAGGGCTAGGCTTCCCAAGTGCTGTGCTCCGTGACCCAGCAGGGAACAAAACCTAAGCAGCAGGCTTGTGTGAAGCGGCTAGTATTCACTTCAGATTCAGCCAATTCCTTCAGCCAGCCCCATCCCCTCCAGCCCAGCAATGGTTGCCTTGCCTGCCCCAGCTCCCAGCACTTGGTAAAGAAAAAGCCCTAACTCAGTGGGTGCTGCCAGGTGGGGAGGTGATCCCCACTGCCCCAGCCCTGCCCATGGCTGCCCTGTACGCCGTGGACCCGGCTCTTTAAGAAAAAAACCCGAGAAAAACCCTGCTCTCACTGTTCCTGCTTGGCGGGGGGCGATCCCCACTGCCCTGTGCCAGGTGGGGGGTGGGGTATGCACAAGCCCCACAAAGCCCCAAGGATACAGAAGCAATGAATCCCAGGGCTTTTCTCCATTTTTTTTTCTTAAAAGGGCCGAAGCCATGGTTGACGGGGCAGACATGGGAAGGTGGCTGGGAAAGCAGGGGGACAGTGGGCTCATGCAGAACCCCTCATGCAGCATGGGGCAGTGGGGGTCAGCAGGGATCACCTCTCCACCTGGCAGCACCCAGTGATCACTGAGGCTTTTCTTTAAAGGGCCAGGAGCTGGGGTGGGCAGGGCAGCCATGGGGAGGGCTGGGGGAGCAGCCAGGGGTCAAGGGGGCTGGCAGGGGTCATCCCCCCATGGTTCCCTCCCCCGTCCTCCAGCCCCTACCCACTTACCAGCTGCAAGTCCAGCTCCAGCTCCCTGCTGCAGCCACCAGGGACTGTCCGAATCAAAGCTCTCCAAATCTTTTCTGAAGATTCGGAGAGCTTTGAATTGATTCTACACTTGCAGGCAGGGACCACATCCAGGCAGACCTGGATAGGTTAGAGAAGTGGGCGGATCTGAACAGGATGCGGTTCAACAAGGACAAGTGCAGACTGCTGCACTTGGGGAGAGGGAAC
>NW_017728992.1:45233185-45244175 GCF_001723915.1 Gavialis gangeticus | reverse complement strand
TTATCAGGGGCCACCAGCAGGGACTCAGGGAAAGTCTGTTCACCAGGGCCCCCCTTGGAGTCACCAGGAACAATGGCCACAAGCTGAGGGAGGATAGGTTTAGGTTAGATATTAGGAAGAACTACTTCACTGTAAGGGTGGCCAGAACCTGGAATAGGCTTCCCAGAGAGGTAGTGCTCTCACTTTCCCTAGAAATCTTCAAGAGGAGACTGGATAGGCACCTGGCGGGGGTCTTATGACCCCTGCCACCCCCAGCGCTCCTTCCTGCCCATGGCAGGGGGTTGGACTCAATGATCTGTCTAGGTCCCTTCCGACTGATTGATCCTATGATTCTATGATTCTGACCTTTCAATTGGTCCCTTGATTCGATATGGATTCAGAGATTCAGTCACTGAATCGGGCTGAATCTCCTCCAAATTGAATCACCACCCGAAGCTTTGCATAGCCCTACTAAGCAGCATCTGATAGTGTGGGGGGGGGGAGGAGCTGGACTTTGGGGAGCTGGGGGTGGAGGAATGCAGGTGGCAGGGGACAGAAAGGCAGCAGGGGAAAGAAATGGGAGGGCAGAGAACAAGGGGGCCACCTAACACTGTCCCCTAAGCCACCTGACCCCCCATATCCACCAAATTCAGTTACAGTGAAAACAGATATTGTTTGAACTTACTGTCTAAAACAGAAACAAAAAGGCTAGATGTCCATGGAAGTAGGTTGAAAATAAATCCTCACAAAATTCCTATGCAGCCACTTGATAGCATTCCAATAAATATTACTTAGGTAAGACTCTCTAAAGTCTTCAGCATTTACAAATTGAGAGAATTTAAAAAGAGTTGTCATATATTGAAAAATCACATATATATATTCAAACTTATCAACTGCGGGGCAATTTTCTCCTAATTTATTATGAAACATTGAAGAATTCCATTAGGAATTTTAAAGTTGTCTTTTGCACTGTATACAAACTAATGCAACAGATTACCCAGAGACGTTGTGGAATCTCCATCCTTCGAGGTTTTTAAAAGCCAGCTAAACAAAGCCTTGGCTGGGATCTAGTTGTGGCTGGTTCTGCTTTGAGGAGGGGGTTGGACTAGATCAGAGGTCCCGACCACCAGGCTGCGACCCAGTACCAAGCCATGAAGCCCCTCTCCTGTAGACCTCCGGGGTGAGGCAGGGAGCAGGGCTGCTGGGGCTGCAGCAGGCATGGGATGGAGCTGCAGCTTGTCCAGGAGGTGCGGGCAGCTCCTGCTGCTGCGTGCATCCTGGGAGGGCACGGGCGGGGGGTGTGCCCCCAGATTTGCACAGGGCGGGCTGAGGCTGGGGCAGCGTGCAGGATGGAGTTGTGGCTCATCCGGAAAGCACAGGCAGCTTTCGCCACTGCGCGCCACTCATCTGGCACTCGTCTGTTCATACGGTGACTCCTGCCGCTTGTCCGGGGGGCCTTGGGGGAGGCATGTGCCACCAGATCTACATGGGGCAGGGCAGGCTGGGTCAGTGCCACCCTGGCTGTGTCCAGCTGGTAAGTCTGGTGTGGTGGAAAGGGAGGGGAGGGGAGTTGCAGCTTGTTCGGGAGACACAGGCAGCTCCCACTGCTGCACACACTCTTGGAGAGTATGGGGGGGACACATGCCCCTGGATCTTCATGGGGCGGGGCTGAGCAGGAAGGTGGCCAGGGCAAACAGCTTGGCAGCACCTCCTTCCCACTCTATGTGGGGGCCCAGCAGCAAGATCCTCCAGGGCTGCACAGGGCAGCCTGAGATCCACTTTGCATGGGGGGAGGGGAGAACTCAGTGCTAGGAATGCTGGGGCAAAGAGCTGCCCCAACGAGGTGCAAGCCTGGGCTGCAGCTGCTGAGGGGGAAGGAAACCCTTGCAAGGAGCCTGCAAATTTTGGGGAGCCGCCCCTCACCCCCACGCAGCTCAGTCCAGCGCCCCTCCCTGACTGGACAACCCCAGCCTCACTTCCTCCCCCACCACTGGGGCCTCAATCTACCCACCATACCCCTCCTTCCACAACAGACTTACCAGCCAGACCCGGCTGCTCTCACAACCCCCCACTACGTAAAAATCCAATTTAAATATGCAAAGATTAAATTTAAATATGCACATTTAATATGTAAATTATATTGTTTTTGTACCCAATCTTTGAGAGAGTTTGCTGGTCCACAGTGTAAAAAGGTTGGGAACCCCTGGACTAGATGACCTGCTGAGGTCCCTTCCAAACCTAATTTTCTATGATTCTAAGTGTTGAATCATCTCTGCATGCCTCATCTCTACTTGACACCTCTCACAACAAAAGCACAGTAAAGTATAGGCTGATATTTTTGTTGTAAAAGATTTTGCCTTTATTATTTTATTTGGATGCTGAGCATTCTTGGTTATATCAAGAGTGGCTAACTAACTGAGTGCCTGCTTCTAATCCCTAGCCACTTTTGGATCCAAGTTTCACAACAAGAATCTAGTTAAAACTAGTAGCATTAATACTTTGCATTGGACATGCGCTGTTTTTGAAAGCAGTCTGCTTAAGTGAAAAATAAACAAGGATCACAGCTGCCTCAGTCTCATGTTCACACAGACAAATACTACACAATAACATTTTGAGAAACAACGAGAATAAGCCAAACTTCCTCCAGTCAGCAGTCTCCTGACTAGTAAAAGAGGTTCTTTTTAAAAAAGCTGCATGTGAGCTATTCCTAAGGAGTAAATATCTGAAGGAAACTCTTGGCCTAATTGTTAAGTTTTCCCCAGGATTTTTACCCCTCTTTGTTGTTTTTGCTGGCTCTAATGCTTTGTTGACATCCAACATACTATTTGGCTAAGCATTTTATACTCATTTTTAATATATTATCCGATTATCTGCCATTTCCTGCACATTGTTCTTCTCATTTTATATCCTATACACCCTTTTCACACCTAAACACAGTAAAATAAATTAATGTATTTGAGGGATACATACGGTTTGTTAAAACAAACATTAAAACAAATGCCTGAAATTATTTACAGGGAGGAATTTATCCGATTTTCACACATTACAACTAAAAGTTAATATTTTCCCCTATATTTCAATATGGTTCGTCTTCGTACCTTTACTAATACAAAAGCTACATTTTTATTTGTTATGCTTATTGTATGCTTTTTCATTCAGCTTTACTATTTTTGGCACTGTGTCCATTGTCAGTTACTAATGTAAGAAAGGTATTCTTTTTTAACTAAATTTAAATGAGTGCCCCTGACATTTCCCTGTTTTTACATAGTCTGAGATTCTCAGATTGATACTAGCACATTTTAACATATTAGTTTCTCTGGTACTTGGGTATTCTATACATTACAGCTGTCTTCTTTAGTCTTACAGAGTACCTAGACTAGCAGATTGGGATTGTAGGGTATTTCTTTAACTGCCCCCTTTTACTTGGAAATATAACAAGTTCTTCTTAAATTCAGCCTCAGAGACACATAATTTTTATTAATTTCCATTTTTGGCTTTATCTTATGGATGTCACTCTTTCCTGAGCTGATTTCAATAAACAGTAGTGCGTGAGGGTGGCTTCCATAACTCCATCCAGCCCTTCACAAGGAACTGACATTCTGGGGGGCTTTATGTACCTTATACAGGCAGACTTCCATGATATTAACAGAAGGATATTAACAGAAAGGCTGACTAGATCAAAAACAAGGAGTAGGATTTGGTGGGTGAACCCTTGTACTTTTATTCCTGAACTAGCCAATTGCCTGTTAAGAATGACTGGGGGCGGGGGAGGCACCTAACGCCCCATGCTGCTGCTGTTCTGCCTCTTGCAGGGAGTGCTGCTGGCCTTGGCTCCCACACCCTATGTCCGGTCCTCGGTGCGGCTTTGGAATCATGGCAGCACTCCTCCACACTTGGAACACTCTGATTGGCTGTTTCCATCAGCAAATCAGAGCGTGAATAAAGCATTATGGACAGACAGACAGAAGCTTCTATAATATTAGAATTGCATGGATTTGTACTGCAAGGCTTCACAGCTTTAAAGCTAGAGGTAGCTTATTTGACTACAAGAGTTGCTCAAGGTTTACTCCCATGCAACTGAAGTAACTTGGAACTCTGTATTTCAGTACTATTATTGGGCCCATTTTTAAAAAAGATATGTTTATGAATGTAAATACTGGAATGGGTTTAGTCTACTTCACAGCCTCTGTTAATAAGCAAAATTAGCTGTATTTTCAGATTATGCAACAACAGATTTTGAACCAGAACCTAGTTCTCAGTTATGAGTTTAATATTAAAAACATGAACTGAAATCTAAGCTGAAGTAGTGAGTAAAAACTAGTGTACTCAGAGTCTTCAGGACACTCTGAAACTATAGCCGTGAGAACTGCCAACTGTTCTATTTATCTCAGTAAGTTGCTAACTCATTGTACTGGTAGCATTATTTATACACTGTAATTCGTTATAAAACCTCCATTTCATTAAACAAAAGCCACCACAAGATTTCTAGTGTGCTCCACTATAGCATAAAGTCTGTGGAGATAGCTTAGAATTTAGGTCAAGCTTACCAGCCAATATATTGTACCTACACTATACTGCAGGCAAGGTAGAGAGAAAGGGCAGATTTGTCTGCAGCAAGATTCTGACCCCTTCCTTTGGCAGCTCTTCACCGTACTGTACTAGGTTGTCCCTGGGCCCATTTCAGTACAGGCAACCCCTGCTTACCGCCGTTTCATTATAGCTCTCATTTAAAATATCTACCTGGTTTCACTCAGCATGTTTTGTTATAACACTCAGCATGGGGGTGGAGAGAAGCAGTGGTGGCAGAGTCAGCATCAAGTGAAGTGGTGAGTGGCAGTTGGCGGGAGCCCAGGGATGGGGGGCAGGAGCCCAAGGTCCGCTCCGGCACACGGTGCTGGAGTGGGCAGGGAGGAGTGGTAGCAGCGAGAAGGGGGGGGCGGGGCGGGGCGGGGCAAGGCAGTGTGAGCTTGGAGCCCAGGCCAGCGGGGCCCAGCGGGGTAGCAGGAGCACAGGGTCTACTCCAGCACCATTGCTGGAGTGGCCAGGGAGGAGCGGCAGCGGCAGTGAGAAGGGGTGGGTGGAGGGCATGAGCGTGAGGCTCAAGGCCAGGGCCAGCAGGATTGCAGGGCCTGGGCTGGTGAAAGCCAATGCAAGCTGAGCCCACAGAGTTCCCCTGCCTCCGGGCTGCAGCCCATGCCCTGTTCCGCAATGGTCATACACTCACACACAGGATGCAGACACTATTCCAAGCCTACAGTGATCTGGCAGTGGCTGCTCATCCCAATGCCAGGTGACCTGGAGGGAGCCCCCGCTGGGCAAAGCAGGGCGTGGGCAGGTGGGTGGCCCCACTGCTCCCCCTGCACCAGAGCTCTGCTGCCTTCTCACCACTGGGCAGGTGGGTCCCTGACTCAGGCCCCACGGGCGGGGAGGCTGGGGCCATGCACAGGTGCACTGGTGGCCGACAGGCGCACGCTGGCAGGGGTCATCGCAGCAGGGGAACAATGAGGCCAGGAGGAGCTGATGCTTTCCCTGGCAGAGCCTGCGCAGTGCCTTGCCAGGAGCGGCCCAGCCATGGCCGGCAGGAGTGTAAGGCCTAGGCTGGTAGGGTCCATGGTGGGGCTGCAGGAGTGCAGTGTCTGGGCCAGCAGGTGGCATGGAACCAGTTATCTTTATTTGCATTAAATCCTATTAGGAAATGGGTTTCGCTTAATGCTGTTTCACTTAGTGCTCGGTTTTTCCAGAACCAATTAAGAGCACTAAGCAGGGGTTAACTGTATAGCAATTCTTAATGTCCTGCAATCTGCTACTCTACAGAAGCTAATCTTTCTAAGAGGGCAAAGATATTCATCTTTCCAGCCATCTACCTTGAAAGGAAAATTGGTAGCACAAGGACCAATAACTAGTAATACATAGCGGGAAATGCATCTCGTCAGCTTCACCTGGTAACTGGCTAACTAAGAAAACAGTGGTTCTATCACGCTAGGGTAAAAAATGATTCAACTGTAGCCTGCTCCTTTTACTGTTTTGCAGTTTCAAAAAATCATTTCCTGTTACTGCACTGCACTGGATATTTCTTTATAGTCATTTTAAACAACAGAGCATTAAATAAAATATCTAGTGCCGTGATATCACCCTGAAAACACATAACACAATATTAAAAGCTACACTGGCCTGAACTCCTAGAAGCCAGATCTATGCTCCAGCAGGGGTTGCAGTAACTGTGGCTTCACAGAATGGTGCCTGATGGGATGTCTGAGCAAAATAAACATCTTTGCAAGACCAATCAAAGTTAACACCAAGCTCTCACCCTAGTGAGAGTACACGGACCTTTGATGAAGGTTACTTAGGAAAAAGCAATTTCAATATTTGTTACAAGTTTACCTGTAAGAGATTTTATTTGTTATTAAATATTCCCATCACATGTACACTTAAGTATAATGGATAATTCACTATGGAAAAAAATACAAAAGAAAAACTCTTTTTAACTACTGTTGTACAATTTGTTTCAAACATGTTAACAATATAGGGAAAAAACTCTATGCCATTTATAAGCCTAACTCTTGCAGGCATGTTCCAAGTCCAATAAAGAAGGTTAATGCTACAATGGCAGTCAGAAACATACAAGTCAAAACACAATCTAGAAAGAACAAAGCACCCATACAACCCAAATTTTAGCAGCACTAAATAATATCCCACCTGTCATTATGTCAAACAGCTTGGCATGTTTCCATTACAAGACAAAAGTCACTTTTGTTTGTGTGTCAAATGTGCTTCAAGCAAAAGGGAAAAAAAAAAACCCCAAGCTTTTGGAGCGTAGAGTTCTGAGAGGTTAAAAAAAACAACCAATAAATAACAATCATTCTTGCCACCTTTTGTGTTTATGTGCAAAAATAGAATTTTGGTTAACAGATGTTATAAATATAGTTATACATACACATGTAATGTACAAATTTAGATATCAAGGTTACATAAAAGATGACACAAGGCATGGAAAATATGCCACAGCTTAAAAAATGATCTGTAATTTACAAATTGAACCTAAAAATAAAAGTCTGAAATTTAATCCTTCATGTTTTCCATTGCTCACATAAATTCACTGTCTATAGCAGTATATTTTTTCTTAAACAGAGGGAGGGACAGGAAGACATTAAAACTTTTATAATTCAATGTTGTAATTATTTTTGCAAAATATGAACTTGTAATATAAACTGAAGTATTCTTTAAGTGAACCAAAAAATCTATTTTATTATTTATTTTAAATACAGATGTAGAAATTGGATATGAACTGATCCAGCAGATTGCTTTTTCTCAGTATAAAATGAGATAAATAAGGACATTGGTAATCAGTCAGATTTTGATTATTTACAGTCAAAAAAGTCCATCCAATGGTACCTACCACAGTCACTTTATTCCAGTGGAGAAACCATGCAACACTTTACTTGGGAAATTAGGAAAATCTAAACTGGAAGATTTAAATGAAACCAATGCAGCCATATTGTACCTTTACATATCAAAGTATTTTTACAGAGGTTAATTATAAGCCCCAGCATACGAAATAAACAGTGCTTAGTACATGTTGCTGTCAAGGCAAAGATAGTCCGAATTTCAACTGGAAAAGGAAGTTACTGCAAAAAAAATTACAAGTATTATTAAGCTATTTGTCATAGAAAGCATGAAGAGTTGTAACTAAGCTTCAATTTACAATAAATATTTTTATATCACTTAACACTGAACTATTTAGTTTAATCAGTGTTTTCTTCTTAATACACCAGAGTGATCCTCATCTTCACACAGGGCTGCTCTCTCTGGTGTAAAGGGGTTGGAACAGCTTAGAAGCCATCAAAGTTCCAGGTTCAGGAGGAGAATAGTAATTAGACTGCCACGCAAGGACTTTCTCTGAAGACCTGGCATAAGAAGGGAAATGGAGGAGGAGGAGGAGGACAGGCAGCTTGCAGTATCATGAAGTTGCCTGGCCCACAGAACTCTCAATTTCCACAGAACATCAGGGCTAAGTTGCGCCAGATTCTCAGTAGGTCCTAAGCAGCTTCCTCAACCCCTGACTTTCAAGTCCAGTACTGTGCATCTAATTGATGCAGACCAGAATCACACACAGAGTGCTAAATCTGTAAATATTCACAAACTCAGCAGCAAGCCACCCAGGATGGGGACAATCAAAGTCCATGACTTCTGGGCTAGGGACAGACATTCAAAAAGCCTGAGCCTGAATTAATTCAATCTTTGCAGGTTAGTCTACCCTAGCTAGGCTGAATTGCTTTGCAACCATTCAAACTTTCCCTTTGGACTAAAGAAATGCAAGCACATGCTTGCAGTGGCTCAGGCTAGATGTCGTGGGGCACTAGAGCAGCCCTCCCTTCCCTTCCGCAGGGTTGAGCTGAGCAGGAGTGTGGGGGCCCTGGCAGCATACTGATTAGGGAAGGGTCACCCCCACTTGCTCCTGACCAGAAAGCCAGTAGGGAGTTGATAACAGAGCATTTAGCACCCCAACAAAAAACCAGAAACTTCTTTCATTAGTTCTAACTCTTCTTAAAGAACTTTTTCCAAGGAAAGAATGGAAGGACATTACCAGCTGACCTGTTGATTAGCCCCAAAAAGCCCTAAGCAGACACTGTCCTGTCTGCCTTGCACAGACACCTCTCAGCATTCGCTAGCATACCACATGCTGGCTATGGTCCATGCTGTGGGAGAGGGAAGTGAGGGAATCCCTGCTTGAGCAGGCAGTGGTGAGGGGAGTGGGGCAAAGGGAAGCCAGGCAGACGCTGCTGTACCTGCAGTCTCCACCAGAGCTTCAGAGGGAGCAGAGAGGCGGGTCCAGCTCTGCTATGGAGCAGACAGACCTGCCCAGGGCTGCAAAGCATCTGGGATGCTAGGGGACTCTGGTTTACATTAAACCAGGAAGGGGTCTGGGACAGACATTGCATAAACCAGTTTGACCCAAATCAGTTAAGTCTGATACTATATTCAACCAGGTTCATCTCAAACCAGTTTCAGCCATTTTTAAACTGGCTTATGCACTGAGCGTCTGTTCTGTTACAGGTTTAAACCAGTTTTTAATCACTTAACCTGCTGTATGTGTAATGTATGTCCCTAACCCTTATGAATAAATCTGAAGTCAGTACTTCATCATGAAAGAGGCTATGACTAGAACAGAAGCCCAGTAGCCATAAATGAATGGATTACCTACAGCACAGGGAGGCAGAGTTCCATTAGCCTGAACTAACATAATAAGTCAGCAGAAAACACCAGAACCGATTGTATGCATTCAAATTTATCTTATTTTTATCATCTGCTCACCTTCCCTCCTTCTAGGATTTCTCAAACTAGAGCTGTTCGCTGTTTATCTGGCTACCCAAAGGCTGCGTCTAGCCTGTGAAGGGTTCACACATGGCCTGTGGGCTGCACCAGGCTTTAACTCTCCCCACCACTGCTTATGCTGCTGAGGCAACCGAGATCTCTGGGAGAGGGCAGCGTGGTGGGATGGGAGGGCCAGGCCTGTGTTGGCGGAGGGGTCAGGAAACAGACAGATTCTACTATGAATGTACTTACAGCACATCTCCTCAAACTCTTAACAGGACAACCCTAGATGCAAAATAATTTGGAAGAGTTTACACAGATTCTTGAAGATGCTACAACTGAAAGTGAGTAGTCCATCACATGCTGGTTATTTGATGCATTTCAGCAGCAGTTGGCAACATTTTTGCCCAGTAGGACAAAGTGACCCAACTCAGATGTGACATGGACTGGCAACAGGACCTGCTGCCACCACTGTTTTGCTCTCCTGCCTGGCCATGGCACCATCCAAGCACCTGGCTGCAGCACAGACAAAGCTCCTAATCACAATGAGGACTAAGTACCCCACTACCCCAGCCATGGTGAGGTCTAAGCCCCCAGCCAGGCCAGATCCAATGGCTCCAAGGCACAGATTTGGCCCACAGGCCACCAGCTGCTGACTCCTGCATTAAAGGTTAAAGTTGAGCTCAGCCTACTGCTTTGTAACCAGTTAAATCCTTTATTTTTGTTGCGTTGTTGTTGTTGTTGTTGTAGTAGTATGTCTTGCCTAGAATATTTTGAGAATGGTAGAAATTAAATCAGCAGACTGTCTCTGGAAAGGAGTCACTAATAAATACTGGAGTTAAGAACAATATCTGTGAAAAGGATGCATGTCAAAGTCAACAGAACTGTGGCTGCATTTAGAGACAAACACAGAATGGCTATTTGAGCCACATTGTTACAAGTTCACTTTTTTCTCCTGTGAACCAGTAAAGAAGTTAATTAGTACAGCAGGAGAAAGCCTTAGATCTCACAATATCAACAACTGCTCAGTGATAGATATTTTTCTGTTTACTAAAAAACTAAAAAGGACAGTAACCAGGAAAGTAAATCTGTAAATTAGATGAAAGGTATACATGAACTGAATGAGCTCATCACTCTTTTCACTAGGAAGGTCAAAGCACTCCATTAAAAAAGAAAACTGGAAAGATTTAGAAGACCATGACACCCATAACTAATGCAGCAAATAATATGGGTGAGCTAACTCCAAAGGTAAATTGTGAGGTTCTGACACCTATACTTTTAATCCAAGGAAGCTCATATCATAAGAAATATTAGTACACTAAAAGATTCTTGTAATTAATTACAAATAATCTCATTTGCATTCAAACACACAAACATACATACATAAACGCACATGTACTTTGACTAAATACATCAATAGCTCTTATTAAACAATAAAACAGGAATCCCTCAGTGTCATGAATGCTATATGATTACACATTAATAAGAATAATCCAGGGGACAGACTTCTTGGTTATAAAGTTACCTTTCTCAACAGAACGATATGCATAAAGGCATGACATTATTTGAACAAGTCTATCTGTATATGTAAAAGGACATGTGACAGAGTAAAACCTTGGCCCCTGTCCTAAGGAGGGGACAGGCTCATAGAATATATGTTTTAAGGAATGATACTGGAATACATCCAAAATCAATCTTC
>NW_017728992.1:45221602-45228185 GCF_001723915.1 Gavialis gangeticus | reverse complement strand
AAACACACAAACATACATACATAAACGCACATGTACTTTGACTAAATACATCAATAGCTCTTATTAAACAATAAAACAGGAATCCCTCAGTGTCATGAATGCTATATGATTACACATTAATAAGAATAATCCAGGGGACAGACTTCTTGGTTATAAAGTTACCTTTCTCAACAGAACGATATGCATAAAGGCATGACATTATTTGAACAAGTCTATCTGTATATGTAAAAGGACATGTGACAGAGTAAAACCTTGGCCCCTGTCCTAAGGAGGGGACAGGCTCATAGAATATATGTTTTAAGGAATGATACTGGAATACATCCAAAATCAATCTTCATTCAGTTTCATACTTTTTGGGACAAGCAGCAGGTCCTTCACACTGCATGGAGTAAGATCACTAAATGCCAAGAACAACAGGCATAATTCTTTCAAGATCATTCCATCAGGATTTTGCAAATGAAAACAGATTGAAATATCTGCAAAACTTGCTGAAAAGAGAAGAATTTTCACTTTGCTTTCCTCTCACCATGTTAAATTTTCCTCCCTTCTCCCAACAAAGCCCTTTTAAAGATTAAAAAAAGAAAAGAAGAGAACTTGCACACAAACCTATGACCACCTCAGCTAGCTGAAAGCATGAACAGTGCGTTACCCTGTTTTACATTCTACATAAGCTCTCTCAAGAGCTTCTTGGTTCATTTTATATTCCTATTACGATTAGGGGCTCACTGACCCTTGCCTTGAAATATTAACTAACAGTTTTCATTTCCACATTGGAATGTTTAGATTAGGCAGTCAGTGCACAGAGAAAATTAATACAACTCCCACCTGCAGCCACTCACGGTAATTTATGCACATGCCATATTCATGCTGGATACACAGGAACACCTCTAGAATAGCTCCGGGTTTTTTTGGATGCCTCTTTCTAAACATATCCAATTTCATTTGGCCTCTGTGATATCTTGGTTGGGCAGACCAGCATAATGCCAATGCACGCTCCAAGTTTACACACAGGAAATACGTGCAAAAAATAATCTCCATGGGACAGAAAAACATATTATTTCAGTGAATCATAGAATATTAGGTTTGGAAGGGACCTCAGGAAGTCATCTAGTCCAGCCTCCCGCTCAAGGCAGGACCATACCCAACTATCTCATCCAGGCCAAAGCTTTGTCTGAGCAGGTCTTAAAAACCTCCAAGGATGGAGATTCCACAGCCTCTCTGGGTAACCTGTTCCAGTGCTTTACTACCCTCCTAATGAGAAAATTCTTCCTAATATCTAACCACACTTAGCAGGTGCTTGAATCCACACTTAGCAGATATTTGAAAATGGAAGTCTATTGACTTCCATTTTCCTGACTTGAGATTGTACAACCCGACTTGAGATTGTACAATCAGAATCACTTTCAGAAAAGTGACATCTTGTCAATTCAAAATTTCATTGGTAATTACTATTTGATGAAGTTTCAGTTTCCAGAACCATGGGATTATTTGGAAAATCTCAATCTTTAAGTAAATTTCTAATCTAAAAGGCTGGGTTAAATACAAACTGAAAGCAAATAAGTCAAATTAAAAGGAACACCCCTTGAAAAAACTGTATGGCTTTTCAAACCATTATTAAAGAAAATATTTTTGGACCCAAAATTCTGAAGGTTTTGGAATCCTTGGGGTTGTCAATAATTATCAAATGCTAACATATGAATTTAGACAGATGAGAGAAGCAAACCACTTGCCATCAACATCTCTCTTACATGCTATCATTTCTTCCATAGAAGCCAGGTTAAGAAAGCAAACCTGTATTCAGCTGCAAACTACAAGTCATAAATCTGAAATATTAACTGCTTTTACAGAAAAAAACTGCAAATACCACAAAAAAGTTTTAAAAATTAAGCATGCTTCTTTATTAATTTAAAAGTAGGGCATTATAGTCAAGTTAAATTCAGAGTTAGCACGTGCAGAACCCAGATTACATTCTACTGTACCTCTATGGGCACTGACAGATATGAAGGGTGGGGGGGGGGGAACAAAAAGAAAAAAAAGCATGTTTTACCAGAAGAAGCATTAGCTCAACCCAGCTCTGCAGCATCTGTATAGATCAGGTACTTCAGTGGGGCTTTTTGGTGCTTTTATATAATAGCCGATTCAATCATCCATTAGATAAAAGTGCCATAAAAGCCCTGCTGAAGCACCCAATCTATAAAGATGTTGGGCAAGCCGGGTCCAACTAATGTGATGCCTCTTCTGGGCATGTGCTGGGGTTCACGCAGGGGTGTGCAGAGTTTAAAGTAAAATGATATTTAGTTTTTTGGGTTGTTTTTTTTTTTACATCTGTAAGCAGCCAAAACTATTATACTACTATGCATGAAGATGGGTATGAAGTCATTACGACACAGTATACAGCAAAGCAGGTACTTTCCTGCATGCTAGAAAATATTTTGTTTTTTTAATTTAAAGTTTTACTTATAAGAGTTGCCTAGCACAGATGACTATAGTTAAAGACATATCAATATTGTGAATATGGTCCCTTATTTCATATAACAAATTCATAACTTTCTAAAAGCTTTCCTATAGACACTGAATCTTTTTATGATTGGTCTTCATCCCAGGGACTGATTTTTCTGGAAACATTTCGAAGAAGTCCATTCAGGCATTTCTGAGTGAGTGAGTATACATGCATGCATGGTATGGTATGGTATTGTATATTCTTCCATAAAATGAGATTGGTTGCTAAAAGAGCTCAGGGAAGCCGGATGGGAGTGATTTAAAAAAAATCAGCAATTGAGAATTTAATTATATTCAGTAAGCATCTATTAAGAATTTAGCTTATTTTTGAGAACACCTCATCCCTTCTAACATCATAAAGCACAGCACAGCAGCTTCATCTGACATACCTAAGGGTTAAAGCTGGAGCAATCCACAGGATTGTGACCATGAAGACATGACATACACAAATACTAGTGCCAAGTTTTTCAATAGTAGTTGTCCTTTTTTATTATTATTAAAAGGCTTAGCTTCTGAAGTCCTGGGAAAAACTCAGCTTCAATATAAAATAAAATTAAAGTCCTAGCATTTCTGACTGCAGAGCAAAGCTTAGGGGAGAAAAAGCATGAATATTAAAGGATTGATAAAAAAAAAAAGTCAAAGTATTTTTTTTTAAATATTACAACTGCTGGACATCTGAGATTGCCCATACAAGGAAAACACCCCAAAACGGCTAGATTCTACCTGCCCCTGCTTAGTATATGAAAAGGAGTAGAAGATACTTTCTGTTACACATGCTGCCATAATGCTAGTATCTGTAATATCTGAGCAGAAGTTGGAGAGAGTGGAAGAGTCTCTTCAAAGTGAATTCAACCACTATTGGGTCCAGATAACCTTCCTACTTCAGCAATCTAACAAGAGAATACTTTGCACAAATGATGACTATACAGTGTCTCTGTGCATCCTCATCATTGCAGCGTCCAAAATATGAGACACCCCAGGAGACCCTGAAATTTATCTGCTACCGTTGTCTTCTGTTAGTTTTGCAGATGCTTAGCTCCTCTCTTAACCCAGCTTTAGACAATCAGATAGAGATGACAAGCTATTCTGCCATGCTACTAAACTACCAGGGAAGCACAAAATCACCTAAATAAGCGCTCATTCAATCAAGTGTGAACTTCGGTGACCGGCTAAGCCCATTTACATTTAAATACAAACAGGCAGGCTTTCATGGTGGCCCACCTTCCACGTTACTCCACAGTCTGCAGTGGCTCTCTGGCAGGAAGGCGGCTACAAGCTCCAGCCTTGGGCCACTCACGTCATTGGCTCACCCCCTGCCTAAGGCTGTCTGCCCTGCCTTTCCTTTGATGTTACCATAATGGCTGTTAAATGTGGGAGGCTGCCCTAACTGTGGCCCTGGAGTACTGGGCCAAATACACAGCTCTCAACCATCCCTACACCGTGCCCCATGTCTTGCACATGGCATCTAAACTGCTGACAACTATGGCCCCTTGCCAGGCTGAACTCTACCCCTTGCTGGGCCTCTAACACTCTGTCCGCTACTGGGCCTCACCCATTTCGCCCTACTTTGCGCAGCCCTTTGGATCCCACCTGGGCCCTAGTCTACAGGGTGCTTTGGGCTTCATCACTCACACACTCTGGCCAACCTATGCCCAGGCCTTCAGGCCACTCACAGGCCCTACTCTATGCAGCTTCTGGGTTGCTGCCCCACACCAGGCCAAACTCAGCCTCTAGCCCCTTTCTGGGTCACTGCTCCTCCCCTCACAGGGCTCATGGGCCTTATACCCCTTGTCAGTGAGTCTTGACCTCTGTCTCAGGCCCCACACTATGGGCCTGACTCACTGAGTGGGGCCTGAGGCCCAAGGGGTATAAGGGCATTCTTCCCTCGCCTTTCCCATCCACAGGATGCCCATAAGGCAGCGGGGCTGAGGCTTTACAGTGCCCCATTCTCTCCAGTCACTGGGGAGGCACAGGTGTGGCATTTCCTGGAGACTGCCTTGCCACAGGCAGCCCCACCACACCATCCAACCCCAGCAGGATACAGAACTGCTGGCTCTGCTCCTAGGGCCTGGGCAAATACCCGGGTTGCCCAACCCTCATCCAATCAGGTGGCCCCCTTTACAGTCATGTGATCACCTAATTGGGCCAGACCACACCTGCCAGCTGCTCCACAGCCTACTTAAACCTTTTAGAGTGGCAGGCACAACTTGTACTCTGCCACAGGCTCCCAACAGCTTTCCAACTTGAGGTGTTGGTTCTGATGTATAAAACCCTCAATGATGTGGACCCAAGATACAGAAGGGACTGCCTTCTCTCTTCTGTACCATCACAATTGCTAAGGTAAACCAAAAGCAACCTCATGCAAGTACTATTAATGCACCAAATTTACTGGACAAAAACATATAGGAGGTCATTCTCAATAGTTGCCTTCTGCTCTGGAACTCCCTCTCACTTGATGCCTAACAGAGACTGAGCCTGGACATCTTCCAGAAGCTCTAAGACCTACTGATTTGAGCAGTCACTTAGCAAGTGAGGCTAAGATGGGATATTATTTAGAGAATTTGCTCTTTAGGTTAATACTCTTATTTTAATACTCTTAAATATTAGCTTTTTCAACCTAAGATTATCTTTTTCAATTATTTTCTTATATTTTGTTCTTGTTTTATAAGTTAATTTTCTCTCTTCTGTAAACCACCCTGAGCCCCAGAAAGGGTGGCATATAAATCTAATAAATAATGTTGCTTGAAAACTCCTGCATCACCCATCTGATCTGTGTTCAAAACTATATCCTTAACTTTGCCCAACAAACCAAGTTAAAGCATTCTGGATTCTGAGCAATACACTAAAAAGTAAAATGGTCTAATGACAACTAATAACATCAGCCATTGCTTCACTACCATTTACTCCAATAAAAAGGGAGTTTATTTACTCTTATGTTTCTTCTGACAATCCAAAGGAACAGCTAGAAAAGTTCAAAGTTAACAAGCCGCACATTTTAAATTATACATATGTAGCTATTGTTTTAAACTCCCTTACTTTTCCCTCTCAATACACACTTTCTTTATTCCTTCCTCTCCTACAGTTTTGGTTTACTCCCCTTTATTTCCATTTTCTTTTGTGCTAATCATATTTTTAAAGACAATTTTAAAATGTGATTAGCACATTGTATAGATCATTTTTAATATTATAAAAGCTTAACTGTTTTTCACAGAGGAAAACAATAAATTATGAGTGAAAAAACAGAGAAATGTTAATAATTGAATCTAATACAAAACTACAAAACCTTCTTCATACACCTGCTTTTTTCTGCTGTGGGGTTTTTTTTGTGTGGGGTTTTGGGGTTTTTTTGTTTGTTTTTGACACCAGGACCTCCTGGTGTCCAAAAACAAAAAAAGAGAGACCAAAACAAAACAAAAAACATGCTGCAAATTAACAGTGCAGGAAATGCCTGTGTGTGGTGCGGCCGACTGGTCTGCAGCGCCCCATATCAAATGTGCCTGCTCATCTGGACACACCCCTAAAGTCCCATCAGGTTGACTGTCTTGTCAGCCCTGAACCTGGTGTGCAATCTGCCCTCAATGGGAACATTCAAGTCATGCATGGATATTATATTTGTAGCACTACAAAAATTAGGTGTACAGGGACGCACCCCACATGTAGTGGTATAAAAATGTTCATTTGAAACAGGAACTTCTTTGAAGCATTACATACAACATCCGTACAGTTACATGTAGCATTAGGGGGATCTCTTGCTTCTCCAACATCCACATTGCTCCACTCTTTGCCCTGTTCTGGGTGGGGAAGCAAGGAGGAAGGAATTATTTCAGTTACAGGGCCACTTAACAAGTTTTGGCGAGCTGTCGAGGGCCACACACATGAAATCTTTCAGAAGATATCATTTTAACAAATTATAAATAAAAAAAAAATCATGCTAAAAAACAAACTTACTATACCATATTATAATTTAAATATCAAAAAAATATTTTTGCCCTGATTTTAATTTTTTAAATATAGATATGAAATTCTTACTCTTGTATATTGTTGGGAGGGGGGCCAGTATGTGTGGGAGGGGCATGGGGGAGGG
>NW_017728992.1:45202373-45221471 GCF_001723915.1 Gavialis gangeticus | reverse complement strand
GCTGCTTGCATGCTAGGTCCTGGGAGCCGGTTGGGGGTGGGGGGGGAAGGAGAATGGGGCAGGGGGAACATGCAACAGAGCTCACCCAAATGGTGCAGTCCACCTCCCCCCTCACCGCATCTGGCCTGCAGCCACCCCTGCGGTGCTCTGCATGGGGCCAAGCTACCACTGCACTACTCTGCATGGGGCTGCCCACCTGGGGCAGCCTGCGCTGTGCTCCTACCTGCACCTGCCCCACACCTGCCAGACAGCACCACCTGAGCCCTGGCCCCAGCCAGCAAACACAACTTCCCAGCAGAACTGCTGATGTAGCTGCCCAGGTACTGTTCAGCTTCCCCTGCCTCCAGGGGCCCCTCTTTCTCCTGTCTCTTCTTTGTCTAACTTTCTGTTATTATTCCAGACCATGGGGATATTATATGTTATGAGCAAAACAGAGACAATACCATTTATGTTGATGCATGACCTCCTCATAACAACAGAAAGAGATGTGGTATATATAATAGAACTACTGGTTTCAGAAGCAGCCTTTAGTACCATTGATCATAAAGCATTGTTGACTTACCCACAGATCTTAGTGGGAGCGAATACAGCTGCTCCTGGGCAACACGGCTCATCTCTCTCAACCCGAGTGTTCCCAGGAACTAGTTTTGAGCAAAAGCTCTTCCTGAAAACCACTGAGCCATCTTGCATGGGGTTCCACTTTCTTACTGTATAAGACTGGAGAGTGAGTTAGCTGAGAAAACGTAAGTTCCTGTCAACCTAGTAGATGATGGTCTGTCTAGGTGAAATTGGGAGCTGGATGAGAATTACTTGGTACAGCTGAATCTGGATAGTATAAAACAATGCCTATAGGTCAAGGAAAACAGCCAAGGGATCTCTGTGCCTTCTGTTGCTTAAGTACACATTATGGGATACCTGAATGGATTAAAAACTCCTATTATGTTTTGTTATTAGTGTTGTGATTATTCAGCACTAATATTCTCACTAGTCACTGTTCCTGAAGGAAAGTTAGAGGCAGTCAGACCCAATTGGACCAGCTGAACAATCAATCAGAGGTGATTAACAGGATTCTGAAGGCCAGGCACTTAAGCTGAGAGTGGGAGAATAGTGGGACTTGACCCATATAGAGATGAAGGTGAAAAGTCTGTCACCTGTGTAGGCAAACCTGGGAGAGACTGGAAAAATATCAAAGTTGCGGGAAGGGGTGGAACCATGATTTGATGATTTACTTGATGTTAGCATAACCGGTGCCCAATTATTTCTGGTCCCTGGATTCCTGATGGTTTCTGATCAGAGTTCTTGTGGGATTTTCAAACCACCGACCTAACTTCTCACACCCTTGTATAAAGTGCTAAATGGCTTTAGATGGGACTATTACCATTAGATGCCTGTACCCATGCAGGGATGCTGCTCCACTATAATTACAGAGTGTTGGAGCAGACTTGATTAAGCAAGTCTGCTGGACCATTCTAATTAATGCACTCCAGCAGCCTCCGCATCTCATGTATTCAGCATCCCCATGCTTCAGTGGCACTAGGGCACTTTAATGTTCACTGAATGAGCTTTAGTTAAAGCACAGGTGCCAGCATTTTGAAACATGGGATGCTGAATAGGTGAGATGCTGTGGGAGCTTTAATTAGAGTGGCTAAAAGCGCACCCCCCTCCCCACAGACACACACTCCCAAGCACATGTAAAGATGCCCATGTTCCCTGCAATATACTGCTGACACTGAGAACAGCTGAGGGACCCAAGTTGGAGCCCCTTTGGTTTAAAGGAGATAGTCAAACTCTCACAAAGGTTGTCTGCTTTGAAATGAGTTCTTGCCCTAACCCAACCCAAAACATCTTATTTCCTGAATGCATTGAGCTTGTTGGCCTCGGTGGAAAGCCTAAAGCTTGGACATCTAGAGAAAGGTGTACAATGACATCTCTTAAAAATGTAAGGAAACCAAGAACTGGGCTCTAATTTTTAATATCAGAGTAGTAAGGGTTTTTAGGAACTGAAGAAGATTGCTTATTTTATAGGTTCATATTTATTTTGTATTACACACAGAATACCACCTAAGCATTTTTTGTATTGTAGCTATTAGAATACATAATGCTTTACAAAGCACAAGTTTTGAAATGAGCCCCTGAGTACCAAATTAAAACTGAACCTGAAATAAAAGTAAGATTTCTCAATGGCTGATCACAATTTTATGAAGGAAACAACGGTGAAATATTAGTCCCTTTTCATTTTTCTCCAATCTTCTTCTGAATTTCTTCTTTTTTTTTATGGGAAACTGGAGGAAGTTTGACATTGACAGAGATTTCTTTTTCCTTAAGTATATATCAAGTTTCTTTTATTTCCCCTATTGTCTTATCAGTGGTACAGATTAATGCAAAGACATTTCCAATATCTTTACAGTCAGGATTATTGTAAGGGTGGAGAAAGAAGGGGTTTGATGGAGAATGTCTAGACAGACTGTTCTGTTTCTCTGTGTGTGTTATTGTTGCCTTGTGTTTGCTGCAGTAAGAGTGTGTTAATATGTATGTCTGTGCTCTTTATGACAATCATATATTTCCATAAGGCAGACTATCTAAACTACTAATTTTATTGATCTAAACAATAAAAAAATTAATTACCATAAATATGATTTATGAAAATCAAGGCAGCTGAAACTCAAAGATTCTTTTAAATAAAGGTATCAATTTGATATTGTTTATTTGAAGTGATGCTAACAATAAGCATGGATTGATGCCTGGGATTCACGGGAAGTTTTAGCAAAGTTATTACAGTTGTAAGGGTGAGTTATTATAAAGATTGTGTGCTAAATAAAAGGGCAATAAACTAAGCTAATATTTGGCTATCCAAAGGGTTCTTTTTGTTAGTATACAGTAAATGTACACTCACAGGCAAGTTTTTTCCTTGCAGTTGATGAACACTGTAGTAAACGGAACCAATTTTTATACTCAACTGAAGCCAGAATCCAGTTATTAAATCCACAGGATAGACAGCTGACATCATCTGAAGTGCAAATTAGCTCAATCCAAAAAATGGCCTGAATTAAACATCTCCTTGAGCAAGTGTCTTTCAGCTTGAGAACAGCTTCCCAGTAAAATGCTCCCTTCATTTTGCCATCAGATGGTGGGAGTCTGTTCTTATCTCTCTGGAGGATCCTGGATCAAACAAGAAGGCAGATCCTCAGCTGGTGTTAATGGTCTACTGACTGTAAGCTTGAAGCTATAGCCATCTGAACAAGATGGGGATTTATCAGTCACTTATTCAAGAAGACAGGGTGGAGGGGGAGTATTATTTGTGGAAGTGATCCAACTCAGCCTCCTCTTGGGAAACTGCCTCCTTCTGCAAATTAATCATCAGAAGTGCTTTTTATGAAATGGAAAGACATGAGGGCACATCACATCTAACAGGTATGAACTCAAGACAGTCTTCACAGAACATTTAAGAGGATACAACCCTACATTTAATAAAGACAAATTGAGGGGAAAAAAGAGGTCCATAATCCATATACGGAGAGGCTTGACATGTTTAATTAAAATGTTATTTTAAACACATTTAATTAAATGGATGCAAACTCCCTGCATGGATACTTATTTTGCATTAGCCCTGACTGATGAGGAATCAGTTTAAACTAATATTAAAGTATATCCCTCAAACCAGAATAAGCAAGTGTCCAACAGAAGAGACAGCACCACTTTAGCAAAGTTTTAAAAATAATATATTTAAATTTAATTAATTCACTGCAATTTACAAGACCCATCTCTCGTCTCCTCTTCCTGTTGTAACACCACCTAATTCCTTCTTTGTAGCAAACCTATAACATACTGCCAGGAGTCTTGGTACCTGGAGCCCTCATTTCTCAGTCACAAGCTGTCCATTTAACATCAGAAACCAGTATCACCATTTTGAATTCTGAACAACTTTTAACAAAAACCAAGATCTCTTTGCTCAATAATATGGAAAAGTCCTTATGTCTTCTGAGCACTGGCAAATACCCTGAACCTTTTTACTGGGTGAGGACAGACGTAACAACTGAAATTTTCCAAGTGAAATGCACTTGGAAACTCTTCAAAAAGGAAACATCAGTTAGTCGGCACACATATATCCCTGTGCTCTTCCGGCTGGAACACTGCTGTAGGCTTTTCTACTGGCACTCAAACTGGACGCTAAGGGAGGTCTCAGCAAACTGAGGCTCCACTCTCAGTTTCCTCTTCACCCTCCCGTCATAGGGACAGGTGGGAAAGCAGAAAGGAAAGCAGAGCAGAGCAAAGCAGGCTCAGGGGCGATCTGGTGGCCACCTATAAATTTATTATGGGTGTTCACCGGGATCTGGGGGAACTTCTGTTCACCAGAGCGCCCCATGGGATGACAAGATTGAACAGTCGCAGACTGATTCAGGCTGGACAAAAGGAAGAACTTTACTGCCCAAGCCCCCAAAGTTCCGAACAGACTGCCGCCAGAGGTGATTCAAGCACCCACAAGACACATTTGGATGTTTATCTTGCTGGGATCTTAAGATCCCTGCTGACTTCCTGCCCCTGGGGCAGGGGGCTGAACTCAATGATCCTTCAGGGTCCCTTCCAGCCAGAATGTCTGTGAAATCTATGAAAGCAGAGCGAAGAAGTAATTGGCTGAGGACTAGAAGGGCTAAGTCCAGTTCCTCTCTCATGCACTCTTGGACAGAGGTTACCAAAAGCAAAATGCTCCAAAGTAAAAACTTCATGTAAAGTAGTCCTCTTGGGCACTTGTACGTGACATGGGTTTAGTCTCCTAAATTCAGGGCCGGATTATGACATACAGGGCCCTAAGCTAGAGGTTCCCAACCTTTCTATGCTGCAGCCCAAGGGGCACCACAATGGCGGAGAAAAGGACCGGAGCCCCCCTGCAGCTCAGGGCCCACCAGCAGCTTGCCCCCTAGCCACAGCAGAGGCAGGCAGGCTCCACCAAAAAAAAAAAAGATTGGGCCCCTTGTTGCTTCCTACCACCCCCCCAGTCGGAGCTTGCCTGTGCAAACTGCTGCCAGCCTGAGCAGCCCTGGGCCTTCCCTAAGTTGGCAATGTCCCCCCTAGGCAGGGTGGTAGCTGCATGGGTGCTGCCCCAACTTGCAGAAAGCACCCACCAGATCCAACTCCTCCCTGAGCTTGTGCAGGAAGCTGGAAGCCCACCAGGCACTTTGTGTGGGTTGGGGGAATAGTTGGATCCAGTGGGTGTTCCCTGCAAGCTGGGGCAGCACCTGAAAAGCTAGCACCCAGCTCAGGCAGTCACCACTGTGGAGGGAAGGACCGCCCCAAAGCTCACAGGTCACTTGGCCCTGCGGCAGCTCAAGCAGACAGGCTCCACCAGAAAAGAAAAAAAAAAAAAAAAGAAAGAAAAAGCAGCAGTGTGGGGCCTGATCTTTATTTCCCCGACCCCCGGAGCCTGCCTGCCTCTCTTGTGGCCAAGGAGAAAGCTCCCAGTGGGCCCTGAACTATGGGAGACCCCAGTCCTTCCCTCCACCACAGCAGTGCCCTCTCCCCCCAGTGCTCCTTGGTTGGGCGGCTGGTGGGTGGGTAGTGCCTGAGCTGGGGCAGCACCTGGGGTGCTGCCACCATGGAAGAAAGGACCGCCCACCCCCCACAGCTCAGGGGCTACTTGGCCTGCTGACAGCTCACACACCCCCATTCCCCCCGCCAACAGGAGATGAGGGTAGGCTCAACAGGAAAAACAAACAAACAAAACAAAATTGCCCCTTGCTGTTTCCGCCTTCAGCCTGCCTCTGCTGTAGCAGAGGGGGAGGCAGCTGTCAAAAGGCTGCAATGTTATGAATAGCTACATTGCAAACTAAGCTACATGCAGATGTGAATTAGTTTGCAATGTAACAAACTCATTTAAATAATTAAAAAACCCTGCATGTGTACAGCGTGCTGCAATTAAACTGAAAAAAATGGCCAATTTTCATCACATATACAAGCTCCCAAGGTAGAGTATTTCAGCTATTTTTTAAATGTTTTAAATGCTTGTGCCTGTGTCCAATTGGCCCTTTGAAACACTCACATCATCTGAAATGTTTTAACTATTATGTGTGTCTCCATCTAAAACCGCTACCAAGGAGTTTCTTTTTGATGAGTACAAGTAACTACTTTGATGCTGGGGAAGAGAAGCTACCTTGAACAGCAAAGGGCAACAGGCAGTCCTCAAAAAGGGTGTAGACCAAGGAATAAGTCCATGTTTTTTAATTTGAGTTTCCCGGTTTGATTCATACTCTAAAAGCTGTCTTTAGCTGAGGCCACTGTCACTGTTCGGGAAGTCTGTGGGTGGGGGCAAGAGGCATGAGTAGGGCGGAGGACTATTGTGGGGGCAATGAGGGGAACCAGCAGGGTTGGGATGGCTTTGGGGGTGAGTGAGGGGCACCAGCAGGGCTGGGGGAGGGAGTTGCAGGAGGCTTTTAATTTTAGTAATGGATTTTGGGGGTTATCAGAGAATTTGTGATTTTTGTCAGGGAATTTGTGATTTGTTTTTTAATCAGAGAAAACCAAGATCCCTGTTAATCATGTCCCTTTACCTGCTGGCAACAATTCTACCAATGCAGCCCAGTATGCATTAGCTTTCTTGGCAACAAGGGCACACTGCTGACTCATATTTAGCTTACTGTCTACTGTAACCCCCAGGTCCTTTTCTGCAGAGCTGCTGCCCAACCAGTCAGCCCCCAGCCTGTAGTGTGCATGGGATTACCATGCTGACTGTTCCTAATCACCTACTTCTCCACGTGCTTAAAAATAGATCCCTTAAGGATCTGCTCTATGAGTTTTCCAGGGACTGAGGTGAGGTTGGCCGTTCTGTAGTTCCCTGGATCCTGCTTTTCCCCTTTCTTAAATACGAGCCATCCAGGATCTCTTCTGATTGCCATGAGTTTTCAAAGATTGTGGCCAGTGGCTCTGCAATCTCATCAGCCAACTCTTTCAACACCCTTAGGTGCATCCCACCCAGCCCCGTGGACACATCCAACTTTTCTAAATAGTCCCATACCTGTTCTTTTGCCACTGTTGGCTGCCCACCTTCTCCCCAAACTATGCTGCCAGGTGTAGCAGCCTGGAACTGACCTTACCTATGAAGACTGAGGCAAAAAAGGCATTGAGCACTTCAGCCTCTTCTACATCCTCTGTCACAAGGTTGCCTCCACAACTCAGTAAGGGACCCACACTTTCCCTGATCCCTCTCCTGCTACTAACATACTTACAGAAACCCTTCTTCTTACCCTTTATGTCCCTTATGAGCTGCAACTCCAGCTGCGCTTTGGCCTTCCTGACTTCTTCCCTGCATGCCTGAGCACTGCTCTTATACTCCTCCCTATATGTCTGTCCAAGTTTCCACTTCTTATAAGCTTCCTTTTTGTGACCTAGTTTACTGAAGAGTTCCCTGCTGAACCACTTTCCATATATACAATCTGATTACTAGGGGGCCGTCTTATAATTAGGGTCATTTTCTGTTCAATTAAATACAATATTAGGGTTGCCAACTTGTCTGACTAGATCGGGGTAGGCAATTATTTGGGCCCAAAGGCCACACACGGAGTTTTGATGAGCTGTTGTGAGCTGAGTCAGCATCCTGCCCCCAAAACAACTCACCATAGGGCTTTGGGCAGGCAGGGACCAGATTTTGAGAGTGGGACTAGCACAAACTGCTCCCTGCACACCCTCCCCTATGGCAGGGAGAAGTGTACAGGTGTGTGTGGGGGGGTGCATATGCATGTTGGGGTGGGGGAGCTGGCAGAGAGCTAGGTCCCAGGAGCCAGTTGGGGGTGGGGGGAGGGAGGAATGGGGAGATAGGGGGCACATGCAACAGAGTTCACCTGGTCTGTGGCTGCCCCAAAGTGCTGTGAGTGAAGCTAAGCTCCACCTGGGGCAGCCCACACCACTCTCCCACCCGTGCCTGCCAATCCTGCCCTAGGCCTGGTGCTGGCCAGTACACAGCTTCTGGCAGGCCTATTCCCAGTGTCTTAAGCTGGCCAGGTGCTGCTCTGGTCCCCTCACCGCCAGAGGGAGGCACCTGGCTGAATCTTCCCCTGCCCAGAGCAGCACAGTAGGGACAGGAACAAGGGAAGGAGCTGCAGCTGGAGGGGAGCACAGCAGCACTCTGTTGGCTGCAGCCACACTGGGAACAGCCCCACTAGAAGCTGTGCACTGGCCAGGGCCTAGGTCTGGGACAGTGGGTCTGTTCTGTTGTCCTCACTTCTGCCCCTGCTGCACCACTCTGGGTGAGGAGGGGGAACTTCAGTGGGGCAGCTCCTGCCACGGCATGCAGGGCTCTGGTTCAAACTCCCAGCCACCTTCTACCCACTCACAGGTGGCTGCTCATCATGCCAAGTGGGCAGAAAGCAGCTAAGAGCTGAAGTGAGAGCCCCACACACTGAAGCAGAAGCCGCCTGGCCCAGAGCAGCATAGCAGGGGCAGGAGCAGGAGCCACCACTGGAAGTGACGGGAGCAAAACAGCCTTGCTGGCCTGGGCCCCAGTTAGTGTGCACAGCTTCTGGCAGGGTTGTTCTTGGTGTAATTGCAGCCAACTGGGTGCTGCATTGCTCCCCTTGCTTCCAGCCATGGCTCCTGCTCCCACTCCTGCCCCCACTATGCTGCTCTAGGTGGATTCAGGGAAGAGCTTCAACCGGGCAGCTCCTGCTGGATGCAAAGGGAGCAGAGCAGCTGCATACTGCTTGGGGCCTGGGCTTGCAGGCCTGGGTAGAAGAGCAGTATGGGCTGCCCCAGCAGGAGTGGGTGGGGCTCAGCCCCATGTGGAGCACCACAGGAACTATGGACCAGATCCAGTCAGTTGGTGGGCCAGACATGGCCCGCAGGATGTATTTTGCCCACCCCTTCTCTAGACAGAAGTCCAAGGCAACTTGGTGACTTACCACTTGCTCACTGCACTCCTGAGGAAATAAGAGTTCCAACTTCTGTTTCTTTAGCATGGGTCATCCTCGCCCCCCCATTTTCTTACTAACTGCAATTAGGAATTCAGAGCAGGACAGTAAATGCATATGAATCATCAAAATCCTATAGTACCATGTGAAGAACTATTAGGAGACAATAGCGACAGACCTTTACATGGACAGCAGACCTTTATGTGGACAGAGGGATGGGTTCTTCTTTCTTCCAACTTTTTCAAAGGAGGTGTTAAATAGGAGTACAAAGGATATCATATCTGGCCCTGCAAAAAGTCAAGATGGGGCTAAGACTGGTTTTGAAGGACCATCTTCTCTCTCCTTTTATGGTGGAAGTGGGGGAGGGGAAAGGGGGGCTCTGGCACAGGAGGCAGCAGAGGTTCTTAGGTGTGGAATTCTCCAGTAGTCAGTCATCTCCACTTTGCAGTCTTTAGTACAAAATGGATCTGCAGAACCAGCGAATTTAGTCCTTACTACTTCTTTTCCAATGAAAGCTTAGATTGTGAAGCACAAAATAGCTACTCAGGTAAGGTAAGTATATGCAATACAACAAAATAGACAGGTTGCCAGTTCCAGTTCAGCAGATAGGGTTTTTCCACACACTGGTTATGTTCTTTAGGTCTGTTTCTCTTCTATCAATGTTTACGCATGCTAAGTATACCAGGTATTAAAAGAACAACTATTTTATTGCTCGTCTTTTGTTCTCTACTGATTATCAGATTATCTTCAGAGCGCTCCAAGAAGGTTTTGTAAACACTGTAAAGTACTTCCATTTTGGTCAAGATACAATTTTAGGCAAGACCAACATAATATATTGTGTCTATCAGATCTAGACAAGCCTACATTTTGTTCCATTGAACGCTTTATTTGCAATTTTGCCAATAGCTTAAGGGCTCCTCTCTTGTAGTACAATGGCTACTGGAAAGAAATTAGAAAGTTCCCAAAAATAATCTGAAAGGGAGAGAAACCATTTGCCAAAATACCAGCACTAGCCTTTAACAGTGTTTATACTTTCCAAATAGATCACCAAAGAACATGTGTACATTATATTTTAATGAAATAAAAGAACCAATTTTGAGGTTTCCAAGGAGCTTGTTCGTATGCCAAGAATAATGTACATCCATCTGTGCCATCTCTGTCTGCCTATTCTGAAGTCCATATGCTGTTTGCAATAACATGTTGATTTTTCTCAGGTAAGTGTTTTATATAGCATAAATTTCCACAGCATCTCTAAACTGAGAATCTCAAATAAATTTAAAAAAATACACTGCACTTTAGGTTCTGGCATTCCCAATGGACAGAAGCAGCTGAGTTAATACATGATGATTTTATCCAAGTTTTTACAGCAAGTTAGGAGCAGAGGGAGGAATTAAAACACAGATCTTCTAACCCTTAGAATATGTTCTTTCTACTGATCAGAATACTATACCCTTACCTAACATTTTGCTCCTTTTTCTTTCATTTTTCAATTTTGTTATACATTTCTATTGATGTAATTCAATTGTAGCTGCATTAATATCACAATGTAACGTCAGTGTAGGAATCATTGCAGAATTTTGTTTAAGACTGAATTATCAGGCATACTGAGAGCAGAGAAAGGAGGAAATTACAACATATTTATTATGTAATTTAGCCATAATACACTGCCATAATAAATATTTTAAAATTACAGGATTTTATAAAGAAGTGTTTTATGTATGGTATCAGCATTCACCCCTTAAGGGTATAAAATGTGGACTGCTTCTCCATAGGGAGTTTTATCTTATTTCATTTTCATACTGCATTCCACTTCTGTGCCGCCAACTAAATTGTTTCCTGGTTTACTGTACAGAAGATCAAGAAAACATTTAGCTGCTATGGCTTGCTTTTAATGTGCCCTGATGAAACAACACAAAGCCCCCAAATCAGAAGTCTGATCATGGCACCTTAGTCAACCAATCCAATGCTGTCCAAAACACAGGAATAACTCTGTGTATCCTTGATGCTTAAAAGTTATTTCACACATCAGAAATGTGCAGTAGAACAAAGTATATTTCCTTGCTGCTTTCTCCAAAAGGGAATGCGGCCACTTTAAAATAAAAACAAACAAACCAGAAAATGCAATTATAAAACAACAACAATCAGGCTGGCATCTCTGGAGACACGTGTAACATAAAAAAAAAAAAAAAACTTTAGGAGACAAATTTTACCCTGACCAGATTTCAGATTACTGCCCCTCCCTAAACTGCAATAAACAACACACTCTGCTCTCCAAATCCAAAAAATCCCCAGCAACATTTGGTTTTTCATCTTTCTCACCTCCATTTTTTAACCAAGGTCCAAACTGTCTCCATTTCACTCAGATTAATTCACTGGTTCTACTTGTACCAGGTGATCAGGATTTGCCCCCTACACCTCCCCAAGCTTCAACAGCAAAGGATTGTGATTCAAAACATAATAGTTGAGTCACCTAATTTACAGATGGTTATGGTTAGTACTGTATGGATCTAGATTAAAACTTCCCTTGAAGACTTCAGAAAAAATCCATAAATAATGCATCTCAAAGTAGTTTTATAAAATTTTTTGTAATCGATACACAGAGTTATCCCTTAGTCTTGGTTTCACTGTATCAGTGTTGAGGGGTTTTAACACTAAACAAGTCAACAGAATCAAACAGTTGGTAGTCAGTGATTATAGTCCCTAAAATAATTCAGTGGGCATCAATTTCTTCTTCTATAGCAGCTTCAGTATTCTGGCTGCACTAGAGTAATTCAAAACTATTAACAGCTTGGTAGGACTTTCCTTTCAATTAAAAAGATCAGTGTCCCTTTGCTAGATTTCAGCAAGATCAAGTTAGAATATATTTGTTCCTAACAGGTTATTTTTAAAACACAGTAGGTGCTCTATATATGCAATTAAATATACTCCGACTCAATCCAAGCCGGAGTAAACTAATCCCAACATCACCATCTACACATGCATTTAAGCTCAGTAATCTACTATGCTGCTGGATACTACTTGTATCTGATGGGACTATCCAGCAGTGCAGTAAATTAGTTTACTGTGCCCTAACTGCTGCACATGTATAGATGGTGACACCTTACTGTGTAGAAAATTAGTCTGCTAAGTCAAGCATCTCATGTAGACACACCCAGTTATAATCAAGCAAGGCTTGAAGAAATTTCATTCGCTTTCTAGACTTTGAGTTGTCCTGAACACCCTGATGACAAAACCTGATTTTGATCAGATCAACTTTTAAAGTAATTCCCTGCATGTCAACAGACCTCAATAGGATAGGTAGTTCTATGGAAATTCTTTCCCTATTATTTACAAAGCCTATAGCAGTGACACTTATACAGTCACAAGTTACCAAACTTTCAGACAGTACTGGAAAGCTTATATGAAAGCATTTATAAATAGCTAAATGCTATATAATAAAGAGTTACTGGTTAAGAAGAGTACTTTACTTAACAGCACGTTAGTCAGGATACTATTTTGAAGTGGGACAAATACAAGCTGACTCTATGCTAGATGTATTTAGGTCTTGACTGCTCTATATTCAATGCTAACATTATTGTATTCAGTATACAAATAGATTTGTCAACTTGATTTCAATTTTTTTACCCTAAAAAGAATCCCATGAATCTCAACTCTCACTAAGCAAATTATTGCTACCTACGTACTATATAGTACAATAGTAAATAGGTCTATTTTCCATTGGAGACATATCAATTTTTTTGAAATTCCTTTATTCTTTCCTCTGAAGCACCTGGCACTGACCACAGAGGTACAGAACACAGAAAAAAATACACTCCTGATCTGACCCAAGATGTGAAGTCCCATGTGTCTATGAAACTTCAATGAGAAACGGAGGTCTCCCCTAGAGAGGAAATAAGCCTAAAAGTTTTAGTGATAACAAGAAGTAAAATAAATATGTCTCCCTTAGCCTGGGGAACAGCTGCATCCTGACTGGACAGTGCTAACAAGAAAGCTTATGACTGATCATAGCTCTAAAGTCATTATCACTTTGTGAAGTCCAAATTCTTCACACAAAAGCCAAAGTATGAGTTTTTTCTAGGCAGTTTTAAAAAACAGAGAGATAAATATCAGAATTCCTAGAACACAAAAAAAGTATACTAGCATCATAGATCTAGTACCACTATAACACTTTATTAGTATTATTATTGAAGCTCATTTGGCTTTACGCAAATCACTGGCATTCTGTGAGCTGAATTTAAGACTGGTAATCATTCTCAGCATAAATACTTTAAATATGCACTCGGATATCTTTGTCTAGGGTTCTCTTGTTTTTCAGTAAAAGTTTCATTTGCACTAAGAAAAAATGTACCGCTAGTTCACCTACAGTCAACTAAAGTGCAGCTTTACAGGTTTTAGCAAAAGTTTAAATGAATGATGCTGGGGATGGTTGTCAGGTGTAATGCCATCTCAAAGTCTACTCAGAATAAACCTGAAAAAATGCGGTTAAAAAAGAGAGATATTTGAACCCTGCTTACAATACAGGGGCATAAACACCTGGAATCCAGGAAAACAGCTGGCAGACTGATCACAAGGAGTAACAGGGATGAAGGCACAGACACAACAGTGGAAGAATACAAAGGAAGCAAGCTAATGTCCAGTTTCAATTGCTGAATGCTGGCCAGTTCCTAACTTGATGTGGGGGATGGAGGCAAGGGAGGTCCTAAAAAAAAAATAAAGAAATCAATTTGTACCAGGGCTGTATTTTCACATGGAAGTAAATGATCATGATGAGACCTTGGGTATTCTGCGTAAGTGCCTTTAGTTGTACAGCAAGGTAACATGTATAGCTAAGCAACACGAAATTCAGGAGCAAGTTGTAAGTCATGTACCAAAGTTTACTGGTTTAAAAAAAAAAAAAAAAAATCACTTAGAGATTGTAAAATCTTATTCAGTTAGTACTAATCAGCAATATAAGGGTAAGATACATAAGCAGGCACTGTCATGAGGGGCAGAAAGAGCCTAAGCAGCTATTCAGAACTCCACTTCTGCAGCACCCGTATTCTGCACATTGGTACTTTCACCAACAGAGTAACATGACAACATATACAAAGTATAGAAAGATTTAGTATACAATATAACACCTAATATGTGTATGGAGAAATACTATACACTACATAAACACCTAATGTGTGTATGTGAGAAGCAAGGCATATATATGTATACTGTATTTACAAATATATGTGCACAAACCTATACAACATACACATATACCTATACATTTACACATGCACATATATAAATGCACATACATGTACTGATGGCCTGCATTCACCACAGCATGTGACTATCTCCCAGTTATTTAAAACTGAAATGGCATCAATACCTCCCTCTCTCGCAATGGACACCTGTCCACACACACACTCAGACTATGGTGCAGCCTGCCCTTTCTGTAAGAAAGGTGGAAGAGACTCCTTTCCATGCCTTCCCGAACTGCCTCCAGTTGTGGCTACTATTTGCTGACCTAAGCACCCTCTCCGGTGCTCTGGACTTGGACTTCACTAAGACTATTTACTTCTTCCTTATCCTGCCCCAAGCAGCTGAAGGGAGTGTCATCTGCCTGGCCAATTTCCTGCTGGGCCAGGCCAAAATGATGACCACGAGAAGCTGCAGAAAGCAACTCGCAGAGGGCACCTCTGACAATGCTTCCAAATCCTCCACTTCTTGGCCTGTATATCTCAGTTGAGTTTGGACACTTCACCTTGCAACAGAATGTGGGCCAGTTTGGGTTGTGTTGGACCATCAAGGGGCACTCTGGTGGAAGACAGACAGCTAGTCCAAAGTGTGTAACTCCATGAGGGGAGGGCGGAGGGGATGTCAATCTCTGGTGATACAGGTGTTTTGTTAAAAGTGTTTCATGCTTGGCTCCTGGCATCGGAGTTTTGCACATTCACCTTTCTGTTTTTAGTATTTTTATAATAAGCATTTAAAAACTCTCTCTCACGTACACAGTCACACTGGAATAATTCACAGGATCTTGCATGTTTGTGTGCAAGAGAGATTTTATACAAGGAAATGAGTTTTGCACCTATTACTGAAAGTGGCAAGGTCTATGACCTATGTCTCTTCCAAAAGTCAAAAATCAGAACCTACATCAAGCTGCTAGAAAAGTTCCATGTCTCACCACTAAATCACATCACTACTCATCAACAGCTTCATGATCCCAAACAACACGGCTGTTACGGAAGGAAGTGGTGATCTGAGAAATAGTTGAGGCAAGTCCTACAGATGCCGTGTTAAAAGATCAAGATAATAAAAAGGTAACTGAGATGACATATGTATGATTTGTGCGCTAAACCCATGTATCACTAAATTTTTTTACCAGCTAAAGCTTTTGGAAAAGCTACAAACATGATTCATAAGAAAATCCAGAAATTTCAGTTAGAAAATCATAATGTTAAAAAAATTCTGACCTGTTTTGGTATCTGTATATTTTGTATTTTTCACATGTTATAGCTAGTTGTATCCATTATCCACTGACACTCAGATAAAGTTTGGCCTGTATTTCAAGAGCCACCTGAAGATTAGGAGGTGGGAACAGATATTTCTAGTAAAAAGTCCTTTAAATCAGTTGCAAAGTATAACATTTTTACATATTCCCCATGCTTAACACCCATCTTAAAAGAAGAGAGGTGGCTTTCACTCCAAAAGTGGCAGGAAGAAAAAAAGAAGGATGAAATAAACAAATATATCCAGTCTGACTTTTGTACTTTTCTTCACGTTTCAGTGTTTCATTACTATTAAATCCACTACAATCTCTGATACTGTTACCACTGCATTTAACAGTGTGCTATGACAAATAATTTGAAATCTTTAGCAATATTAATAAGCAGGAGAAGCTTTGATAAGATTCCGAGTAATTCATTTATGCTGCAAAAGCAACAGAAAATGTTATAAGAACATAGCTAAATATACATGTGGGTGTAATATCTAAGAGGAGAAAAAATTTAGTAAAACAGTAAATTGAACTTTCTTTTTACTACTATCACTAGCTCAAAACAGTTTCATGCACCTTCTGTATAAGAGCTTTCCTAGTATGGCTAGAGAAAAACCTGAGACTACTAAAAATTAACAAAATATTTTATTTATACTTTTAAAATGATTAATAAGGCACTAGCTTCAAAAGTTTCATTATATGGTAAGTGAACCCTTTCTTTTTCTTGTTGTAAGTATAACTTTTTAAATGAATAAATGATAAGATTAACTATTTCACTTGTGCCAATAGATTATGGAAAATATAGTTACTAGAGTCTTGCAAGATGTATTACAATCAATGATCCTTTTGAAAATTTTGGTCAATGGTTTAAGAAAGTGTATATTGCTCTCGTCTTTCATCATGTAAGCTATAGTAATGTTAACTTGTTAATACAGTTTTCATTCCAAATATATTATACAATATTAATCTAGTCATCACTGAAATAAAAATGCAAAAAAACCCCTTCATTTACAATGGTTCATTTATTAAGAAGCAGTTGTATGAATATTCATCAGCATTTCTGTTTAAAATGCATCATTCTTTACATCAGTACCATTCATTAAGACACGAATGAAAACAAATTTCTTATTAAGATTGTCGCATATTAATGAACGAAGTCTTAATGAGTCATAAAAGTCTACTTCAGAAAATGCAACCTTTCTGATTTCTATTCCAAACAAACTGATTTATCCAGATGTGCCATCAATATCTGAAAGTTTGAGAAGGCATACAATAGTGTTTATACAGAGACCAAGGATCAGCAGCTATAATGTTATGCTGATCAAAAACAAACAAAAAACCACTATATAGTTTCAAAAAGCCTTTTGAAAAAATAATAAATAGTTCAGTCATCAATCAATACTTCCATTTAAATAGACCTATATTACTCATTTTTAACATATGGAAGTAACTTAATAAATTCATATTAAGGGTATCATGTTTCCAATTATAATTTGTTTTATTTTTATTATGTTGTATCTTTACAGTATAACACTGTGGTTTAAGACTACATGTTACAATCAAGAGCAAGGCCTCATTGTGTAAGGCCTTAATGGTTCTAGTCTTGAAGCCCTTGCATTATATTCCTACTCTCTTCATACATATTAATTTAATTAATATCAATAATAAAGCAGAACTTGGTTTCACGCAAGCAATGATCTGATAATAACCAACAATTCTTCTGCTTTGTCCTTTTAAATTTCAGCATAGTCAAGAGAAGACACCTCTGTAAGCCCAAAAAATGATTGGTAAATGTAATTAAAGCATTACTTCATTATACTTGAAACAAAAATGGAAAAAATAGTTCCTGTGATCAAATGTAATCCCCTTCCTAAATGTTAACACAAAATGTGCACCATTTCTATTTCATGTGGGATTTGAAGGAATGAAAAACAAAATAGCTACAGATTTTTTAAAAAAAAAAAAACAAATGCATCAAATTTTTAGGTTACATTCCACATTAGGTGCAACTGCTTGCTTGCATTAAGACCAATGTTTTCCATGCATTGCATCAGCCACCTTTATCACTTCAGAACTATTTCTGTTAGCTGCTATTGAAAAACTACATGCTTCTATTTGTTAATGATGCATTTTGTGATTGTGTTACCATGTTCCAGAAAATATACATATGTAATACATCATTGATGTTAGCACTTACTTACAGAAGTCAAGTCAACTGTAATCTATATTTATTGACAAATAGGGTAATGTACAGCACATAACCCTGCTTTATCCCTGGGTTCTCACTAGATTATGATTTTTCATAAAAAGGTAGTACATTCACTACTTTTCTATTTGAAGCTTTTAGTTTAAAGAAATAAATGAAAATAAACTGGCCTTTTGGAATACAAAACAGATATTGGTGTCAGGTACTGTTCCATATATTTGCAAGCTTTAAATAGCAACAGCATTGCTATTCTTAGAATCCTAAAGCTACACTGACAAAATATCATCAATTATTAGTATTGATCAATTGCATATTATCACTGTTAAGTTTTGAACTCAACAGTATTTGGTTCTAAACATCAGATTTCCCATGAATTATTTTACATTTAAGAGGGAAGCACAAGTCATATGCTTTGATTTATTTGGAATAAATAAAGAATACCTTATGTTAATATTTATAGGGGAATTTTAGCTCGGTGTTTTTACTACAAATGAAAGGCAATGAATTACGAGTAATAAAGTACTTACACAATTTAAACAAATTTAAATAGTATGAGATTCCCTGGATCATCAACATTCATTTGTTAGTTTAAACTGACACCTGATTTTTTAAAAACATCTTAATTAGCATCCAATATTTAGAGTCCATTTTTAAAGAACACATCCTATGAATGCAAGTTATTTTTAATAATAAAAAAGTTACCCACTCCAAAGTACATCAACAAATTCAATTAATTGGTAACATTTAGTGATGATGGCTTATAAAATACAGAACTGTTCAACTGTGTTAGAATAATGCATGACACGTAGAAACAATTAGATGTTCATAATACCCTTTATAAAATCAGACTTGGTATTACTAAGCTAAGAAAAAAACCTCCAACATGAAATATCATTTCCAGTAATTTAAGAGAATTAGATCTCTCTCTCTCTCTCAGTCAATCATATTACCTCCGATTAGAAATACCACAACCAAGTTCAGAAAAACTGTATTTAACAAAAAAAAAGTTCTGTACAGTTTATCTAAACAGAGCCCATGCTTATCTGCTTGTTACATTATAAATTAATTTGGTTAGGAATTGTTTACACCTTTTGAACACTATTTCAGATAATTCATGAGATAACTACTACTATAAATTGCATGTAAAAAGAAAAGGCATTAAGACTGAGAAAGCATAAGAATAACAAATATTAAAAATGTGTCTTTCCCCATCTCCACTCATATCACAGTGAGGTTTTTTGTTTTGTTTTGTTTTGGTTTTTTGGGGGGGGTTATGCATTGGCATTTAAAAGAGTTTACGGAAGGGATTTAGTGAATCTTTTATAACAACAAGTGCTCACGTGCGCTGAATGTATGCAATGTGTTCAGGAACATTTTTTAGAGCTCTGGAATTAAACTGTATTGCCCAGCTAACTAAATAAGAAGGTTGCATATGCCCTGTAATTAAAATACATCATTTTTTTTTTAACCAGGGATGTTCTTTGCCACAGTGAGTTTTTAGAGACAGAAAAAAAAAAAAAAAAAAA
>NW_017728992.1:45190507-45202293 GCF_001723915.1 Gavialis gangeticus | reverse complement strand
TTTTAAAAAAAAAAAAAAAAAAAAAAAAAAAATCAAGGGAAGACAAGTATCACACCAACATATAACATCTGAAAAGCCCCAAACTTACAAGTTGCTCTATACAAGGGCAGGGAAAAACACTTTAGAAACCAAAATTTTGGAAAAAATACTACGTATATTAAATCTCGAAAGAAACTGTTCAAATTTTAGCATCCTTGAAGTTAGCTTTATAACCTTGTTTTATAGTTTATCCGTTGTTTTGATATACTGCCAGTGAAACAGCATCATGAAAGCACCATCATAAAAGAATGCTAGTCATAAATGAAAATGCTGTTGCTTAGTTGTAAGAAAAAATGAAGCTCTGCAAACATCCACTGCAAAATAATCAAACCAACATATTAATAACTTAAATGAAAATGTAACGAAATAGGAAAGTGCTGTTAGTGATAAAAATAAGAGTAACAAAGAAAATTATCTTATGGTCCAATGCTATCTTTGTTCTGCCTAAACTCTCTTTGAAGCCCAAGGATATGGTCAGAAAGCCTGATTTAACTTCAAGATGATTCTCAAGGATGTGAAACATAACCAGGATAAAACTCAGGGAAATTTTGAGAGCCTGGGGTCTTTCAGACAATGACCTGTATTAACAATAACAAAAAAAATGTTCTTTCAACTCCCTGCTACAAAGTACATGTTCAACTTCTTTGCAAACTAAACTTTTTTTTTATGCTTAATGAATTTCAAGGTACTACAATGATATACAATGGTATTTCTTCAACTCAAAATAATTTCTAGATTTTGTTTCCTCCTTTAAAACAGGAACAAAAATTTGTATATTCAATCTGTTGATTTTCAATTCGAATAGTTGTATTGATCAAAATGATTCAAAATTGACACTAATACATATAAAAGAATAATTTGCCTGGACCATGTAAACAATAAATGCTTTAAAAATATTCTCAGGGGTATAGGTTGTATATTCTAGAAAAGAAGCCAATACGAAGTTAATGCTAAGGTCCACAGCTCCTGAAAATTACACCTAATATTTTTGTCTTACTTCTTTATGATATTTTATTGAAAGGTGGGTAAAATTGTACAAACAAACAATACCTAACCTTAAATGCTTAAAAGCATGACAGACATAAAAAGCACCATTAGCTATAAACCAACACAAGTGTACATTTTTTAATGTAAAACCTGTTATTGTTTCACCTTCACTCCCTTAAAAACTTTCAAAGAAAAAAAAGCAACCAATGCTCACACAACAATATGTCAATGAAGATACCTCAATGTAAAGTTGCGATTTTATCACTGAACTTACAGCTTTTCATAACTACAGGTTCTGTAGTCTCAGATGCGTTTCACTGCAACAGTTTGGTCTAATAAATATATATATATATATATTTTTTTTTTATATAGTTACGGTATGAAAAACTACAAAACTTTTAAAGTTGGTAAAATATTCAATTATTCTGCATGCATATAGTAGTAGCAGTAGTAGTAGTGGTTTATTTACAGCTTTTGAACACATGTAAAACCTATATATTTTTTACATGTCATACTGTAATACACCTCCATGGATCATGGAAGCTGAAGGGGTGAATCCATGTATTTAAATAAGTACAAACCACAGGAGTAAGTTCCTAAACACAGAAAATGAAGCTGATTTTAGTCACCCTCCCAAAAAAGGGGGTGGAGGGTGGGGGAAGGTGTATATCACAAAAATGTAACAGCCCCATAAAGTAAAATTTTACAATATTTACAAAAGTGTACATGCTACAATGCAAAAAAGTAGTATTTTTGTTTTACAATATTAATAACAATAATAATAATAATATTTTCAAACTGATGTCCTCATTCAGGGAACAAAACCCCCCACTGATTTCAACTAGTTTTTACTTAAGTAAGGCTTGGCAATACTTGCTTAATAGGATACAAAAAATTGTCACGTGATATACTTTTAGAAAAAAAATGTTATTAATGCATCCAATACACCAGCCGAGACTGTTGCTAATGCTTGTTTTACTACCTGTATTGATATTGACTTTGTATAATCCATGTATTGGTATATACTTGTACACACTTACAGGTTTCCATCTAGTATCAGAGCAACCCCATTACTATTTGCATACAAGTATGGCATGATTTCAAACTTAATTCTTGCTTTGGACTCTTAAGTATTCACCAAAAGATAAAAAATACTTTATTTATAATAGTTTCTAAAATATGTAATAAATGGTAGATAATAAGAAAGTTAAAAAAGAAAGGCGCAGGATACCATTATACACTACATGCATTTAATCCAGACATATTCAGTGCTTTGCCAGGGTTGAACAGAATTATATGCTGTATGTTTTATTACACGTATGTTTTTTTTCAAAAACACTGCCATATTTCATTTTATAAAAATATTGTAAATACACAGACCTACTGATGCAGTAAACAGCAATTCAATCATAATCAAAACACAAGCATCCAGAATTATCCAATTTTAGCACTCTTACAGTATACTATAAAAATGTTAAAAACCACCTTACAGCCCTATAAACGTATGCTCCCTTCTGCTCTCACTTTTAAGTACCAGCTAGCATAAACTGTAACACTTCAGAATGAAATATTCAACACCCCCTTTATAACATGAGGAGTGAACTGGGGGAAAGGGGGGCGGTTAGTTTTAAACTTGCCAGATAGGGCTAGGAATTGTTAGAATGTCAGATTTAATAGGGGAAAAACATTATGTGAAAAGTTTCTGTCACAATACATACTCACCAGATACAACCTTTATTAAGTTGCTATATACACCCTTGAAAGCAATTTAATAAAAAGAAGTCTGTTTATGAAAAGTAAACCATATAAGGTTCAACAGGAAAATAAAAGGTGGAACACACGCATAACCTGAATGGCAATATTAACAATCTTACCAGAAACAAAATGCTTAATTTGTTTAGTAACAATAAACTATTGCCCTAAGTTGATTTCTTTTCAGCTTTGTGACACAAATGCAACAACCATATTGTCCTTGTTAACGTCTTTTTCAATTTGTCCTTTATCTTTACAATTTATTAGAAACTACCAGTTTCTATACTATAACTAAAATTGATTGGTAGATTCTAAAATTTCTCCTCATTGTAGGTGCAACCTCCTGGTCACACACAGAAGTTAATTGCAATATACCCACAACTTCACTGGTGCTGCGATCTCACCTTATATTTTGGGAACAATCTTACTAAAACTCCAGGTACAAGCAAGTATTCAATAGCTCATACACAGTATCCAAATGAACCTCTTTTGTAGCCATTAATTTTGTCTGCAAATTAACAGTAAGATTCTGCAGCATTTTTATTAATTCAACACTTATCCTGAAGAGGCATTATTGAAGCTATTTGAATGGCAAATCTAATTTTGGGATTGTGGCGTAATAGAATGCAACTCTGTTTCTAAAAAATGCTGACAATTGAGCAAATGTTCCCAAAGAATGCTTGCCTGATTCAGGGACTGACATTTCCTTTCTGTAACTTGCTTCACTAAAACACACATGAAGGCCAACTCCTACAGTACCCCAAGGCAGCAGTTCATTACTTTCAGTTGCAACTTGTGAACACTTTGCCTTTTTCTGTCTCTTTTGACATACATATTATCTTAGCTGATCTGAATCATGTTGCATGAGTGAATGACATACCTTTAAAGATTAAGTTTTCCCAACTGAGACTAGTCCAGAAATTCAGTACTTTATAGCATCTCATACCCTTCATCTTCTATGGTCTTTCATTATCAATAGTAGCTTTCTTTCTTATTTTATGTTTAACTACAAGTTATACAAGGCTGCAGTTGATAGCTTATAGTGTCACTCGTCTTTCATTACAATTATAGGACCCAGCTGCACCATTGTCTGTAACACTCTGCTGCCACCTATTTGACAGAAGAAATAGAACAGCAGGAACACTATAACCATTTTCCTTCTCTTTCTACTGACCCAGGTGCCCAAAGGAAAAATACTAAAATATCTTTGCTCACTTTCACAAGAACACAGAGGAGCCCCACAAAGAACCTGCATTCTCTCTCCACTTGAATAAGTACATTTACAACCAAAACACTGGATATTAAACATAGATTATATCCAAATAAAATCTGCATTTTAATAGGAATTCTAAAATTGAAATTAATAGCTTCAACTTAGATCTTAAAACAGGATATTTACATATCTCATTACCAATCTTCCAAAGGGATTTAATTGCACCTATTTGCAATAACTTAAACATAAAGAAGAGCCTATTCTAGTTTTGATTAGAATGGTCTAGACCCATATCAATACTGTGCAAGTGAATACAACTCTTCTGCTTCATTCATTATTCTTGATTTCAAACATCATAAAGTTCAAAATTTATCCTGTGTGTTAAAATTGAAAGCATGCTAAAAGTGGGATAGTGAGGAGGTGGCTTTTTATTTCTATCAGAATCACAAAGATAAAACAACTCACCAAAAGACATTTAATTCTCTGTATCTGCTGCATGGCAAAAGGGGGGAGCTTGGAAAAAATCCCTTTACTAGCTTTTGTAAAATATGACTCAAAACACAACTGCTCAAGTTACAAATAAGCAAGACAATGCAGCACATCATCTTTAGCTAGTTGATTATCATGACAATACACACCTTGCCATGTAACTGTACTAACAGTTCTGTTTCAGAGTTTGACACCATCTTTTTCACACCCCTGATTAGTATTCAACAAGTGGTCAGGCTTCATTTTTACCTGCTTGATTTCCTGGTAAGTTTAAATAACCAAGTAGTAATAATCAGTGTAGTGTTTATCCCAGTAATTTCACATGAAAACACAGAAGATGAAAAAGTAAAATCTAAAAACTGTCCATGTGACCTACAAACAAAAGTTACCAGAATCCAAAAAAAGCATTCCTGCATCTTCAAAAACAGGAGGTGAGTTTTGTATGGGACTGGTGGGGAAAGATGAGAATTCAATTTGGGATTTTTGTGGAGTGGGCATAAGGAAGGAGAATACAGCAGATTTTTGCTGCAACAGGGTATGCCCCGCTGTTCCCAAAAAAGTAATATCTAAATTCAGTTCACAATGCATGGGTGTAGAAAATACTTGTTTCTGATTTAGAAAAGGGAAGAATTTGGTAGCACTACTTCCTGATACATATTGGTACAATTCAGTATATAGTCTCATCATCCTTTTACATGCATTTACATCGTTAAGCAGGTCCAACATGTATGTTTAGCTAATAATTACATTTATCTCTTTATTACATATAACAGTTACACTGAGTTATAAAAATAAAATTTGACTTTTAATTTACTATAGTTTTTACAATGCAGACAGTATGAGTGGGCTGATTGTGTGAAATGTAACAACTAGATCTTTGTGTGGTCTACCAATTAAAAAAATTCAAATTATTGGCCGTTATCAACATTACAACTCCTCCTAGACCTAATAAAACAAAGCAATCTGTTTGAACAGGTACAGTAGGATTTTTCAGAGAGGGTGTTTCCTCCCACATGAAATATTAATTGAGTGCAAAGGAATTTTTAAGTGGTTTTTCATTTGAAATAGATTGCTTAATATTACAAAGGAGAGTTTTCCAGTCAGACAGACTGAATGACACACAAGCTCTCAAGGAGCAGCAAGAGCTCTATTCTATCCTCTGCCACACTGAGGCTCTGTCCCACAAGGTCCCAGCACTCTGGCCCCAATCCAGCAAAGTTTTTAAACACCAGCAAATGGATCCTAACAACCTGAAGTTAAACACATTTTTATGTGCTTTGCTGAATTGGAACTGGACCACGGGTGCTCAATCTCCATCCCACAGGCCAAACGTGGCCCACAGAGCCACTGCATCTGGCCTATGGGGCTCCCCCCCAGGTCAGAAAATTTGGTGGTGGGAGGCACTTCCCCTCTGCCAAAGTCCAAAAACCCCAAGCCCTATACTGTGGGTCAGGCATTTCCTTTAAGAGGCTGGGCCACACCCCCATTTCCAGATCAGAGCTAGGTCCCCCCCCAGGAACCAGGCCATAGCCCAGTGTTCATGGGGCTGGGTCAAGCTCAAGAGCCAAGCAGGGCTTGACCATACCCCCTGCATCCCCGGCAGGGCCAAGCCATGCTCCCTTCCTTCTCCACAAGGCTAGGTCAGGCTCCAATCCCTGTGGGGTTGTGTTGAGGTTGACCTGCCCCCTCTCCCCTCCATGAAGCTCGCTGAATCAGAAACACTGGCTGGATCCAGCCTGTAGATGGACCAGGCATTACCAATCCAGCCCTCTAGATAAAATGAGCACCATAAAACAACATTCTTCAGTACCCTATAGAAAGAAGCCCCTAATGCAGAGAGCAATAAGATGATACAAGTAGCCCCTTTCCTCTTGTGGAAATGCACGTAAAGAACCTTCCCACATAGGGCACGTGAATGTGTGCATGCATGCATGTGTAGGAGGAGAGAATTATTATAAGTAAGTATGTATGTATGCATACATAAAGACCACATGTTAAATACATTGCCTAAAACTGCTCTGCCATCTTCCAACTGTTTGATAAATTGGCTACCATGTGTAGGGTGTTACATTTCTCACAAATATACCATGCAATGAAAAAAACCTTAATTAATATTTTTTTTATGGTGTCCTGGTCAAGGGACAGGGATGTGTTGTGAAAGACACTGTTCAGACACAGAATAAGCTGATGCACTGGCCCCCCCACACCACTTCCTCAAAGGCTGTGGTAAGGAGGTTAGTGTTACAAGCTGCAATAAGCAAGAAGTGCCAGCCAAGAGTTGGTGGTTGAGCACAGTGTGCTAACAAATGTAAGCAAAGCAGACTGCGTAATATGGTGCCTTAATCTACCCCTTCAAATACTATCCAAGATATCTCAGGGAAGGGATGCGCTCTTTTGTATCTATGGTTCCACAGCTGCAACCATGAAGATTGAACCCCAATTTTAGCTGATCAAATTTAGAATGCAAATTAAGTTGATTTTTTAGGTAATTTAATATTGATTTGTGATACAAAGAAACACAACTGTTACATTTAAATTCCATAAAATTAAGACATATTAGATTATTTTTCTCTGTATCCATTATTACATCTCTTGGGCAGGTATAATGGTGCTATTGTTCTGGTTTCTAAGTGACCTAGATCTTGCTGCATGGAATAATCAAACTACTGCTTTTAGAACGGCAAAAGGTAAAATATTAAACTAATTTATTTTTCCAAAGAGCTTTTGGCTTCTGCAAAGTTCCTAAGTAGGGGTATCAAAACTCACCAGGCCCCACAAAGCCCTATATCATGTGGCCTGTGGTGTTCCAGACCAGCCCTGTGTCCTGCATGTTCAGTGCATGCACCAGCTCAGGTCCCACATGCCACTGTAGCATGCAGGACCACAAGGTGTGCTGCACACAAAACACAGGCCAGTTCAGGATGCACACTGCATGCTGCGCATGGGTCCAGTCCAAGACCTACAGGCAGCATCACAGGCCAGATGTTCCATAGACCATATGTGGCATGTGGCTGTATTTTTGACACCCCTATTCTTAACTGTGCCAAAAAAAGGTGGGGGGTTGTCTCAAGGATCAGAAGCATGATGCACTTCTTGACAATGGATAGTGTTTATTATACATATTATAATTTATAAGCAGGTTGTAGATATAATTCTCTTAACTAAAACAGAAATACTGGTCAGTTACTTTTAGTGTTGATTGACATTTAGTTCAATGCTGCTGAAGCTCTGATATTATGCCAAGCAGTACTAGAATTTGTTCTCTAACTGTCAATGAGAATTTACCAGGTGGTGCTGAATCTAAAATACACCTAGACAGTCAACATCAACACAACTCTACAGGCCAAAAATACCTTCCCACTTAAAAAAAAGAAAAAAAAAAAGAACAAAAAACACATTGATTTTTACATACTAAAGTACTACAAAACTAATTCCACCGAGATGGAAAGAAAAATCAAAGCCTGTGCATTGTACTTCGATCTAATCCTATGCACAAAAATGTAAAAGTGCTTAAATTTTGAGAGTACAATTCTGCCAAGAGGTACAAAAATAAGCAACTGTAATAAGAGCCATGTATCAACAAATCAAAGAAGTATTTAAAAACAAATACATGCATTTACATTATTTTAAGAAGTGAGTCCAACTCTTTTCTTTCTACCACCTAAATCATTTCATTTCAGTAACTCTCTCAAATACATCAGCCCAGTTCCAAGATGCAGGAGCCTAGAATGCATGTAAGCTGGTAAAGATGCTACAGCAGATAACAAAAATAACTATGAGAAAACAACAACTGGCATTTTAAATATTCTTACATTTTGACCCCTCTTAACTTAGATCACATGGGAAATAGTGTGGCACAATGTGGCTAGGGAAAGGCTTAAGGGTCGAAAATCTTGGTTCTACTCAGGCTAGAAATAGTCATCACCAGCTGATCCATTTCACTGGGCAAAACATGTCACCTGTTTTCCTGCCCTTTGACGCTTAAGGACAAGAGTTGATGTAGTGTTTTGGGGCTTAAGGGGCCTAATCCTACATAACCCAGAAATGCTGGCACAGAATTAGGCCCCTCAAGCATGGGAGTGTTCATCTGGATGTACCTCAGAGATCCCAGGGGTGTATCTTAGTACATGAGAAAAGCCAAGCAGGTTATCCCAGGGCCAGATCTCGTGTGGGAATTCCTATAGTATTCAAGACTGGGTCCCTCAAGCCCCTGAGCTCCAGTCCAGGCAGTTGGAGAGCACAGGCAGCACCCAGGCTATCCACACTCTCTTGCCACAAAGCAAATGCAATATGCAAAATGCAAAGTTCACTGCAATAAAGCTGATCAAATTATGACTACCTTCTGTTCATTTTGTCATGCCACAAATGTACAAATTTGTATAGACATCTGATTGCAGAAAAGTTTTTACGGCAGCACCAAGACAAGGAAAGGCAATATCTATTTCTACCTTCAGCAGTGAAACCGTTATACTGTACAACTCTGAGCAAGTCATTTAACCACATGGGTCAATAAGATGACCAGCTCCCAGAAAGACAGATAAGCAAAGATTTTGCTGGTGGACTTTGTAGCCACAGGACAGGGAAACCCCAAGATGTTAACAGACTGAGGGTCCCCATTTTGGTACAGTGGCAATATACCCGTGAGGGCAGAGAGAGATTTCACAATTTAACAAATTCATCTACTCAAGGTCAACAAGACTAAAATACAAAATACACTAGAGTGGTGCTGGGCTGCACTTCGCTTTGAAATTTCTGGACCCAGGGGGAGCCCAATGGGCTGAAGAACAAGGCTCTGAAAGCATTCAGTAGATCAGGACCAAAGCAGTGTGGAACCTGATTTGGGCACGTGGGATTGGGCAAAAAAAATCCAGGACCAGGGAAGTGCACCACCTGATCCAGGTACATGAGGCCCAACTCTGCACGCCAACCCCGAAAGACCCCACAGACTGGTCCCATGTTATTCTCCAGGCCTGCAGGGCCAAAAGGTTGGGCATCACTGTACTAGCAAAATAGCTCTGACGTGAGTGTACTACTGTTACTGAACAGCATGCTTAGCAGTTATAGTATGACTGGATAACCCCCATTCTTCTGCAGACAAACAGGACTGCAGACTTGGATCATATGTTTTGGATGATGATGTCATTTTGTTAAGTCAATCATTTTTAGTAACTAGTAAATTTCAGTCTTCTCTCATCCTCTCACATGAGATCAAATCAGCCTCTCTGTGAGTCATTGTGAGTCATAATCTTCACTATTTATGATTCAGAAAAATGTCTTCTCTGTCACTATTTCCCAGACTGCTATGGGTTCATTCCAAGAACCAATTTCATCTTCATTGGTTTCCTACAGGAAACCAGACCAACTTCCTATTATTTTATTTTTCTTACTTTCAGCATAGCTCACAAAGTTAACTGGAAGTGAGAGTGATAGAACACTTCATTCCACATAAACACAGGCCAACACAAACAACATCTAATAACACTGTAGATGTCACTAACTTAAAGTGACCAGGATGTGCAGTAAACTAAGATTAGAACTTTTCTCTTAAAAAGCACACCACACAAAAAGGGGCTAATTTAAATAGACCACAATTAAAGCAAGAATGTTTAACATGTGCTGAGGATGATATTCACGAGTTCACCAAAAAAATATTACAAAGGCACAAGATTTCTCCTGACAACAGGTGGTCCTATTTCCTAGCTCGGTGTCAGAAGCTAAGCATTGCTATACTGGTTCTAAATCACATGGACAGTAGATAGAGGATCATTCTTTCAGCACAATTTAAAAAGCAAGCATTCTCATTTCATGTTTTAATTCTATCATTATTCCCCTCAACAGATGCTATTTTGAAGCATGAATTTCAGTTGGCTGGTTTACAAACAATAGTAATTATGTCTTGAAAGCAACGAGGTCTTTGCTCATTGCTTCCAAACTCCTTGAGCTCAAGGCCAGGGATCTCTAATGCCTGGGGGTATTATACACTATCCAGAGGACTAGGAAATGGTGGATGATCTACCATTTTTTCTAATGACAGTTTGCTGCTGAACAGTGCAGAATAGTTTATGGGGGTCAGTTTGTAAGAATGAACTGAAAAAACCCCAGAAGTAAGTGATAATTTTCCATTGTACCTGTTAAAGAGTTTTCTGCAATTAAAATGTTGTTTATATTTCTGGGATCTGGGTATAACATTTTGTGCATGTCAGGTAGCTGCCCATCCCATTGACAGCAAATTCATCTCTATCACTACCATCCATCTCCATTAAAGGAATGGTATTTCAGGTTAAGTTACTACTGATTTGTAGCAGGAGTAGACTATTTTAAAATTTTCACTTTCTGCTTATAAAAGAAGTGTTGCCTTTTCCCCTCCTTTGTAAGTCACATTATTTCAAAAGACACCATAGATATCAGAAATAGCACAAGAAGAATTTTTCTTAAAGTTATATATTTGTATACATATGCTTGGAAAACAGCTATGTAAAGAGATATAGGTTGTAGCTGTGCTATGTAAACTGGAACTTTCACTTCCCATGAACACATACTGATTGCAAATGAAGGAAGAAAGATGAGACCAGCTACCAGACTAACTTTAAGCAGCTTCTTCCAAGACAACTATCAACAGAACCAAATGCCCTGTATATCATGAATAAATTGAATATATTAGAAAAAGTTGAGAAGATGGCTGCCATTATCAATTCTGTAATAGCCAGCATTCTGTCAGCATTTGCAGTATAACAGTGTATAAAGGAGTTAAATTATCAGAGAGAGAAATATTTAATTCCTTTCTTGTTAAAAAAAAAAAAAAATCACCATGGACTGCAAAGACCCTGAAATGCCTATTTGTGCAATCTCTCCATGTTAGTAAAAGTTAAATCATATTAGTGTCAGAATGAACAAAATTAAGTATAATTAAATATTTTACATACATGGTAAAATTGCTGCTCATCTGCTAGTCACAAACTCAGATTTGCAAATATGGGTATACGAAAAGCCAAGGACCACTCCGCAGCGCTTTAAAATCTAGTATGATCAAAAGGGAAGGGTTGTTCTGAACAGACTACTGGTAGATAGAGAAGGATAAGCAAGTCAGAAGGTTGACAGTTAGGCCCCTGGTGCTCATTACATTTTCGCTCAATTAACATATTTATGGTGCAGTTAATAGGAACATGGTACACATTCATTGCATTTATGGGACCAAAATATATCAGCCAGCTATAAAAAAATCATGGCACCATATATTCAACATGTGGTAGGCATGCATGATCATCCTAATACCACCAATCAACTGACTGTCAGCACTGGGACCTGG
>NW_017728992.1:45179579-45185507 GCF_001723915.1 Gavialis gangeticus | reverse complement strand
AGATAAGAAATGAAGCAAATTGGCACCATATATTCAACATGTGGTAGGCATGCATGATCATCCTAATACCACCAATCAACTGACTGTCAGCACTGGGACCTGGGCAGCTCCAGGTCTGGAACCTGGCTCAAGGCTGCAGTGGTCCTGACGCTGACAATCATTGATTGTCAGCATCAAGGTGAAGACTTGCCAGAACCATGGCACACTAAAGAGCCTTCCCTGTAGACCCCTCTCTTGAAAGCTCTTTAAGGCATCAAGTCTCGGCCAGCCTTGAGATATGGGGCAGCTCTGGGGTCTCAGACACAGGATCTTCAGGATCAAACAAGGACCAACCCTGGGTCTGACCCAGGATGAGGGCTGCCCAGTGCCAAATTCCAATGCTCAACTGAGGGTCAGGAGTCAGCACTGGCCAGCCCTGGAGTCTGAAACAAAGCCACCCCCTTCCCAGTTGACAGGATAAGGCTGGGGGCAGCTTGGGATCCCAAACTCAGCTGCCCCCTGCACTATTTCCAGAGGATGCCACATACCTGTTTAAAAATGGGCACGCAGCTAGAGATGGGGAAGCTTCTCATCCCCAGCTGCATGTGCTGGTTTAAAGAGGTTCCTGATGTTAGCAGCATGAGATGGGGAAGTTCCCTCCACCCCAGTTATATGAGCCATGCAACTCTAACCAGGAATGTGTAATTCAGCATGAGAAAGTTTTCCCCACCCCCAGCTGCATGTACCCCTTAAAAAAAAAAGATAACTGGCATGAGCAACCAGGGTTGAGGAAGAATTCCCATCTCCCACTATTAGCATCGGGTGCCTCTTTAAACCAACATGGGCAGTAGGTGATCAGGGAGCTCTCCAACCCGCACATATACCAAATCGGGGGCACCATAAGCTCAGCAAGTGATGTTAAGCTTATGGGCAACCATGGAACTCAAAAAGCTCAGGTGAACATTCAGCCAAAGCTCCTAGCTGCACACCCACTTTAAAAGGTCCAGGTTACTGAGCTCAGCCTCAGGGAAAGTCTCCCCAATGTTGGGCTCACTGTGCCCCAGATGTTTAGAAGTGGGCGTATAGTTGAGAGTCCCAACTGTACACCTGCTTTTTTATGTTCCCAGGAACCTGTGGAAGTGACTTGTGAGGAGCACTCAGCCCCCCTAGCTGCTGCTTCTACATGCACAGGGGCGGGGGGAGGGGGTGCAGCAAGGGAGCAGAGAGTTTTGGGCTCCCCAAATGCAGGTGTCCCTGCCCAGAACTGGCAATTGGCAGTTGTACAATTGGGATTTGAGTTATTTTATGCCCCATTCCCAGAACTATGCAACCTGCCATGTATGTCTGCAAAGGCAGGTCACACGAGTGAGGAATGGGGCATAAAATTCCTCAGGCCCAAAGTGCACAACTGCCTTACCATCTGCCAACACCTTCAGAGGCTTGGGATGAGGGATGGTATGGAAGTAAGTTTTTCTCCCCAAAGGCCTCCAACTAGAATTTGGAACACTCAGCTAATTAAGATTTTTTTTTCCCTTCAAGTTCATGCACATCCCTAGTATAAATGATCATATGTGCCAGCTAAAAATAAAGTCTATTTTTAAATCCTGTTTTGGTTTAGATACAAGCCTGCTGCTGTTCCCTTAGGGTTTATTTGCAGAACATCTTGCACCCGCAATTTTGCTTCTAATGACAAAGAAATTATACAAAAATTGAGGATTGTGTTGGCAATGTTGATTTCCCTTCATCTATAAAGAAGGATGAGATTTAATTATGCATTCAGTACTGAAAGTGGACCAGAACACAGTATCATGGCAAATGCTACATGATTTAAAGCAAGTGGTCAGATATTGAAAACTGCAAAACACTAAAAATCAGTAACAGTCACACAAGCCACAAACCATTCAAAAAGGAAAACAACAAAAGCTGCTTACTTTGACATGGCTCTGGGCTCCCAGGTTGTAAATTTCAGTAGGCTTCACTTCATTAATTATCTTCACTAAGCAAGTACTGTCAGTGAGATCCCCATAGTGCAGCTTCATATCTTTAGATTGAGAATATATAATTAGACCAAAGAAAGTAATACTTGCTACAATTCTCAAAACCACAAGATCCTATTATTTTAAAGTCCAATCCATTAATTGGGTAACAAAATCACTAAATAAGAATTAATATTTTAAAAAGTTTTCTTTACAAGAGTTGCATATACAATGGTGAACTTATTGTTCTTAACATTTGATTTACTTGGGAATATGAGTACTCTTTTGTACTTCATCAAAAATGGAATACAAGTTTCCCCTCACTTTATGCAGGTTCTGTATGTGCAAATTCGCTCTTATGCGATGATCCTTTTTATACCAAAAATTTGTTTTATGCAAGGTAAATTCACTCTTATGGAATTGGTGTGGTGGAAGACTGCAGTCAGCTGCTTTGTGTGGTACACTGTGGGAGCAACACACACCAAAATATAATCTCCTGTGTGAATCTGTGCTCCTTGCTTGTTGCCTGCGACATTTCTCTCTATAGTTGCCAACCCCATTATGGCTTCTAAGCATCGCATTAGCTTATCTCCTATCCCTCTCCCTGGTTCATCAATGAAGTGCAAGAGAGCTTCACTAACACCTTTCACTACCCTCTCTTCAAACCGACTAATCATTCACCACCACCCTGTGCTGTTTGTGAGTACCAAAATTGTCTTGTAAAAATGGTAGAAATGGGTCTGGGGGTCAGTACAGTCACAGTCTTGGAACATATCCCTATTTGTTACATTGTAAAGTGGGCTCCCTTTATGCGAATTCAAGTTCTGCGCTGTTTTCCAGGAACACATATACAGCATAAAGTAAGGGAAACCTGTATATAAAAACTGATCAGTTGCTCTTCAATTTTAACACAAAGCCATTTAGTTTGTATTTTTAACATTTAAACTGCAATATTTCTAATTAAGTGGATTTGGGGCTTTGCTTTTTACATTTTTAAAAAACCCCAAAACATAGCCAAACTTTAAGTCACCACTAAAGAGTTTTTGACAGAGGGCCATGCTACACATTCAGATTAAAGCTGGAAAGAAATCAACTACAGAATTGTTACACATTTTCAAGCACTAATTTTATAGCTAGTTAGCTCTTTTTATAGTTGGATAGTCATTTTTATTGTGTGATGATTACTTTGTACATGTTTCTGGTCTAAATTTATGCAATTTTGTGCAATTAAACGGCTTGGTGCTTGAGAAGCAGGACTGGAATCACAAGGATATGCTGTGGGACCTTAGGGCAGCCTCCTTTCTTCAGCAAAATAACTCCATCGAGATGTCGGCATGCAAGAGAAAAGGGAGGGTACCCAAGGGCAGGGCAGGAGCCAAGTGGCTAGCAGGGGTCATGACAGCCACCTCTGGGGCTTGGTCCTGTCAGTGATAAAGTAAAACAGGTTTATTATTGTGACAGGACCAGGCCCCAGGGGTGGCCATCATGACCCTGGTGGCCACTCAGATGAGCTCTGATCACTTACAGCAAAAAATGTTCACATGGATAATAACAAGAGACAAGTTCTTTATTAGTAACTGGAGTTTTTCTAGATGTTTTAATCTGCACGCATTTCTGCACCCCACCCTCTTGGACAGAACTGCATGCAGTATTAGATTCTGCAGCTGAAAAAAAAACTGAGGAGCAGGAAGTGCACACTGCCCTTTATTTCTTTGCAAGCCACAAGACGGGGCAGTGCTGTAGTGCAGCTCACAGGTACTCCCAAGGCAAAAGAAATGTCTAATTGAGTGTTTCAAGCACACAGAAAACCCCAGTGAAAATGGACAAAGCACCTCAAAAGAACTCTGTTACCAGTAATCTCTGTTCCTCACCATGAGCCAGGCAAGTAAATTTACACTAACACTGAAGACAGGGCTATTAGGAGGGAGACATTAATTTGATCAAAGCTAGAGCTACAGCTGGAAATTAGAATTCCAGGTTCCTGCAAAGGGCACTCAGCTAATAGCCTGCGCATCTGTCACTTCTCTTGGCTACGAATAATGTCTTCCATCATCCATGTAAAAAAAAAAAATGGTGCATGCAGCCCAGTGTTAAATTTTCTGTGAGAAAATTCTCAAAATCCAAATCAGAGCTGTTACTGCAAGCTTAACATTCATGACCACCCCACCCCTCACACTGGAAAGATGGTCATGTCAATATAATTTAATGCCATAATATAGCAAAAAATACCAACTTTGTCCCTGTAGCACATTGGGTTACCAGGGGTGGCTGTAATTCCCCCAGGTGGCTTTACAACTATGCTCCACTCTGTCCCTAGGCTGCCTTCCCTTCTGTCTCGCCCATCACGCCTTGATGTAATAACAGGATTAAAAGCAAGGGTGCCCATGGGTCTTAGCGTGGGCTCCAATCCAGCTGAATCCCCACTGGGGTTCCCTGGCACCCTACTGGTTTCAACTACGCTACTCCCAAGCTCCTCGCTGGGCCTCTCTTGACCGTGCCACTGCAGGGCCCCTATAGCCTTGAAGGCTAATTGCATGTCTCCATTCCTCCGCTATACCACACTTCAAGCCTTGTGGGTGCTGCTGTATCGTTACCCTCCTGCTGGGGCTCCAGCCTCCTTGACTGCCACTGCCCCTTTCCCTCTTAGTTAGGCCTTCTCAGCCCAGGTGCACTGTTCTGGACCTGGTTTTGAGGCACCAGGTATGGTCCAGCTCTCTTGGACACCGGATCCCTGGCCCCTGTCTGGCTGCTCCCCTCTCAGGCACTGGGCCCCTGGCCCCCATCTGGCTCTGTGGCCCCACGCTCTGCCCTGCTCCGTGCTCAACACTTGTTTGAATCCTGGCAGGACTCGAGACAATTGCATGCCCCTCAGGCACTAATGGGGCCTCTGTATATCACCCCTTATCGTCCCAACCCAAACCACTGGTGCTAAACTTCAACCTAAACAGTAAGCCTCTGGGCTATAATACAAACAGTCCCCTCTGGGCCTACCAACACAGACACTTTAAGAGGGAAAACTTTCCCTCACCTTTTGTGCCAGAATAGCTTCCCAGTTGTCCAAGAGCCTCACTGGGGAGCCACAGACAGCACAGCAGTCTCTACCTACAGCATTCTCTGCTAGGCCCCCCTGGCCACAAACTGTTACCCCTGTGGCTTGCAGGGCTAGACTAGGCCCTGGTCTAATATATCTGCTAATTGGCCTCATTGCCCAGTTATTATGGTGACCTGCAGCAGCTGAGAGGCCCAGACAGGGAGCTCTGCCTGGCTGCAGAGCTCCCTCTCTGGGCTGCTTCTGTCATAAAGGAACAGAAATCTCCAGGCTCTGTTACAGTCTCCCATTTCTAAATGTATTTAGAAAGAGATCAGCCTTGACACTACTGGCTGTGCCAAACTACAAGATCACTCTTCTGTTCCTCCATTGAGCTCAGTAGGCAGCCAGCAGCACCTTCCAGGTCAGTAAATGGCCTGATACCAACTAACAGCACCTGTAGAGCCAGCTAAGCACCCACTCAGGAGAAGAGGAGGAGCTGGGCAGTTCAGCTCCAGCAGCAACAGGCACTCAGCTGACTTGGCAGGCACTGCTGTCTGTCCACCCAGTTCAGCTCAAAAAACAAGAGCGGCCAGGAAGCTTGGCTCAACCTGTGAAATGCAAGTCAACTGAAGGATGAAACTGCCCAAACGCTTCTCAAGCAGGTGGGCCCTTCAGCTGACTCAGCAAATGTCACTGTCTGCCCACCTAAGTTGCGAAGGGGGGCCATGCAGCTCACATGATTGGGCCTTCTGCTCATTTAAAACACATATTTCAATTTCCAAGAGTTATTTTTCTTGGGAGGACTAGGGAAGGTGTGTATTCTATTTGAACGTGGCAAGCGCAAGGTGGCAAGGGCATGCAGTAGGGCAGCAGCCCTGGATTTTAGCAGGGCAAATTTCAATGAGCTAAGGAGGATAGTTGGGGAAGCACTGAGGTCCTGGA
>NW_017728992.1:45177755-45178468 GCF_001723915.1 Gavialis gangeticus | reverse complement strand
CTGGTCAGGGGGGATCAGAAGGCATTGGGGGAGTCACTGTTCCCCCAAGCACAGCCAGGAGTGACCAGGAACAACGGTTATAAGCTAGCAGAGGGTAGGTTTAGGTTAGACATCAGAAGGTGCTATTTCACGGTCAGGGTGGCTAGGGTCTGGAACCAATTTCCAAGGGAGGTGGTTCAGGCTCCTACCCTGGGGGTTTTTGAGAAGAGGTTAGATGAACACCTCGCTGGGGTCGTTTAACCCCAGTACTCTTTCCTGCCATGGCAGGGGGTCAGACTAGATGATCTTCTCAGGTCCCTTCCGACCCTAGAAACTATGAAACTATGAATAGCCTACTAATCTTTGTTCATAGTCAACTGGCAAAAACCTGAAAAAAATATCCTCAGTGACAATCTTTAAGACACTTTATAGTTTCTCAAGTCTAGGTTCTGGATTCTACTCTGGATTTGTGTGCAGGGCAGAGGTGGGCTGTGAGCTGTGGCTCTGTGTGCCCTTTGCCCAAGGAGCCATGCATTGGCTATATCGTGCGTCTGCTGCCTGGCCAATGGCAGAAGGCGCAGCATGGCATTGCATGGCTCCTGGGCCAACAGCAGCAGGGCACAGAGCCCTGAGCCGCACAGCCTGCCTCCACCCTGGGCACAAATGTGGGGCATACATGCCTCCTCCAGGGGTGCGTACAGTGGCAGGAGCTACCTTCCCCTCCACCCCCACTG
>NW_017728992.1:45120974-45177661 GCF_001723915.1 Gavialis gangeticus | reverse complement strand
CGCTGCCCTGCTGCTCCGGGGGGGGGGGGGAGTGGGGGAGGCACGGTGTGCACCACCAGGGCAGGGTGGGGCTCACAGCAGCCACAATGAGCTTCCCTGCCTGGCCCCACCATGCCCGCCAGGCTGTGGAGGCCCCAAAAGGTAGCCCTAGAGAAGACTAGGATCCCCTGCCAACAGCACAGCGGCTAGGACACAGCTGTTGCTGGGAGCTGCTCCCAGCTCCCAAAGCCCTTTGACTGGGAGGAAGTTAGGAAGAGGCATGTCCAGCCAGACAACACAGCCCACCTGAAGCCCTGCCCTGGGAGGGACGGGGCACCTGCAAATGAGCATCTAATTGCTTAGCTAATGAGCATTAGGCCACTCCCTATTTTCCTCTTAAGCTATGGGTACTAGTCCCCTTGCCCCTCCTCCATCCCCACCCCTTCCCTTCCTTCTGCCTGCCCTGCTGCCTTCTGATTCTTGCCAGGGCACCATACAGCTTCCCTTCCCCTGTTCCCTGTCAGACTGCTCATTCGCAGATAAAGGATAACTGGTAAGATAACTATTTATCTTATCAGTTAAACATGTAACCTTTCATATCCCTAGTCAGGACACCTGAACTTTATTACTAGTCACTATAACACAAACTAACCATGCATTTTGGAAACACTCTTCAAGGTTTGCTGAAGTTCACTTTCTTTCTGGATGGGAAAGATGGCAATTAATGCTGCCACTCCTCACTGAGACACCAAATCTCTGGCCCCATAAGTTGCCCTGTGGGCTGGATCAGAAACGCAGAGCCATGTCACCTCACGGATCTGCCCACAGGCCTGGAATTCAGGCAGTGAGAGGAGCAGAGGCTGCTGTGACTCTGTGAACATGCAGTTAATGTTGCTGCTGCCAAATTTCTGGACTCATGGGCTGCTTCATGTGACAGATGACATAGCTCCATGCTCTGGATTTGGCCAGTGGACCAGCCCCATAACATCAGAAGAGTGTGATACTCCGGCTTTAGGCCCATCCTTCCATCACTGTTGCAGTACTACACAATGAGCTAGTCATAACAGACTTTTCCAGGTTGAATAGTTTTGTTTTGGAGATCTCAATTTCAAACTTGCTCCCTACTTCAGCCTGCTTATATCAAGGCCTCTAAATTCTGCAACACTTCTTGAAAGATGCACTATTTGGGATAAGAGATAAAAGATATTATCTGAGGAAAAGGCATGTTTTGTAATACTAAGGTAAATCAGAAAAATCTTCATTTGAAATGGTGTTCCTGTTTATGCTTATCTATAAAATGCACAAACCTTTGGACTGGTACCAATTTATATAAATACATCTCTCTCCAGTCCATTAGTCTCCTTACTATGCAATGGCTGTAGGCTCTACTCTGGGCATGTAGTTGCAACCTAGTCAGGCTTGCTAAATTTTATAAATGTTATTGCCTGCCTCTGGAGACATCTTCCCTTGCAGTATTCAAACATAAATTAGTTCTTCCTGGAAAGAATGCTTAGGGTATCCACACAGCTTTTAAAAACCAATGTGAACAGAAGTACCCAATTGCTTCTTCACTTCCTCCAGTACTGCCTGGGGACCCATTGTTCCAATACAGTTACCACAGAACAGTCTTTCCTCATTCTGCTTCTGAATCCTCCATCTCATATGCAGATAGTAACCGTTCCTCAATTAGAGGGCAATAATTGTAAGGAAGAATGTGAAGAATGGCATCTATTTGCACTCGCTCTATTTTTTTCCTCCATTTCATATTTCCAAGAATGTATTCCAAGGACCACAGTTTTGCTTAACTTCTTTTGGTTTACTTCACTATGAGTTTCCAATTATAGTAGACCAAGTTCTTTTATTGCCTTGGCTGGAAACACTAAGAAGGGCAATCTTCAGCAAGGTAGTGTAACAACTGTTTTGTGGAGGGCTACTTATGCAGGTCGGTGCTTTATTCAAATAATACTCCACTATAAAATAGAAGACCCATCCACAATGGATATCTTTGAACACTGCTGTCCTTGTCACAAATTAAACATTTTAAAAATAAGCACCAGCAAAAATGTTGTAGATATATATCTTGTGTCATGTTCTATATAGTTTGACAAACTTGGCTGCCATTAAACGATCCAGGGGGTCAGATACCAAAGACAAGGCCCTTTAAGTGACTGAGTTTTTCCACCAGGCTGGAAGTGCCTGATTCCAATTTCATTATTCTGATATAAACTGTGTGAGCTTAGTGTTCAATCAACACCTGTAACAATTTTTCACACCTCTTAAATAGGAATGGCTTTGGCTTTCTGATCAAAAAAACAGAGACAAGCCACAGGTACCTAGAATTCTGCCTCCGACCCACACACAGCATTCAACCTGCCACTGGCATTCAAATTGCGGAATGGTATCGGGTAGCTAGTGGGATACCCAGACTGAAACACTGTGGCAAAAAGTAGGTGCATATCCAGTGGAAGGATGAGATGTGGCTGTCTTCATATTCAATTCTTCCCACTGTAACAAATCAATCATGTCTTATTCATGCCGAGTCAGTTATTGCTTTTTCATATAGACCCCTCTGTCACACTCTGGAAGATTTAACCATAGAAGCTGATTTGAGGAAAAAAGGTGATGCAGTACTGAGAGACTTGCCCAAAGTATCTGACAACACAACTCAAAGCATTTCATTTCCTAAATCTCGCAGTCAAAAAAATCCACTCCAAAAGATAAAGAGCAAATCTTTTACTGAAATCTATAAGATGCAGATGTTAGCAGTTACAAGGTACAGCTAAACTAATATGAGCATTTCCAGAGTATTTCATCAGTCACCAGGACTAGGCTGTGGTACAGCTGAGCCCCTGAAACTGCAAAGAAAGGTCACAAAGACAAACAGATGTAAGGAAGTAATACTATATTACTTCTGGAAAGAAATACTGAATAGAACCAGAGAAAAATTAATTGGATCCTTCATTTTAGGATCTAAATTTAAGTGATCTACAGTTAAAATGGCTGTCTTCTCTACTGGCTCAATGCCGCTTCACATCATCAGCTTCTCAAAGCTTTCCCAATCTGCAGCTTCTTGCAGGACCTACCCATTATTTTTTTTCTGAACCAGTAAACTCTTTGTAGATTACATCAATATTTGCATAAAATATAAAATACCATCGCCTTCCCAGTTCAGTTAAATGGACTTGAAGATTTATATGTGCATGTATTTTTCCTCATACCATGGAGGAGCGCACATAATAACTATACCACATTTTGATCAGAAAAAAACATACTGCTTCCCTTTCTCACTGAGGTAGAGACAGACAGAAAGTCAGAAGGAATGCTTGCTTGGTTAATGGAAGTTTTACTATTATCTTCAGCCTTGATTGGGTAGGATGGAAGCTTTAGAATCACAATTGTTTGTTAGAGATAGAGAGGACCATTTATATACCTCTGGCAGGGGAAGGCATGCTGTGAAAAAAAAAAAAATCATGAAAAAATTGAGACTGAGAAATAATACGATACAAAAACAGAGCCTTACTTCCTTCAATATGAGCCTGTGGGTTCTTATAGAGATGCTCAATCCGGCCTGTGTTGAAAGAGCTAGATCTGCGAACAATTCCATGCACCTATAGTTTAAAGTGGAAGAAGAATGTAAAATTAAATGGGATTTTAGATGCCTCTGTGCATAACTCTGAACATCCTTGTTAAAAATTTTCTCTAGTGAAACTGCTCAAACCAACCCTCTATTTATTTATGTTATTAGGGATTATCACAAGGAAAGCTTTGATTTTGATTGGTAGCACCTTTGTAAAGGCCTCCTACAGCAAAAAAGTAGCAGTTAATAAGCACAATTAATTCGCTCATTAGACGGATCTAATTCTGTTTGCCAACCCCTCTCTTCCCAAATACACAAATCCTGATATCAGATACTGCTTGCTGACAGGCATCTCTCTCTATTCTTAATTGAAGGTGGACAGCATGTAGCAATATTAAACACAAATACACATTTGTCAGTGGCTCAGCACAAAGTATTTTGTGATGAGTTCTTTGATGATCCATCTTTCTGCCAATATGTTAAATGTTTCACATCCTCTCCTATTAATACCCCTGCATATCATTCCTGGGCCCAAACACTACCATTACGTTGTGCAGACATTCAATAAACACTGTCAGTTGCTCTAGAGAACTGGTACATTGAAAGTGCAGAAACAAGCAGACAAAACAGGACCTTGTTCATAACTCAAGAGTCAGTGTTCTGAGATAACATATAAAGAGACACAGGGCAGCTCAGACTTAACTTGAGAGTGGGAATTTCCTTGATAAATAGGTCTGTGAAAAAATTAAATACTTGGAATAAAAATGAGAGCTTGCGTGATGCTAAAGAAAAGCCTGTTTGTATTAATACATTAGAGAATCTGTTCAAAAACTGATCCCATTTCCTCCTTATGCAAGATACTCCTTTCTCTGTTGCCAAGGTTTATGTTAGTTTAAGTCACCAGCTGCACAAGTGGAAGTTTAAACTAAAACACCTGACTCGTTCCAGGTATTTCTGAAGCTTTCCCTCACAATTTGTTGCATCAAACTTGCTTGTAGGTCTCTTTTTGCTCTTGTCATCCCCATAGCAATTAACATGTGCCCAAGAGCACAGACAAAGTTTCTGGATTGCAAAGGCTGACTCTACATGCAAGAGACTCCTTGTATTCTATGTAAAGTATATAAAGACTGACTTTAGTGAAGAATATTCACTATACTCAAAACTGAGTCAGGCAACCGAAGCTGTACGTGTTATCTTTCAGGGCTTTAAGATGTTTTAATCTGTTTAATCACTCCCTGCCCTAAAATTGTAGCCATAAATCCTATCTTAAAAAATAAAAAAAAGAGCTGGCCCCTCCCCCCCCTGCTCCCTGGCTGGAGCTCTGGCAGAGACTTGCAGGCACAGCAGGGTCCACTTGGCTTCCCCATGTCCCCATCTCCCCTCACCCTCACCACTTGCTACTTAAGCAGGAATCCCTTTCTCCCAGAACATGGACTGTAGGCAGAATGTGGTATGCTAGCTAGTGCCGAGATGTCTGTGTAAGGCAGATAGGACAGTGTTTGCTTAGGGCTTTTTGGAGTTAATCAACAGGTCACCTGGTAAGGTCCCTGGATTCCTTCCTTTGGAAAAAATATTTAAGAAGAGCGTGCTAAATGCTGATAACAGAGCTGATAAATGCTCTGTTATCAAGGGAGGGGCCTAATCATAACATCCTGCTGAGGCCTCACCACACCCCTCCACCGCCGTCAGCTCAAGCACTGTAAAAGGGAAGAGAGGGCTGCTCTAGCGCCCCACCCCGGCTTCTAGCCTGAGCCACTGCAGGCATGTGCCAGCATTTTTTCAGACTACAGGGGGATGTCTGTGTGGTTACAAAGTGATTTAGCCCAGCCAGGTTAGACTATTTTGGTTAGACTAAGCTGCAAAGATTGAATCAATCCAGGCTCAGGCTTTTTGAATGTCTTTCCCTAGCCCTAGAGGTTAACTAATAACATTACATGACAAATCCCTTCCTTCCCTTCCTGGTTTCTGTATTCAAATCATTCTCTCCATTTTATACACTGCTCTATACATGTCCTCTCATATAATCTGATGAGGTACACTTAGTTATCTACTTTGGTTAGTCTAAGGTACAAATTTACCCTGTCTTCTAAATGCCTGTAGCATAATGAAGGAAATATTGCATGTGTTTGCAACATAAGAATTCATGTTCCACTAATTCCGTAGGTGCAGCAGAATTATTTTAATGAAATCCTTAAAAGAATACAGAGCCATAACTAAAAGGCTTCAAAACACATTGGAAACATTGTTATAGTCTAATCCAAATATTTTTTTAAACCAGGAAAGTAATGAACTTTGAATTCCAAAAACATAATATTTTAAGGAGGAAAAAATGATCAAGTTAACCGAATCATTCTACCACTATTTCTGAAACTAAAATATTCTGACTTGAAATCCTGATGATAGACATTGTCAGCTCTTGATTATTTGATTCAGAATTGAGTTATGCTCAAGTTCATGTTTACACAAATCACAGACCAACAGTCAAATACTGGCAGCTCAAAGCTTGATGAAAGACTGTACTTCCAGGAGTTTTGTGTCAGCTGACTGACTAGGATGCAGTTAACCACTGAGACATGCTAAATGCAAACATCACATAGCTTCATAAAGTTCCAGCAAATAAACAGATAGAGAGTCTCTTGCATCCTGTGATAACAAGAAAACACAAACTCAGCTTCCCCCCTCCCCCCCTTTTTGGTATGTGTATGCCAGAGAAAGAAAACCTGTCAAATGCTTAATCCATGCAAGAAAGTATTACTGTAAGAGCTGATGAAAGCTGCCTTTGTTTGCTTGCAAGACAGGTGAAATACAAACTTTGTGACAAGCCAAACTGCATGCAAACTGGATAATCCAGTCAAGAATGCAAGATTAGTGGATTTCTCTCAACAGGGGTTGAGGGTTTTTTTTAACCAAAAATATAAATTACAGCTGATTTGTGCGCTAAGGTTAGTTACCTCTGTATTTTAAGTCAGTAAATTTCAATTAAAATGACTTAAATTTTACTTTTTTGAAAAAATGGAACATCCAACTGACCAAACAAAGCTACAGTGAATGGGCTTCAAAAAAATTTAATGCTGACAAGTGCGAAGTAATGCACACTAATAAACAGTCTGACTTATGCATGTCTAGCATTACACTCTTAAGTGACTATGACCAATGAGAGAACAAATCACTGAGGCAGTCCAACAGTTTATATTATTTAATTATGTAAAAATAATGCAACAGCCTGTAAAAGAATAATATTCATCCTATTGTAAGCGAAATTCCTACTAGCCAAAGTTGATTCATGAAGTTATTCTAAGGCAACAAGAAGTTTCCCAATGTGGAAACACAGCATATATTTATCATTCAATTGCCATGGGGATCTAATGTATTTATTAAGTGTGGGCAGCCAACTTGCTGTCTGCTCATACCAGCCATCACTGATTCACCTCTCTGTATTTGATCACCAGTTACCTACATTATTTCAGTGAAGGAAATATGGTACAAGGTTAGAAACCCTGCAGCAAGCACAACTTCAGAAACAAACATTTAAAAAGTATACTTAAATTACAGTTTAAAACTTATAACCCTGTACAGAACACTAGGACAGGTATGCTCTCCCTACCTATATTGTTTTTAAAGAGCATTTGCAAGGGCTAACCCTAGCAGGCTCTCCCACAGAAATATTCATTTGGTTCTATTTTCCAGTTTCTTTGTCCTCTACTACTTTCCTTTTTCTTCTACTACTATGCTCTGCTCTACCCCTCTACTACTATCCTCTCCTCTGGCAATGGACTTACCTATCCTTATTTCTTAATTGGGCAGTGACTGCAGAATTCTGGGCAAGGCTGAACTATTTAATGCCTTTTTAACTTCAGTCTTCACAAAGAGGTGCAAGCTACTAGATAAGTGCAGTCAGCAGCAAAGACAGGGAAAGAGACAAACAGCCTAAAAGTAGAAGAAAAACAGGTTAGGGATTACTTAGAGGAGCTAGATGCTTTCAAGTTGGCAGGGCCAGTACCCTAGGGCACTGAAGGAATTGGCTGAGGTAAATTCAGAGGTACTTGGCCATCTTCCGAGAACTCATGGTGAAGTCCCAGATGACTGGAAAAAGCTAAATATAGTATCTATCTTTAAGAAAGGGAAAAAGGAAGATATAAGGAACTACAGACCAGTCAGCCTGACTGCAATGCCTAGAAAGATCATGAAGTAGGTTCTCAAGAAAGCCATTGAAAAACACCCAGAGAAAAACAAAATTATCAGGAACAGCCAGCATAGATTCACCAAGAATTAGTTATCCCTGACCAATTTGACTCTGTGATAAAGTGACAGGCTCTGTGGATGGGGAGGAAAGCAGTGGGTACTATATACTGTGACAAAGTGGGGCTCTCCGCCTAGCCACAGTGCTAGGTTCCCCACTTGCCATTGGGCATGCCCCCCACCTGACTCTCCTGCCATATCTTGTTCTTAATTAATGACGATGGTGATTAAGGCGAGAGACTGCCCATTCATGCCCCGATGCCAGGGGGCGCTATCTGCAGCTCCGTATCTTCCCTACACCACAGCCCATGGCTCGCAGATGGCATACAGTGCTCCCAGCCTACTGCCAGAGCAAGCTTAGGCCACTCCATCAGGCCTCAGTCACATGCCCATTCACACTGCCCACCTCTCTCTCAGGCCTCACACACTGTACCCTCTCTCACAGGGTCTCTTTCATACCTCAATGACTCATCCTGCCTTGCTCCCTCTTGGAGCAGGCCCCTTAGGCCATAGGCTTAGCTAGTCCATCCCTTGAGTGGCAGACGTACCGTCTTTTGGGCCTCTCCCGCGACCCTCACCGGGATAGTGGCCAGCCAATTACCCAACCGCGTCTAAGCTTACTCTGGCACCTTCTCACGGCAATTCTATGTACATAAACATATAGGGCTCTCAGCTCTCTGGTCCCCCCACTCAATTGGGGCTCCACATCTCTGCCCCCCCTCACTTGGGGCCATGGGGCTTCCCTCCCCGGTGGGCTCAGGTGGCCATAGCTGTGGCTGGCCCCAGCTACCCTTCATCAGGGTCTTGCACACCACAGGGCTAAGGAGGCTGCAGCTGTGCCTGGTTCCAACTACCTCTGGTGTTACGTGACCCACCCAAAGGTGAGGGCTAGGGTTAAGGTGCCCCTACCCACCTTTCACTGGGGTGATAACTGGATTGGCATTTCCTGGGAGCTCCCATGCCACTGAGAGCCTCACCAGGCCACCCAGTTCCGGCAGGGTGCAGTTTTAGGTCATGCCCAGGACCAGGAACCTCCAATCCATCCCCTACAGCTCCTGTCCTTACCTCCAGGTTGTTATGAAGCCTCACAGCCAGGCAATGTTGCTGCCTTGCCAGCCAGTAGGGAACTGAGCTGTTTATATAGGCAGCCAGGGATCTAAAATGGCTGCCTCAATCAAGCACCTGCTGGCTGCTTGGCTCTGGTCTTAAAGTGGCAGGCACCCACAGTGCCCTGCCACACATCTTCCCCCTTCAAATGGTACTAGGGGAAGGTGTCCCCTGCTGCTTCTCCATAACAGGCTCCCCTTGGAGCCTGTGAGAACCCTCAAAAAGCGAGCACTCACAAAGGTGCTCTGCCACATATACCTAGACTTTTGCAAGGCTTTTGACACTCTCTCATGACCTTCTCACTAACAAGCTAATGAGCACCGTAAGGTTGATATAACTGGTTGAATCATTATACTCAGCAAGCAGTCATCAATGGCTCAATGCCCAGTACAAAGGAGGTATCAAGTGGGGTTCACAGAGATCTGTTCTGAGTTCAGTATTGTTTAATATCTTCATCAATGATTCCAATGATGGGATTGAATGTACACTTAGCAAATTTGCAGATACTCCAAAGGGTAAGGCTACAATCCAAAATGACCTGGATATACCAGAGAAGTGGTCCACAATCAATCAGCTGGGATTTGACAGGATAAGTGCAAAATCCTATACTTGGGACAGAATGATTGTATACACAAATAAATACAGATTGAGGAATGACTGGCTAGGCTGCTGTGCTGCAGAGAAGGATCTGGGGTTATAGCAGACCTTAAGCTGAATGAGAGCCAGGAGTGTTTTTGGTGCAGAAAGCTGGCAGCATATTGGGTTGTATTAAGAGGAGAGTCATTTGCAAACCAAGAGACCTGAATATTCTACTTTGTTCAGCACTGGTAAGGCCTGAAGGGCTGAATATTGTCCTTAAGGTTGCCATTATCCTTCAGCTCATTCCATCATACTTTTCTCATACACTTGGAAGACAGTAAACTTAGACTGAAGCAAACAAAGTAAATTTCTATGTCTGTAAGTTAAGAATGACTGTCATTATTCTGCATATCTGAATTAATACAACTAAGGGACTGTTTTCAACATGATAACTACAGGTGCATCTAGTACTAGCCACATTATTTTCATAATTTATTTTGGGTCAGGGTGACATTTAAAAACTATGAATACAGTAGCATGACTTCAGCCATAGATTTAATATTAACTTTACCATTTACATGGTACTTTTCAGTTTCAAGTTCCCCTATAAATGTGTTTTCTCATCTGTTAAAAAATAGCTAATTTGAAGCTACTAATGGCCATAAGGACATTTTCATCAGGTTTTAGATCAGAAGGGAAATTTGAGACATCAGGCCAATCATATTTCATCTCAGATTTTATTTATGCAATATAAAACCTGAAAATACTGAATTTGTTACCATCCTCAGGCCAAGTAAGCAATATTGCCTCTCAATAGGTGTTCAAGCTCCAACATAAACACATTAGTTTGTCTTTGTAATCATGCTGCAGGAGACAGACAGAACAATGCTTACAGAAGAATTATCAAAACAATGTTTGCTAGTAGTCATAGTATAATCCAATCCAGTGATAAGTGTGGAAAAAGGTCTTTTCATTCAATTATGTTATATTACACAATAAACTACTTAGGAGCCTGTTCTTTAGGAAAGATGCTATGCATTCAGTAACACTGAAGAATAGGGCTGTAGCTAGGAAGATACTGTATTTTTTTGCATACCACATGCCTCCAAATAAGATGGTTTTAGAAGATAGAATGTGAGGGATGTGGTGCGGAGGAGGAATTTTTCTGAGTTATGGATGACTAACAGTGTCCAGAAAGTGTGGCATCCAAGAAGACAATCTGGGTGAGGCAGCAGGAACTTTTTGGTGTGGCAGGACAATAACAAGGCAAGGCTCCAGACGCTTGCAAGGGCAGTAGCAAAACTGTTACTTTATTATTTACAAAAATTGTTGTATAAAGAAGTGCTGTTTTCACATCACAAGCCTCCTCAAGATACTACAAACAGCATGCAGCAGCTCACTTACCCTAAGCCAGCTCACTTGCTGCTTCAGGCACAAGCTATGCTGCTCAGCCAACAGCTATTGCAAATTCCTTAACATCTGTGAGAGTTAACATAGTATTCTACACTTTCTGTCTGCAGAAGCCAGAGAGAAGTGGCAACCATCAGGGCAGTGTCTGCATAGGTCTATTACTCCCTGCTTCTATTCCAGTGAAGAAAAAAATTCAGCTTCCTTGCTTAAGATTCATACCCTTTTTTGGAGAGCTGATTTGGGGGAGGGGAAAGGGGTGAGCTGGAGGACTAGAAAACCTTTCATGTACCTGTACCTTCTTCCATCTCCATTGCTGGAGGGGGAAAAAGAAGGATAACAAGTGTTAATTTGAAGGAACAGATGGAACACCAGAGACAGGTGTTTAGAATGGCACTATCCCAGCAAAAAAACAGAACATATGGTCACCCTAAAAGATAAGGAAGATGGGCTTGAGGAGAGTCAACAATCTGTACTAACCCTAAACATTATGTTGTGGTGAAAGCACTTACATTTAAATCACAACTGGGAAAGGGGACACTTGAAAGAAAATGTATGGGTGCCCAAATTATAGCAAGACAGAAAAATCACCAACATAGAATTGTTTTTGGCTCTTTTCCAAGAATTGTATGTTATCCTCAGCATATGTAGCTCCAAAATAGGAAGAGCCAAGTTTTGTGCAAATTTGTGAAACACAAACATGTAAGTAACAGTCAAGGTAGTACAATACATTAAAATTAACTAGATGCAAAAGGATGAAATGCAAAAAGTAAAGGCGGATATCAAGAAAAGCTTCCCTATAGCAAGCTCTGCTAAGCTGAGCAAAGGCTTTCCACAGAGCAGAAGAAGTCAGTATTAAACATAACTTCAGGTTTTCTACCAAAAAGAGAGAACATTGTAACACAGTATTGCCGGGCAAAGGGCTAGGTGTCCTTGAGAAACCTGTCCCTCTCCCTTCTAGTATCCTAAGACTATGGGATACTTTCTACTGTGCAGGCAAACATCTGTGATTAGATATCCACAATAATGCCAAGCAACTGTGTATTGTATTGTAACTGTATGACCTTTGCAATGCCAACATCAAACAGAACTGTTCAGCTATATAATCCCTGAGATAAGCACAAGCCAGGAAGGCACATATATTTATTTTCTTTACACTTTGGTGCGTCAAAGTACAAGTTATTTGACAGCTAAAGCTAAAGCTTAAACTCAAGGCAGAGCTCACAAATGGATACTACCAGTGCAAACTTGACAACAGATACAACGTGACAAGTCTCAGGCATTTGGTTGTATTAAGTTTAGTAAATAAGCCTCATATTTTTAGCATGGAAGTAATAAATCTGAAGGGAAAAATATATTACAACAATACATTCATAAGTCTGGACTTCTATAAAGAAACCAGAATGCCTATTAGAAAGCAGCTTCCAGGTTTATATTTTTAGTATGAGCCTGCCATGGATTAGCATGATTTTTTTTTTATTGCTTAGTGCAATTTCAAAATTTAAAAGTGATTTCATTGTTAGCAGGGTGTTTCTTTCTCCACCTCTCCCTCACCAGACTCCCCCCCTCTCTCCTGTTTTAATGTGGTATATTACATAATAAAAAATGCTTCTTTTTTTTTTTTAAACAGTTTTGGCTGCACAGGTCACTACTTATCTGAGTTAGCGGAAGTGTGCAAAGCAGCTGTACCCAGAGGAGCTGAGAGAATCCACTAGTGGACACAATGTGATAAATAGTACAATAAGCTGGCATGATTACAAGCTGTGTTGCACATTCTTTTCTGGGAGTTTTGATTTGTTATCTAGGGTTGAGTGGAAAATATACACAGAGGAGGACAGCAAAGGAAGCTGGAGGTGGCTGTATCCAAATGATTCCATGAGTCTGCAGTTGGTTTTTGAGTCACTCACCTCATAACCCTTTTCCAGCAGGAACTCAGCCAAGTAAGAGCCATCCTAAGAAAGAGCAAGAGATAGGAAAACATTAAGAATAAAGTGGGTAGCAAGTACCCAACTTGTAGGCCAAAAATCTTAAAAATATTTTGAATCATATTGGACTGGGCAAGAGCAAATTTCACTTTTAGTTACCACAAGTAATATCACATGATTTTATTCGCACTTCCTCCTGAGATTTATGTGGTATATTTATTTAAGAGGACACCCATGCATATGTGCTATTATTTAATCTAAAACAGCAATCTAATACAAGATAAACCATCTTACAGTAAGTAACTTTAACGTACACGACTCAAAATGATGGAGTGGAGGTATAGATTGGACATCCGCAAAAACTACTTCACAGTTAGGGTGGCTAGGAGCTGGAACCAACTTCCAAGGGAAGTGGTGCTGGCCCCTACCCTGGGGGTCTTTAAGAAGAGGCTGGATGCCTACCTGGCTGGACTCATTTGAGTCCCGTTTTTGTTTTGGGGTTTTGTTGTTCTCCCGCCCTGGCGGGGGGTCGGGCTAGAAGATCTACTAGGTCCCTTCCGACCCTAAATCTATGAAACTATGAAAAATCTCCTGTCCCTCCTTTTCCAATGCCCACTCCAGTTTTCAAATACTTGAGTAGACTGAGATCTTTGGCAACTTACTCTAGGTATCATCAAATTTAGGCTATTTTGCACAGAGGAAAGGAGGGGGAAACTCTGAATCTGGGCAGCCAGAGTGCCCCACCAGCTAACCCAACAGGTTTTATAATGCAGCATTGAGCCCAAGAACTGCTGATTGCATAAAACAGTATTCATTCTACATATTGTGATGGAAAAAGAATCAGGCATTTTATTTTCATGGTCTTTATCACTTCAGTCCCACAAAATGAGTCTGACAATCTCTATTCTGATGTACATACATATGTATAAAAGTTATGTTCCAGGTTTACATATCGCTAGGCTCCCCTGTCTCTGCCTTTGAGTTTAATTATTAAAATCTTGTCAAATATTGAACGTGCTGGTTTGCATTTTCTATGATGAATATTTCCTTATGTTCTTTATTACAATTTGGATTGTAGCATTCTATGAATCACATTATAAAAACTTATGAAACTTAGTACTATTGCAATGATAACAAAAACTCTCCGTATAGAATGTAACGTACCATGTCACATATAAAAAATTAACAAGTCATCAACTCCCAGCTAATAGTTCCCTTCCCCACTCTGTTTTTCACCAATCACAACCTGCTCATGGGAAAATTGAGGTATGTGCTTAAATTCACATAAGCAAGTGTTCCTAATAAAGTCAATTATCTTGCTGTAGTAATGCAATAAAGTCAATTCGACTCACAGGCATAAAGTTCACCATGTGCCAAAGACACTCACAAGAGTTAAGTGAACATGCTTTCATTTTGGTCCCATTGTTAAAGACACATTTGTTTTTGGTCCAGAAAAGTGTGCTACTTGATCTTTGATTTAATGAACTTCCCTTCTAACAGATAGCCTGAAGAGAATCAAATAGTCAATTAAGAAATCTGAGAAGCACTAGGAAGCTCTAAATGAAAGAGCTGCCAGTACAGCACATTTACGATACTGATGCTGTAGCTGTACATAAATTCATGCAGAATGACAAGGCATGATATACAAAAGCCATATTTTGTGGGTAATTTTAAAACTCCAGCAGCTTTTCTTATGACACTGTGACATAAATATTCTGTTTTATAGGCTTTTATAGATAGGGAAAGGAGGGGAACAGAGAGAAAAAGAGTATCTTGGAATATACATATTCTACCACACATGATATACAGACACTTAGCTTTTAAATACCCAGATTCATACCAAAATCAGATTACAATGCTGGCTAATTTGGAACATAACAATGTACATTTAGCATACCACCCATGGAAATACTGGAATATTCTGTGGTTCCATAAATTAAAATGTCATATAAGAGTCAACAGGGGAAAAAAGGTACACACAGTCTAAAATTTACAGTAACACAAGCCTTAGAAAGCACAATAGGCAGGCAAAGTTCTTTGGGTAGATGTGATACCTTTTATTAGACAAGCTAAGTATTAGAAAGCACAACATTTTGTTTTAAAAAAAAAACAACAGGCAAACCTTTAATTTACATGTTTCATAAATCCCCCAAGATTTGGGGGGGGGGAAGGAGGAGGAGGGAAAAGAGTTCTGCTTCAGTTACATAACCTGTTTTAAAAAAAAGAAAGCAGAGGTGAAAGTGCTAGAGACCCAAAAGAGAGGGGAGGGAAAAGGCTGTGATTATTTAAAAGGCTGATGTGAAACAGACCTGACTAGGATTGAACCCTGCCAATAAGGTCTTGTTCTTCTCACCCGGACCATTTCTCAAACTTTCCAACCACACTGGAACATTCTGAACCAGCAGTGGCATTTACTTCCTTTGCACTTCCCTTCCAGGGCTATCAAGTGATAGGGCATGGCTTTACAATGAGTGGGAAACAGGCAGCAAGTGTGAATGCTACTGGTCCCTGGCTCTAACACTGCACAGCAGATTTACTGTCTGGTAATCTCACACAACGCAGATTGATGTGGTCCCGATCTGAGATACAGCATCAACCAGTTGTGAAGTTTCACATTTCCCTCCCCTGGCTGTTCAGTATGGTAGTTGTCAGTGAGTGCAGTAATCAGAACAGTGATTAAAATGTCATAAAAGTTTACAACTTGCTAGGTAGGTTTAAAGTTTCAATCTTTTCCTAATGAGATCGAGGGTCAGAGGTTATTAAATGGCCTCCAACAAACATGTTCCAATAAAAACAAAAACAGAAGAACACCGTATGCATGAAAATAATCTACATTATATGCAAATTGTATATTCAAATTTTATTCAAAACAAAAATGTTATACTCCACAAACAGGGCACCCAATTTTTAGAAATTATTTATGGAAAAGACTAGAGGGAAGTATTCCAGGAAATATAAAAACCACTTTCAGAAAGTTTTCCGTTTTGCTTTCTTTGAATCACGGGCTCCCAACCACATCCATCCCTACCACGCACACAACTAGAGGTGTTACAGAACAAGGAACGCTGATGACTCATTGCAAGAAACTTAGTAAAGGTTGGGAGAGAGAAGGTAGGGGCTTTAGGGGGTGTTCCAACTTAAGGATCAGGATTTACCCTATAAATATCAGGTTAATCCTAATCCTTGTTTGTGATCTTCAGGCCTCACAAGTAGTGAATCAATGGCTTTAAGAAATGGAAATAGGACACAAAGCATTGCACCACTAAATCACTGCTTCGATATTGAATGCATGTTAATACTGAGCAAAAGTTATTGTTGTCCAACTTCCTTGGCTGTCAGGTCATTGTGTATGGGTCCTACGCATTTACACTCCTATCCAGTTTTCAAACGGATTTCAGCTTTTTTGGCCGTTATTGCATCATTTTCAGAACTTTTTAGATCTTGTTTCAAGCACTGGAATTTTTTCCCCCCCCAGTGCTTCTTACAGACATTTCCAAAGGGCTCCTACAAACATGCATGGAGCCTGCTGATGCACTGGAAATCCAGTGCGTCGGTCGGAGCAGACTCAATAAATCAAGTCTGCTGAAGCACAGAAATTGGCGCACTCTTGCAGCCTTCTGCATCACGTGCATCAGCATCCCCATGCATCCCCACGCTGAAAAAATAGCGGTGAGGCACTTTGAAATACATGTTTGATACATCGACATGTTCGATAAGCTTTAGTTCAAAGCACCCCACCACCATTTTTTCAGTGTGTGGATGCTTTTAATTAGCGCGGCTTGCTAATTAAAGCATCTGGCACCGTATCCCAAAGCACATGTAAAAATGCCTTAAGTTTTCTGAATGGCAGTGTTTGTATATACCTACCAAACTTAATAGCCTTTCAACAAAAGCTGGGTTACTTAAACTGCACCGAACCCGACAAAAGTATTTTCTAGTGTTAATTCTACACTGGTTTTAATCAGTTAGTTTGCTCGCTGGGTGAAGTGTTCTTCTATTCAATTTAGAAGAGCCATTCAATTCTCTGGCTTAATTTTGCTTTTAGATGAATGCACACTGCATTTTGAAATTTTGCTAACCAGCCGAAAGAGACAGGAAACATGAGGCCCTATCTCTGTGACCAGGGCACCCACTTTAAACAGAACAGGCCCAGCTAAAGGAATTGCTTTATAATATAGTTGTAACAAAGTTTGGTCCTGTTCAAACATGCCAGACAGTTACACTGGAGCCTGGAGAGGTCAAAACAGTTTCACAATAACCATTTAACAAAATTACTCTGGATAAGTAAATGGTTTATCACTGTAACATATTTGGCTTGGAGATTCACTATATGACTTACAACCAAATACAGTAAAAGAAAAGTGTACACAAAAAATGATATTTCTCTTTGCATTCTATGCACAAATAGATTTTACTAGTTAATCATAGCTTTCTTTACAACTAAGTCAAGGCAAATTCCAAGATGTAAAAAAAATCCCTATGAGAAGGGTACTAAGCTAGACTACAGTATTAGCATGTATTTTTGTATTTAATACATTAAAACTACAGTCAATAAGAATATTAAGACCCACTGGTAAGGTAGAAGAGGAAAAGAATTATCATAATGATCACAAGTTATGAATATGTGGGCCAAGTGTCTAGAATGCTAAGGAAAAACAGTTTCATCATTTTGACAGTTCATTTGGCAGCTTTTAGACCAAAAACAACTTCCACAGACTTTCTTTAAAAAAAGTCCAAGCACTCTATTCTCCTCTCCCTTGCACCAGTATAACTCCATTTAATTCCATGGAGGTACTTTGGATTCATAATAAAGACGACAAGAAGCAGACCATAAAACATATATAGTTGAATTTCTGAGAAGGCAAAAATTAATAATTACATCATTTTTGCTGTACTTTGTATCACTCATGCACACAGACACAACAGATGGTTCCACTGCAGGAAAATGGATAAGAAGTTTAAGAAAAACCATCCACCAAGTCTTTTGGTGAAAGCGACACTCCCACAAAGCCCCTGCAGAACCTCCCATTTTAAGAATTCTCAAATCAAACAAACGATCACCAAAAATCATACCCAAAACTCCTAGAGAAAGTGTGTGCCATCAGCCCGGCTAGCAAAGATTTGCTTTGTTTCTTAAAAAATAAAATAAACTTAAAATAAAAAAGGCAGAATTTGCATCCTAATATCTCATTGCCACTACTAAACTCTCATCACTAGGCAATCACATCCCCAATTCTGAATGGCCTATACACAGTCAATTTTACCCTTCTGTCTCCCATGCTCAATTTTCCCTCTTGTTTGAGGTCAAGCCTTTTCAGCTACCACACTGGATAATCACTAACACGTTTCTGAGATAAACATTACCCCTTTATTGCAAACAGACAAACAGAGACACAGATAAGACTTATACTAGGTCCCAAAACATGATGCTGACAGAATAGACCCCGGCACTACTGACTCTTACTTCCCTGTTTCAAACCATGTTCCCCTCTCCACTCCTACCACCCCCCCAGTGCATGCAGATTTCATTCTCATTACTAGACACTACAGTCAAGGAAGAGTCTCCATCCATCTAGGCTGTCTTCATATGAGTAAAGACAGCGATAAAATTGGAGAATTTAGAACAGAGAATAAATCTACCTGATGTCCAATGCATTATGTATGATCACAGAGTTTTTAAAGAACAAACAGTATTTGTGATTAAATAGCTATCATTAACTGCATATTCACAGTGTGACTAATTAATTATTCTTCAATTGTTATCTATTCATCTTGAACAGCTCTGTCATACATACAAGCCAAGCTGACAAAGCTTATTTCTACTATTGCTCCTTTTCTTTTTGGTAACAAATGAGCAACTTTGAAATGTTATATTTCTATCAAGTTTCGTATTAGATTCTAATTAAATTCTCTTCTAATTATTTTACAGTGGATTCTAAGAAGGTGGCAGCAGTATAGATAGAAACATAGATGGCTTAAGAGACAGTCATTAACCAAACTCCTTTTGGGCTAGCTGGCTATGCTTTGCTAAGTTGATTTTGAAAGATGTGATTAAATCTGGTGAAGTTGATAGTTTGGGAAGTACGTAGCGCTAATAGTGTTTCAAAAATATTTTTTTAATTAACACAAACAGTACATGAGCACTGCCATCATAAAGGAGCAACATATACCCCCACCCACCTATGACAGAACATTTGCAAGAGTCTCACTTCAGTACTAAGCTTTTCCCTTTTTTAACATTGAGATTTTACATAACTACAAATAAATGCCACTTAAGCACACAGTGCAAATGCTCGGTGGCAGCGAATGTGTCCTATTCTGTTAAACAGGATCTAAGTGTACAGCACCGTAAAAACTATTTAAATAATAACTATTCATATATCTGTAATGTGGAAAAAATAACCCCCTTAAAAATCTGAAAAAGCAATGTAGTGTAGTGTTATTTCTGCTGAAAAATGCATACTTCTAATCATTTTTAATGATTTATGAGGGAAATGGCTATTTTTTGTAGCTACTATAAACAGAACAGTGCTGCACTTTGTCTACGGTCTTCCAAGCAATATTTGAGGAAAAAGTTTAAAACATTAAAAAAAAAAAAAGACTTCATACAGAAAAAGGAAGAATTATGAACTCTAAGTATTTACCTGATTTATTAAAGCTTCCATCCTCCAAATACAGTAGGTATTTTATTATTGTGATTTGTATTCTGGCCAAGCAAGTCTAGGAAAACAAAAGTCTTTTTGTCCATGCTGCCAAAGTCAAAGGCTACAGAAGAGCACATAATTGTAAATCTATATATTATACAGAGCCTTATTTAAAAAAAAAAATAAAAAAAAATATATATGTGTATATATATATATTTTAAATAAGGCTCTGCACTTTATTGCAAATTTCTGTAACAGGTTAATTGCACAGGTATGAAATAGGAGGGAAAGCTACTACTATAAAAAAAAAGACAGAGAGAATGAGCAACCTAAACCACAAAGTGCACAACCCAAACCACCCCTTTAATTCATTTCAATTTTACTCTTTTTCAAATTAATTTTGTTTTCATGCAAATAAGCTGTGTTGGAAGACTGAATTATCATTACTTTTCCTACTCAGTGCAACATTAGCACTGACACTGTTCTGCTGCTAAACATTACAGCTACTTAAGCACTGTATTGGGTTCGTTAATTACAAAGATTTGTCTTTCTGCTTCCCAGTCCCCAAAAAGGTTCCTTCCTCTTAGTCCTCACTTTTTTTCATTTATACCTACCCAGTTCACTATTACCTATTTATTAGATATTTTTAGCCTTTTACACTCAACTGTTCCATTCCTTACAATTGTGAACAAATGTGTTTAGCTCCCATGCACAGGTGCAGTTTCTACATTACACTATTACACCGTCATAAAGCAAACTGATGTCAACGGAGTGAATGTAACTTAATTTCTAGGGGCAAACTATCTGATGTGGCCAATAAAAGGCTATAGACAAAGACATATCCCATTGTATGTCAAACACCCATATTCTGTGCACATGAATAAAGGCCATTAGAAATAGCTGAATTACAGGTATAAGCAGCTTCCTTAACTCTGAGTGAAAACTCTGAAGGCACTTACAGAAATCTGGGCGATAAATAGATCAAACTCCCTGCAGCTCACAGTTTGTATCCAGCAAGTTTTCCAGCAAGTTTACTGCTGGCTGTGACTGTGAACTACAAATCCCAGAGGCACCTGGAAACAGGAAGAGTTAGTGATAAGCAACCCTGCAGAGTCCTGCTGCTGTAATTCTTGATTGCAAATTCCAGAAACCTCAGGGGCAGCAGGAAGAAGTGAACACACAGAAAGCCATACTCCAGCACCCCCTGGCTCCTGGTCTGACCCACTGCAGACATGTGGCTGCATTCCCTGAATCAAAGGTAAAATGTCTGTTCACTTCTGTTTCGGTTTAATCTGTGCATCTTAGACTAACCTGCAAAGACTGAATCGATTCATGCTCGGGCTTCTGACTGTCTGTACTTAGCCCAGAACACCAACCTATAGAGAAATATCTTCCAATATTCAAATGAAAATGTAACTAACGTCACCCTCAGGCCTGGCCTGTTTTATTTAGAAGGCAGGGTAGATTTGCCCCTTATAGATTAACTAAATCAAAGATGCACGACACAAACTTTTGTAAGCGGTGGGCTTCATCAGATGCTGTGAAGGCTGAAGTAAGACTATCAAGCATCTCTGATTTAGCCCTATAAGGGACCAATCTCCCCTGCCTTCTGCATGATTTCAGAGTAACACGGAACAATGGAAATTAACCTGAGCAAATTAGAACGTTCTAATTTTTAATTTTGGACACAAACTTTGAAAGAAAAAAGTCACCTTGGTGCAGAGCAAAAGAAATTATTTGTAGCAACAAGATAATTTTTTGTAACTCCACCAGTGCACTAATAGTAGGATATGATCACAGAGAACAAAAATTGTGCTAAAGGAAGCAGCATTTATTATGTTGTTTTTAACAGATAATGAATTTACATGGAACAAAAGTATAGATGACACGTAGCTGCACTAAGACTGTCTTATGTTCCTTAGAAATTAGCTCAGGAAAGCAAAACCAGTAACTGCCACTCACGTACCTGACCTGACATCATGGTTATGACTTTCCAAAATCCCTACACTCCTGGAGGTAAGGCTGTTCAGGTGACAAGGCATGTGCCACTTTTTAAATCAGGCCCCACACTGGGTATGATGGTAGTTATTTCAGCCACTCCAGAAAAGAAACTGCTCTCATTACTGTATTTGCATAGGACCCGTCCTGTAAGAGGATATCTAAGGCAACACTGAGCATTTTAGCTTCATAACTCTTTGTTTTTGCACAGATGTAATTGCTTTAAACATTACATTAAAAAGTCCCGTTTGAAAAGGTTCCTACATTTATAGATAAATCTGTAGCCAAAATGTAGGAAAATGTTTGTTCTACTTGTGTGGAGAAGCAAGGAACAATAAACCAACAATGATTTTCACAATTTTTTGTATGCTTGGAAATGCTGGTATAAAATAAGGAATGCATGTACTTTGAACTTTAGAGCCTGTAAAATTTTCAATTTTACATTACAGTAGTTGCTTAGATGTCAGGAAGACCCCAAAATGTAGATTACTAATATCTGCATAATCAAAGAGTACTGGGAATGGAATAATTCCCACCATAATGCACTCTGCATGCTAACATACCAACCATCTTCTGTATTTACCTGTCAAGATCCTCAGACAGATTCTTTTACAGCTACTGCTGGAAGTCCAACTCCAAGGTAGTCCAAGCAACTAAACCAGTCTTTACTAGTCCTGTAATGATGTCCACACCCAAATCAACAAGATGGAACAGAGCATTGATCAAGAAAAATAATGCAATTTCCTTTTCTTAACAGGCCTCTTCAAGTTCCTTGCTACCCAGATCACCAAACCTGAAAGTTGAAAGATGGTCCCCAGCTAACTACCCCTCTTCCTGTGAGGAGAGAGAATACCCACCAGGTACTGCATGGTAGGACAAGAGGAGTTATAGACACCGGATCTCTGCAGAGCCATGGGAAGTTTTAATTTTATCTCATGTCTAGATTGAATAGAGGAAGTATAGAAATTACATCCGTTTTAAGAAATGACACTAGAAAAAAGGAGAAGTTTAGTAGAAGAGTGTTTCAAAGGTTTTTCCAGTTTACTTGTGACCATCTGGGCTTGAAGCAACTCCAGGAAAAAAATATGGCCTTGCCCCCACGACACCCACACTGCTACAAAGATAGGAGTTGGCTCCATCTACAAAAGCCCAGTCTCAAGGCTTCACTAGATGCTAATAAAGTGTGAGCATATTCTTCCGTTCAGGATCAGCTAGACCCCCAACAAGGCAACATGGTTCTTAGAAGACTTACACTTGAAAAAGGTACTAATTCACAAAGTTCTTCTCTAACTGCCTCATTCTCCTGATTTCTCTAATATCTAATATTTGCTTTGGAATCCAAACAACAAAACAGAAATAAAAGCAAACCAGCAACTCTACCACCACCATCACATGCCTGAGATGCTACACAGAGACTCTGAGGCATGTTGGATGAAATGCCTGGCCAAAAACTGGAGCTCAACCTACAAAATATATTAAACGTATACAGTACTTCGATTAGAAGACATTATCTTTCTATCCAAAACCATTTATTGATCAAAGACAATGGGGAGAAGGAAAAAAAAACTGGATTCAAAACTACTGAGAAACAGACCTAAAAATAAAACTAATGAAGCGCTCTGTCACACAGATGTATGCATGTATAAAAAATAAATGGATTAGCTTGAATATGATAAATAGATTAGACTAATGTTGCCCCTCACCTATTTTAGGAATCCTATGGGTACATGTCCATTTTGAACCTTAACAGTGGAAACCAATTACTAGTCTGAGTCTTAATTACACCCTTTAAATGACTTCCCTTCTCTTCCTCCTCTGCCTACCCCTTTACCCCCAAATATCTTGGCTGTCTTTATAGCAGTCTCTTCTTTACATAACTGAAGAACTCTGCTGCTGTTTGAGCTTGATTTTTTTAAAGTTGCACATGAAGCATTTTGAATGTTAAATACATACAGTTACACTTTAGTCCAACAACAAAGCAAGCAAACAAATACAGGAAGACGAATTCTCTCAGAACCTTCCAAAAAGTTGTCTTCACTCAATAAAATTCACATGCATGCAGGTTCTCAAATCTGGAAAAACTATTAGCAAAATCAAAGAAACATTATATCCCGTGTTAGGTTTGAATATAATGCTTATAAACCAGTTTTCAAAAGTCAACACTTGCCATAACTATGTTTTGCAACACATTTTTACCACGTCTAGTAGAACCACCACATTTCGTCAGATTCTTCTGAGCAACAGTGTAAACAGGCTTCAAAAGCATTTTTACAGTCCAGAAACTCTCAAGTACATCGTATACAGTGCAATCCAAAATAAATGAAACACCTGGACTGGACTTTCTGAGTAAATCTTGATACAGTACTTCTCCAGTTATAAAGGTATTCAATAATTCAGACAGTATATAAAAGAAATATGAAAAAGAAGGGCAAAAAACAACAACTACAAACAAAGATGCTCAACTATAGAATAAACTGTGAAGGGTTAAAAAATTATTAAATAAATACAGACCGGTTAATATTAGCCATTAAACTTAATGTTCTTATTGCACAAAGCCTATTGCTGCAGCCATTTTGTTAATCAAGACTGGACATATCTTTCCGGTGGCAAGAAGCCAAGCAGGATAGGAATTATCTAGACGATAGACTGCAAATGGATGAAATGTTTTTTCAGAGAAGGTTAAAGAAGGTCACTCCTATGATGTACAGATACCATACAGTGCCTTGTGGATCAAACTCAGTGGCTCTCCTTTGTTAGTTTAGGACAGTTTCATTAATAGCCAAGGTTCTTGTCAAAAGGGAGATCAGAAAAGAAAAGTGAGCAATGGGGTCTCTTTGTTATCATATCTATTAGAAACAGGCTTTGGATTAGGCAACCTTGCTATTAAGTCATTAGAATGTTTAATTTATGTTCCTTACATAATACAATAAAAATTCTTTTTATAAACTTGCATTCACACCACCAGGTATCATTCACCCAAACACTGGCACGAGGATGATTTTGGCACAGTAATTTCAATTGTTTTATGTAAAATTTTCAGTTAGGATTGAGAGAGAGAGAGAGAGACAGAGACAGAGACAGAGACAGAGAGACAGAGAGAGAGAACTGAAGGCTGCGCCAAATGCAATTTTATAGTTTAATACATTCCCATTTCTATAGTTTAATACATTCCCATGCCAGCTCTTTTGAAACTACTTAGTGTTATTTTGTAATCTTGCATCAATCTATGAAAACAGAAGTACTATTTAAAAGCCTGTTCACAACGACGCCTTTAAAAAGTGTCAAAACAAATTACTTCGAAGGGTTTTTCAAGACTTTCTCACACATACACTTCTTGCTTTGACTTTTCTTATTTGCTGTTCCGCAGAACCTAAAAATGGATAAATCTAAACAGACTTTACAAGCTGTAGAGAGACTGACTACATACGACAGATTTTAGCCATCTCTGTCTGTATTCACAGTAATTTCCTCAAATCACAAGTTCTTTAAAGCAGTTATTTTGAATTGTCTTGCATCCCGGAAACTACAGGAAATACTAAGGAAACCTCCCTCTCTAATTTACTTTGCAGACTGTTCTCTGACATATATTTCTGATTAGGTTAATAACAAAGTACTAAAGCCAAACTCTATAGCACCCCAGAATTATTGGTTTAAATTTATAAGCTCTTTATTTTTGTTGCCATAAAAATCTTTAATCTAGAATTTATAGTAGTTTATGAAAGCCAAAACAGTAAAAGTATAGATATTACTTCCTGTGTACCACCTTCCTATGTAACGCACCTAAAAGACACTTTTGCTAAGATCACTAATCTAGTTAAGTATTACAAGGAACATTTGTGGAAAAAAGGATATAAGTTTCATTAAAATAATATGGTGATAAAAAAAAAGGAAGCATAGTAAGGCCGCTTTGTGAGAACTGTTTCTTTGCAGGTGGTACGGTGGAACAGAAGTAAATACACGTACATGAGAGAATGCACGCATAGATGTTCGTGAGAGAGGGGCGCGTGACTTTTTTCTTTTCCTAGAAAAAGCTGCAGTTTGATAAAAACTGGGAAACAAAAAACTTGGAATTAGGACCAACTTTTAAACAATAATTCTGCTTCACTAAAGTTCAGTAGTATAACTAGGACAGGGTGGCAGGGCACTGCCACTCCACGCCCTGGCACCAACTATGAGGATGTGCCAGGACCCCCTCTAACAGGGAGCCTTTGCCACAGCAGGGGAGGCAAAATGGTACTTGCACCAGGACTGAATAGCTCTAGTGTAGAAATGCAAGAAGTCACCTAAAAACAATTTGTCACGCCTTTCCTTGTTAGAATCTTTAAGGCTGTCTAGTGGGAGCCCACAGGCTGCATACAGCCCGTACAGACGGGCCTGGGTCTCCTGGCTCCCCCTACCTCCTCAAACTTTTGCTGTTGCCCCAACCCTGGGATCAGTGGGGAAAAAAAAAAAAAGAGAAAACACTTAACACAGGATTAGCGTGTTGTTGCAGCCATGACGGTCAAGGAGAATGTAAGAAGCAAGGTTTTGGGGAGCACTCTTTTATTGGACCAGTTGAATTGTTGGGGGAAATATTAGACACACTTTTAGGCATACTGTGCTACTTCTCAGGTTTGGGAAAAACACTGACATCTACAGGTACACTGATAGAGATTTTGGGGGCCGATACTGATATCCAATTTTTAAGGAGGCGTATCTACCGATACCAATCTGATTTCTGATACAGTGTGGAGAGCTACCCCCCAGCGGATAAGTCTGTTGTGGTGGAAGCGGAGGGGGGCAGATCAACACCCCCCACCCCTGCAGTGAGGGAGGGGGTAGGGGCAGGCGCAGGATGGAGGCGCAGCTCGTCGGGGTGCAGGGCAGCTCCCTCCACTGCTTGTATCCTAGGAGGGTGGAAGGTGGGTGTGTGCCCTTCAGATCTGTGCGGGGTGAGCAGGCAGGCTCCAGCTGCAGGCTGGAGCTGGAGCTGGGCTCTTCTCACTGAGATCTGGGCTAAGGGTAGAGGCTACAGAGGGCACTGTAGCCAATTTCACCATAGCTCCCTCCCAGCACTGCTGCCATGCATCTGGCACAGCCCATCTCAACCCCTACCTCCCCCCACACAGCGGGAAAAGACATAGCTGCGCTCAGCATGCAGTGGCGGTGGCACTGGGAGGGAGTCGTCCCCCCGACCAACAAGCCACACCTCTGTCTCACACCCCAAGTGGAGGGAGACAGGGATTGAGCCAGGAATAACTGGGGCTGTGCCTGGTGAGCAGGCAGTAGCAGTACTAGAAGGGAGCTACTGTGAAATCTGGGGTGGCTGCAGCCCCTTCCATAGCCCCTGCTCCAAGCCCAGGCCCTGATGAGAAGAACCTGGGTCCAGCCTGCAACTACAGCTCGCCCGTTTGTCCCATACAGATCCAGGAGGCACACACACCCCGGCCCCCCCCACTCTCCTGGGTTGGAAGCAGCAGTGGGAGCTGCACCCCCCCATGAGCCATGCCTCCATACTGCGCCTGCTCCACCCCAGCTGGGCATTGCCTGCCCCGGCCCCCTCCCTCACCATGGGGAAGCGTTGATCTACACCCCCCACGCCCCTTCCCTCCCACCACACCAGACTTACCAGTTGGAGGCAGCTCTCCAAGCTGTGGGGCTGCGCTCCTCACTGCCTACTGTTGTGTTGTGGCTGTGCATGCGCACAGGCATTTAATCAGCCAAAATATCGGCCCCATAGCCAACCGATGTATTGGCGTACCTCTACTGACATCCTAAGTTAAACAACAGAGAAAACAATGACTTCTGAAAAAGGGACTTTTGAAAACAGTCACTTAAAACAGAGGTTCCCAATCACTGGGCTGCAGTGAAATAAATGAATGTTATTCTTATTGCTTCACCTTGATAAAGTGGGGTTGTGGTGGAGTACCATCCTCAAATTACAAAAGGGAAACAGAAGCACTGGGTAGATTAGGTGACTTGACAAGTCACACAAAGTCTGAAGTCAAGAAAAATCAGCAACCTGTGGCCCACATTCCAAATCCATTTTTTTTGGCCCATGGAGCTGGGGGGGACAGTCTTCTGTGGCACTTTGGCAATCGGGCAGCACAGAGAAGTGGCAGCAGTGTGGGGCAAGGGAGGGGAGGTGACTGCAAGATGAATGTGATAACTGATGCTTAAGGTACTAACACTAGTAGAAAGTGTTTTTTTGTTTTTATTAAAAGGTGACACTAAATCTCCTACTCTGTCACACATTTTAATGCACAAATTCACAATGAATCTCTAGAGAAGTCAAATCTGACATATTACCAACTAGAGAAGAAATCTACACAGTCAAACTTCTTGTAGGTTGGATAAAAGTAGTACCTTTACCCGTAAGGCCACTCTTAAATTATACACATCATCCAGGCCATAAAGGTCATCCATTCTTTTCAAGCTGTGAACAAAACACTCAAGTGGAGTATTGCTTTCCAGTCTACTGTATGCAGCATGTTCATAAAAGCAGGCAGCCCTCCAACTACACACACTCCTCTCCTATGGCAACATTCCAAACACCCATAAACAAATCTGAAACCATAATTTTTATTTCATCTGTCAACATTCTATTTTATTTCTTAAAGAAATGTATAGCACTTTGAAACATAAAACAGCATTAACAAATGCAAAATTGTTTTAAGGTTTAGGGTCAGTACAATATTTAAAAAACGAAGCAGTAGTTCACATTTTGCAATTACAGCAGTTTTAGGTGTTTATTTGGTAAAATCTGATGCCCAGGCCTAGAACTACAAGGTATCAAATCAAGGCGCACATAGCCTAAAATGGCCAATTTAAAGCACATTAAGGGCACACATATGTAGACCCGTGTCCTTGAGGTACCTTAAAAATCGCTAATGAGCCTTAAATCAACACACGTAGATGCGCCTTATAAGAAAGACACTTAGGGAAGTAATTCATATTAAAAGGCACAAGACATATTATATAGCCAAAACTCTAGCATATCAAAGGATAAATGAAACTGCAGCATGGAACAGATATAGAGTTTTAGGAGTTTCTGAAGACACTGGTAGCAGCTTATTTTACTATACTGTAAGGCAGGGGTTTTCAACCTTTTTAAATAAGCATACCCCTTCTGTCTCAGTTTCAGCTCACGTTCCCCTTTATATTTTTTTTCTTGTTTTTAATGTTACCATTAACAAGGGAAGGAAAGGGCATGTGGCAGGGGGGGGGGGACAGATCGAGGCCTCAGCAGTGAGTGAGTGGGGGTTGGGGCTGGGGTAGAGACAGGCACTGCACAGCCAGGGCAGGATGAGGGACAGAGCCACAAGTGGTTCATCTGGTGGGATGCAGGCAGCTTCTGCCGCTGTTCACACCCCAGGAGGGCATAGGGGCATGTCCCTCAGATCTGCGTGCAGGCCAAAGGTGGGCTGCCGCTGTGGGCTGCGCTTGGGGTGGGCAGCGGTGGCACTGAGGGGCGCTGCAGCCACCTCAAAATTCACTGTAGCTCCCCTGTAGTCCCCCTCCCAGTGCTGCCGCCACCTGCCCCAAGTGCAGTCCCAGCCCAGCCCAGCCCCCCTGCCAGGAAGAGCCCGGCACAACCCCAGCCTCAGCCCACCCACCCGAGGGTGCATGCAGCAGCAGGAGCCACCCCCCCAAACAAGGCACAGTTCCATCCTCCACCCTGCCCCAGCTGTACAGCACCTGCCCCTGCCCCACTCCCTCCCTTGCCACTGAGGCCTCAATCTGTGCCCCCCCGCCGCCCCATGCCCATTTCCCCACAACAGACTTACCAGCTGGACCCAGCTGTTCTTCATGCTGCCGGGCTGTGCTTCTGGCTGCTTGTGTGCTGCACTGCAGCTGCGCACATGCACACGGCATTTAACAGCCACATTAGCCAAAAAAAAGCCAACTGCCGATACAATAAGTTTTCCTTACATTGGTGCCAAACCGATATTGGACCGATGCATCAGTGCACCTCTATAAGACAGTAATTTTTTCTCATTCGTTCTGCATACCCCCTATGACCTTTTTAAGTATCCCTAGGGGTACACGTACCCCCAGTTGACAACCACTGCCATAAGGGATGGTATGAAGAGAAGTTTTCACTTATGCAGCTTTAAATTTACTCTTGTACATTAGCAGGAAAGCCAGGTACTTTTGACTACATAGAATGGAGAAGAAAAAGTGATATATTATACTACAGAAGTAGATGACAGGTGTGCATCAAGATGTCAAGTCATGATAAATTTACTCAATTATTGAACATATGTGAATTGTATTTAATTAGAATAATTTTTAATTCAGACAACAGCTTTATATTAAGGTATTTACAAAAGGACAAAGGCCTGCTTTCCACAAGAGAATTTAATTATTTTTCTGCCTACTGCTAGACTCAGGATTTCTATGAATTCATTGCATCGTCACAAAAATGACTAAGCTAAGTAATGATACACCTTTATAGAGAACATTCTTCCCTCTCACAAATTGAGAGAGCTAACTACTTTAACATCAGGCCAGACGTAAATATTTTACTTTTGCTTTTAGGCTACCCACCTGATAAGAATGAAAGTTCTGTAACAAAAAAATTAATGGGCAGAGGGAAATATGCTATGTTTAACAGCACAAACTATTTAAATGTTTAAAAACTGTGCGCACAAGAAAAACATGGTGCACTTCCTTCTCTAAAGGTACTCTTCACTAATAAAGCTATAGTAATACAACTCTATTCATGCGGTTTAAAGGGGAATCTGAATACTTTGCTACATCAATAAAATTGGAACGTCTTAATCTTTCATGATAACAAATAATAAAATTCTAGCTAGGCTTGGGAACCTCCCCTACTACACTGCAGCAGCAGCACAATGAATCCAGCAGGGGTAAACACAGCTCTTCAGCAGCTCTAACTCCTGCCCAGTTATCCAAAAAGAAATGCCACAAAGAGTAGCTATTCTCCAACATAACTCATTTTTAAAACCCATGGCATAATCCCCTATTTTTCTAAAAGCATGCAAATTCCTTCATGCAGAATCCACACAGTAATGAAGAGGTAAGTTATTGACCTGACTTCCCACCTGTACTGAACCACCTTGAACCAAAACAAAATGGAGGAAGGTGAAATATGCATCCCAAGAATAAAAAACTGCTGTAATGTAAAGGGTTACATAGAGCTGTAATCACAATAAAACTCCTTTAATTCCTAGATTGAAGTCCAACGTATATTTGAACACTATTACAGAGATATTCCACACTTGAGCAAAATAACCAACACAGACTCCCCCCACCTGCATCTACATCAAAAATTTGTGAACCTGATTAGACAGAGTCAGAGGAAGCAGGCTAGTGCTATGATCTTGTTCATCAACAGGGGTCTCAGAAAATTGGAGATGAAGCTGAAAGAATATAGTTTTTAGCTTTTGAACAATTTTGTTCAAGGGGAAGTCTGTAAAACATAGCATTATTTTTCCCCTGGTTTTCCCAAGTTTGGGTCAGAGCCACAGCGACTGTTCACTCTCCCATCAGCTTTGCTCCCCAGTCTGCCCTGACACCATCTTGCCCCCACTGCCTGCCCCTGCCTACAGCCTCTGCCTCTACCTATTGCTCCCCCCAGCCCCTGCATACCCTCTGGCAGGACTCCACTTCTGCTCCACCCCAGGGCACAGAGTATATGTGGTTGCTCCAACCCCAGCCCAGCCTGATAGCAGCAATGGCCATGGCAGCAGCTCCAGCCCAAGAACCAAGCCTGAGGCCCAGCCGGAGCACCACCATCACTGCTACCAAGCCAAGATGGGAGCAGAACAACCCTGTGTTCTGTGCCCCAGAGTGCAGTAGGGCTAGAGCCCACAGGAAGGGGTGCGTGCTGGGGCACACAGGCATCCCCATGCTTGACAACTCCACCACCTGCCCCCATCCCCATTTCCTCCTCTACCACCTGTCCCCCAACCACCTTCTCCATTGCAGTGTTGGAAGGGGGACAAATTTAAAATGACCCTCTAATAATTAGATTCAATATGTGGAAAATTATAACAAATGTATACATTTTCCATCTACAGACTGATTATAATTGTCTATGCATGGAATCTAATTATTGGGAGGTCATTTGAAATTCAGAGTAGTCTTGGATTTGGGTAAATACAGCACTGCAGATAACTTAAGTTCATGGGGAGAGGAAAATAAGGGCTGGAATTTTAAGCAAGGAGACTGCAGTCACCAGAACTGAAGTCTAACCAGAATACGACTTCTTACTCTACATGACATGCAATTTTAGCCAAAGTAGTCAAAACCTCTGGTTTCTGTTTTAATACCTCCAGCACCCTAGAGTCTATCAATACCATGCTTGGGGACTGATTAAAACAAAGTGCCACCTACCAGAATATCAATACCACTTCCTGCAGGTTCTAGGTATACTGCAGAAGATACTGACCTAGAGAAATCATGCTTAGATTTTCAGAATTATAGATCATACCACAAGGTTATTTAGGTGTTATGGTTTGTTAAATATCAAACATTTTTTGTTCTGAAAATCATCCACAGCGGTAATCTTTTCTCAGATCTGACAGAGTTTAAAAAAAAGCATGCCTCCAGCACACCAAACTAACTCAGATCCAGCTAATTTATGTGGTTTGCATGAAATCCAACTCCAGAGAAAGCTGGCATTGGTTTAATTTGCACAAAGAGACACACACACGCACATAACTTTCCTTAATAAACACATTTAAATAAATGCTCTCATTTAGAAGGTATGTATGAAGGTAGTGCAATTCCATTCTGTAGTCACGGAGGCTTCCCTTGAGATCCTGATTTACCACAAGCTATCTGCATACTGTCCTACACTTGGCAGTTTCAACCTTTAAGCTCAGGATTAATGAACTGGTGGACAAGATGACAATTCACATTCAAGAAGCCAGCCATTTGGTACATGTCTGCATCTTCCAGGGTCATATATAGAGGTGTTCCTGTGTACATTTTTTCCCCAACTGCTCTCTATCAGAAGTAGAACAGGGACTGGAAAACATATGGTTACACCTTGAGAGGCAGCCACCTTTTGCTGATGTGTCTCTAGAGCAGAAAAAATTAGCTACAACTTGATGGCACACCTTTGGTTGTGGAGCAATATAACAATTCCTCAGCATTTAATGCTTGTAGAGAAACAATAATGAAATCTAAATGTAGGTAATTTAGATCTGTCTTAATAAAATGTCATGTAAAAGTAATCACACTAGCCAGGCAACTTTTTTTACAGGCATCTTCTCAAACCTGCAAATATAAAGACACGCAATAGATATTGTAATGTAGAGAGAGAACTATTCAGGTTTTTTGTTGTTGTTTTTTTTTTTTTTTACTGATGTACCAAATTCATACAACATAACTATTTGCTCCACTGCAGAATGGCCCTCTCTCGCATGCATAAATAAATAAATACTATCTATACATGAATGTAACAAAATTTATTCTCTCTTATCCATTTGTGAAAACCCTACGCTGTTTCCCTCCGATTATGTTAGGGGACAGGAAAACTGAAGGAGCTAAGGAACTGCAGTTAATGCAAACCTTTTTATTAATTTGGCAACTGATAAAGGAACTAATACTGGATTGGTTCCAAAGAAAGAGCTGAACTTCCACAATTTGTAGCTAAAAGTAATTAAAAGTTGGGTGGATGTTCTGTGTTACAAAAACCCATAACCAGCAGTCTACAACTCATTTTGGACACCCCTCATAAACAACTCCCTCAACATTTAAAAGGAAGCATCTTATTTCCTCAATTCCAGTGGATGACTATTTGACATTTCAACCTACCTGAGTCCAGACCGACAGCAGAAGACTGGTGCATCCCACACAACTAAAGTGATAGCATACAGTTTGTTATTAAAAAAACAAAGCAAAACAACTACCACATACCCTCTGAAATCTCACTGGTTTTTCAATTAACACAATCCCTCTGGGAAAATCCGCCCATAAGAAAAATGAAGTGTTAATGGACCATGTGTCATACCACTACTCCCTTTAACCTTGAAAGAGAAATATTGTTTTCAGCATTGATCATTCAACTAGTTAAGCACAGGTTTGTTTTTTTTTAATAAAGTATCAACTTTATTAAAAAAATAGTTATCATTAAAGGAAATCAAACATTTGTTTTAGAAAAAGTTGTAATCCATTCCCCTCAATCTATTAAAGAACATTTACAAATTTACACAGTTTCACAACAATTTCTTTTCCACAAAGTACAAAAGAAAAGCAAAAAATTGCTCAGGTTGTCTTTTCTAATGTTTTCAATGCATTTTCTAAAACTCACAAGAGTTTCTGATTCAGAGATTTTATGATTTGAGAGTCTATAGAAAACCAGTCATTTCTCAAGACAGCTGCAAGGTCAGAGGATCTAAATCCTGGGTGTCTTCCTTCTACCCCAAGGCCTTAAATAATTTTACATACCACAATACTCTTGTTCAGTTCTTAAAATTTCTGATTGACGACTAAAAACAAGAAAAAAGTTACTTAATCTGTATTTCAAATCCAGTGTGCATGAAAAGCATCAGAGATATAAACTGTGCAAAATCTATTTTTCCTGTTGCAAATTAATGATAGTATTAGAAGAACTAAACAATTAACCTGAATCTGCATTTAAACATCACGTGTACAGACTTAACTCAACATGGACAACTGAATAGTTGGTATCAGTGTTGTACACCATGCCCCCCCTTCAGACAATGCATTTGTTACACAATATATGCAAACTTCCAGCAACAACTGATAACAGACCATATGTTAAAGGGATTTTCCCCAAGTTAAAAAAATAGCCAATCTTTGCTACAAAATGGCAGCCTCATAATAAAGAAGTTCCTGTTTCAAACTTCAAGCCAAATTTACTGTCTGGCCAAGTCTTAGGCCCTCCCGCTGATGCATAGTGCTCTGCTCTCCCTCCTCCACTACACAGGGGTAGGAAGAAGGGAGTTAGAGCAGCTGCCCCATTCCAGTTGCTTCCAGGTGGCAACAAGCACAAGGCTACCACAGCAGGGGCTGTTCAGGCAGGGAAACCAGCACTCTTCTGCATCCTGCTTCCCCTGGACAGCTCAAGAGTAAAAAATTCAGGCCTCTGACTCCTGATGCCAAACAATTCTGCCTCTTCAGATTAAAAGAAAAAAATTAGTCCCGGGAGAGTTACTCCCAGAGAATTACACCCAGATTTAAATTACTCCTAGGAGAGTTTCTTCTGGAAGAGTAAGCATCTGTGCATGCTGCGACTTCTCAAAAGAGACCATAGTTCTCCAGCATCTCCCTTCCTCCTCCCCACCTCCCCCAGGAGACTGTGTTGCTCACAACACTCTGCTGTTACAGTGGGAAGCAGAACATGCCTCCTTCAAAATTTGCACACTGTGCTTCAGAAAAACACAAGCTAACCATGGGTAGTCTAACTCAGCAAAATAGGCTGCCCTATGTATTGCAGCCATCTGTCACCAGGCAGACTAAGGAAGTCTGCAGAGCAGGCTGAAATATGTGCACAACATCAAGCCCTCAACACCAGCTACACAGTCAGCACTGGAAGCTCTCCACTTTTCAGGACCTCAGCATTCGAATGCTTATACATGTGGCTCTGGTTAAGTTTTTCTATTGAGAGAACAAACCTGTAGAATTCTCCCTGATTATCTGAATGCATTTATACAGCCTTTAATAGATACTGTATGAATGGCTTGGATGGGAAATCTCTTCAAAGGAAAACAAAGAACAGAAAAACAAGATGCTTAATTGTACAGGCTGTCCTCGACTTAGGTTTCACACTTACAATGTTTATACATTGCCACCCTGTATCAAGTTTCTGAAGTCAGTTTTGACTTTACAATGCTTGATCTAATGCAACGCCATACCAGCAAACAAGTTTTCTGCATTGCTCATCTCCCTGGAGAACATCTGTCCACACTTCCTTGGATACTTCCTTTAAGAAAGCAGACAAGACTCCAGAAAAACCTTTAGCCAAGACTCATGAGGAGACTCCAGCCAAGAACCCTTCAAAAATTCCAACCAAGAGCCTTTCAAAAAGTCCAGCAATGTTACCTCAAAGAAGTTCTTCCAAATCAACACGATTGCTATTTACAATATAAATACATTAATATAACTATATTACTTGTCTATGATCAAGTACAAAATTATGGGTTATTTTTGGTGAAAATAGGGTATTGGGCCTTGGTTCAGGAACCAATCCCCCATTTATAACATTGCTTCCTATGGGAAAATTGGTTCCGAGTTACAACGTTTCAACTTAAGAAGCAGTTTTCAGCAACCAATTGTGTCAAAAATTTGAGGGCTGCCCATATATGTAACATACACATGCTAGCAAAGGATAAACAAGGTTGCAGCCACAATGCTCATGCTCACTCTCATTTACAGATTTCTACACCTTGCATTAAGGCAGGTTCTTTTCGACTTAATACAGCTCATGTCACTTAAGATTTTCAAAAGCCTACTGAACTTTGTGGAAACATACCCATTGATTTCAAGTGCTCTGGATCAGGCACTTATATCCCTCAGGCATGAGTCAACAACAGAACATGGAATACTTGCAACATTATTTCACCACTTCTTTCTGTAGATAGTATTTCAAGGAAGTGGAGACCACAGGAGAAGAATCAAATCTCAAATATATCTCTTGCCTAACAAACATATATGCTCCAACCTGAAAGAGATACTGGGATACTGAAGATGTCAAATTATCTCTTTTGAACATTCAACAAGGTGCTTGATTAAAATAATCTGACTTTGATATCATATATGAAGTTCCTTGCAGCTGGACTCTGGTCCACAGCTGCCTTTTCCTGCAGTATCAATAGAGGTAGACTGCTATAATATACCAAAATGTATAGTTAGTATTTCTAAGCAAACATTGCTTTCTTTGGAGGCAAGTTCTTAAAATAAGGAAATCTATGTTACTCTGATCTCCCTGTATCCTACAAAACAAGCAAATTACATTTAAAAGAGGGTAGCAAAGGGAAAAGGAAGAGAGGTAGATTTATAGTATCAAGCTGCCTTAGCAAGAATCACCACAGGAGAAAGAAAATGAATATGAATCTAAAACATGCATTCTCGAGTACAAGCCAAAAAACACAGAAGTCTGTTTAGTCCTATATTTTTATGTATTCTATTTATTAGCACACAAAAGACTTTTCCACAGAAAGGCTTGTGAATGCAAGGTGTTCTGCTATAAAAAGGCAAACTGAAGATTAAATTTTAAAAGCTGTATACTGCAGGCATTCAGTGTTAACCAACTTATTCTGTTTGTGTCACTAATGGCCATTTACAACACTACTTAGTCCAAACAACGATGCAGAATGCATGATGTTCTGGTGTAGCAATTACTGCTAATGGCACTAAACAAATCCTGCTAAAGGTGCAGCTAGTCATATCAATTACTAATCTGCCCCTGGCCAGCTTTAATGATTCTTTGAGGAACAAGACTTAAGCAAACTGCAAAGAACAACAAACCATTCAGCTGTATGCAAAGTTTCATGTACAATGGGAGGCTTTGAGATTTCTAAGAGAATATTATAAGCAATTATCAAACTCCTTGTACAAGGCAAAGAGCCATTACAATAAGCAAGTAAAGGTGTATGAACAGAACACGTTGCCAGAGTCTCAGTCAGACTCAATCACAGCCACCTGAGAGAGGTACTGGCAAGAATTCTGAAACTGGACCACGTACTTCTCTTTTTTGTTTTGCTCCCAGAACAGAGAGTTTTTCAAAGCTTACTGCTTACCATCCCATGCCTAGAGCAAGCCAAATGAGTCAGGGTGAGTGAAGACACAAAAGAAGTTCGACTCCTGCAACTGTATAGGTCCTACTTGTTCAAGGCATCACAGGATGTTTTGCCTGCCACTTCATTTGCTTGGCTAGTTTAAACTTATGGAGACAAAACCAAAATGCTCTTTTTTAAAACCAACGAATAGGCCAAACTCAACCTTACTTCATGCTGTCTGGGTCGAGTAGATCACAGGAAAACAGGGCTGGAATTATCTAGTCAAATCCCCAGCATAAGGCAGGATCATCTGACTAACCATCCCAGTCAAGTGTCCATCTAACATGCTCTTGGAAACTTAAAGGAATGTAGATGCCAAGGATGATTCAGGCCCAGGACACAGCTGCACTTCTGCTTAATTATCAGTGCTTTTTTTTGTTGTAATTAAGAAGTCTTGAATTTACACAGTATAATTCCAGCAAGAATTTTAATTACTCTTGGGCCCTTGCCCTCTCCTAATAAGGAAGCATCATAGAAAAATGTAATGGGCAAATCTGGAGGGTAATTCACCAAGAATTTTAGGTCCTCTAAGTGCATATATTTTAATAGTGTTTAAAAGGGGAATTGTGGAACTCTTAAAAATGTTAAGCTGCGATTACAAAGAAAATCCAGTAGGACCACTGCAGACATTCATTTCTAAAAAGCAAGTACTTTTGAACAATGTGGAAGCAGTTTCAAGTTTAACACTTAAACTGGGCCCAGAGGGGAAAACCAAGGACTAGAGCAGTGGGGGTCAAATTTTTTTCAGAGGTAGGTTCCACTCTAATCCCCTTCCCAAAAGGCTGCTCTGCTTTCTGCTCCCTGCCTCATCTGCTGCTTTGGTTTCTACATCCTGACCTGTATTCCCTGCCCAATCTGCTGCCCTCTTCCTTGCTCCCTGCCCTACCACTGTGCTGCCTGTCCCCTTCCCAGTCCGCTGTGTGCCACACAGAGGCTTGCCCATGCTATTTGTGGCATGCATGTTAATTTGGACACCCCCATGCTAGAGTTTAGTATCCCATTCCCCCTAGTGCATGGGAAGAACTAGTGGGGGGCTCAAAAGAGTAGTGCAGAACCCCAGACTGAGCAGGGAGCCACTAGGAATAAGAAAGCAAAGGAGACGCTAAAAGCAGGTGTGCTTGAACACCCAAGTTTCTGTGGAATTTGGGCTCCTTCGTGAGGCAATGTAGCTGCCAAAGAACAGCCCAGAGCATATGCCCCAGCACTCTTGGTATATGCTTAGCAGTGCTGTAAGGCAGCTATATTGTCTCATTTCTGAGATCTGGCATGCACTGAAGGAAAGTGAGCAGGTGGGGCACACTTCCCAGTACTGCTCCTGAGTTCAGTGCTAGAGGCAGTGTAGACAAGCCTTTTGAATCCCAGGAAATTCAGCAAATAAATAAAATAAAAATAATACTTTGATGACAGGAATCAGACACTCCTCCAGCTGTGCAAGAGAACCCAAACAACAGGGTGAAAGGGCATCTGACAGCTGGCAGCAACAGAAGAGCCAGCACAGTAAACTAAAAACTTTACTGAAGACCGTGGTTAAAAGAATTTAGTGAATTGAAATAGATCTGGGAACTGCTGAGAATAAGCTGAATGCTAAGAACACAAGATCTCAGTTTTCTTGCCAGACTGAACTGAGGACACAATTACCTTTATTACACTCTGGGGAATTATGCACCCGCACAATTTTGCACATGAAAGGCATGGCCATGCATAATTATATAATTTTGCAACATTTAACCATGGTGGGCTCTGTATCTTCATCTCCATGATATGGAGGCACAGAGCTGCGCAGCTGGACAGCAGAGGAAGGTGGGGGGGGGAGCTCCTACCTGCAGTAATGGAGAGGTGGGCATGGGGTTTGTGGGTAGGCATGGGCCACACACCACTAGACTGGTTCAGTCCCTCCACGTGGGGCTTCCAGCACGCCAACAGGAAGCCATATGTGGAGGCAAGCAGAAGCCTACCCAGCCTGATGCCGTGCAACTCCGTGCCTCCATGTACAGCTTCCTGCTGGAGTGCTTGAAGCCCCACATGGAAGGATGGCCAGTCCAGCCCAGTGGCACATGGACCAGGAGCTGTGTGCAATTGGGCCGGGCAGGCTCCTGCTTGCTTTCACATGTGGCTTCCTGCTGGAGTGCTGGAAGCCCCATGCAGAGGCACAGAGCTCAAATGGCCTGATGGTGTGCAGCTCCCAGCCCAAATGCCATTAGGGCACACCAGACTGCTCTGTGCCTCCATGTGGGGCTTCTAGCACTCCAGTGGGAAGCCACGTATGGAGGTATGGAGCCCACCCAGCCTGATGGCGCACAGTTCCCACCTGCAATGTCATGAGCCCCAAGGGCTGGCATGGAGCCAAGTTGGTCTGGTTTCAAGGTGTGCGCCAGTGAGTCAGGCTGACTTTGTGCCAGCACGTACAGGCCCTGGGACTCTGTCAGAGGCATGTGCTGCTGGGGGCTCTCTGCCTGCTATGGCTATGAGTGCCCCAAGGGCCTACTGCCACTGAGCCATTGGCAGCTGTGCACAATGGGGGAGGAGGTGGAATGTGCAGCAGGGGGGCCCACACCCACCTACAAATCCCCATACACACCTATACCCCTTCACAACCCCCCACAAACCCTACACCCGAGTATACCTTCCACAAATCCACACACACACTCTCCAACCATACAAAGTACCTGCATATATTTCTAAAGAAGGTTCAAATAGTGTTATATTTGGGTTTAACTTGTAGTAGTAGTAGTAGTAGTAGTAGTAATAATAAATTTTGAGCTTTCCTGCGAATAATATTGAATTTTTCTGTGCAAAATTCCTTGGGGTGCACTTTATATATAAAACTATTCCATCAGCTCAGATGGTTACAGGGAAATATTTTTCCTGTCAGAAAATGCTAGCAAATTCCCCACCTAGCAGACACTTAAAAAAAGAGTGGCAGCACCTTTCCAATTAAGCTTCAAAATGTGAGTGATGAGAACATACTAGCCAGTGAGCAAAAGATGAAATTTTAAAGATGCATGAATTTATTTTCTGATCTGAGCCTAACGGTCTTGGTGCACTGGAAAAAAATGTGTCTAGGAGCAAAAGCAATTTGAGCTGAATTTAGCGAGACGCTTCCCAAACAGATAAGATTTTATTAAGTTTGTAGTAAAGAGCAATCTTTGCCATATTTACATGAATAGATTATCCTGATTATAAGACAACCCCCTAGTAATTAGATTCTATATATGGAAAATTTATAAGTTTGTTATACTTTGCAAGGTATAGAATTTAAATTATTGGACATTTGCCTTGAATATGTTCCCCCTTACTACCCCATCCCATAGGCAACTGGTAGGGGGTGCACATGCCCCCCCTGACAGCCAACACTGATGTCGTCAGTAGGGCTGGTGCCCCCCCGACAGGGTCGGTGGCTTCTGCAGGTGCACCAGTCACTCATTCCCACCCCTTCCACTGCTGTACCAGGGAAAGTAAGTCTGGAGGGAGGGGGAGGGTCAGGTGGCCCCTTTTCTCTCTGCTTCCCAACTTTTTCCCCTGGCAGCCCCTTCCCTCCTCTCCTCACTCTCAGGCCCTTCCCTCCCTAAGCATATAGGACTGAGAAGCAAATTTGAAAACAATAACCTTGAAATTACACATGGCTGTAGCAATTTGCATATAGTACCCATTCACTTTGTTTATCTGGAGTTCATGCATGTACCTTTTTTTTCAAAACTGCTGAAAGTTTTAGCACAGGTGTTCCATAAACACACTTTAGAGCAGCACTTTGGCACCTGCTTATATTACTTGAAAGCTAAAGGCCCACAATTTACCACATTGGTGGGGCCCAGCACAATGAGCTAAGTCAACAACATTCTGAGTATTGGTGAACCCACAGCTCAGCGCTGCTCAGTATGTGCGTGTATTCCCGACCCCTGCCACAAAGAAGCCATGTGCTAATTAGCCCCCCACCCATGACTGGAACCGGATATTCTTCTCACAAGTCCTTGGATGCTCCAAAAGTTTATATGCAGATTAGGCAGAGGGCAACCTGGTCTGACTTCACCTCATGAAGGGCAGAGCCACATTAATCATATGCACCAGGCTGAGAGGGAGTGGTGGAAGGATTCTGGGTGAACTGTATGCAATGTTGTGGCTCACCATGACTTGGAAAAGAGTGAACAGCAAGTATGTCTTATAGATGGGCTACACTAACTTATTCTTGTGGTTGGTTCCCATCATCATGTTTTCCCAATGTGAGCCATATGTTCTAGTCACACTCATTGTTGCCTGCTTTTAATCAACTTCATAGCTGGTTTTCATTGCTGAGTACATGCTGTTTTGGCAGCAGTTTAATGACAAATTATGTAGTTAGTGAGATTTCCTTGTATGCAACTGTAAGACATGAGGCTTTTTCTCCCCATGTCAATTAGGGGAAAACCTCATCTTATATTTGAGTAAATACAGTAATTCTTTCTCTGATTAAATTCCTACTAGCAAGATAACTTGATTTTGAGTGCGAGTAGTCTTCAATTGAATTTATATATTAAATGACACAGCTTCATTTTCATCTCAACAATATCATGTCCTTTCTTAAATCAATAGATTAAGGTGGGGTTGCATCCAGGCTGCCAACCGATTGCAGCATACAAACCACAGATATCGGTGGTGATTTTAAAGCAGCAGGATTCTGTGGGGTTGGCCAAATTGAAGAAGCTGGGCCACTTAAGATGGGGCTGAGTTATTTCAGCCTACTGCTCCTAAGCCAGGAGTTGGCAGGCTTTTCAGGGACAAATAAAAAAATGATAGTAAAAAGGTTTTTTTGTTTTCAAACACTGTTTGCAGCTCTTGCAAGCACTTCAACAATTGAATTTAATTGCTACAGGATCATGCACTCATAGCAAGGTACAGCCCAACCACTGATACACACATGAGCAGCATGAACACTCATTCACAGCAACTCCATATCCTAGGACACATTCTGCAGCATAGATTAATGAAGCTGTGCAAATGTGTTTTCATTTTTTTGTATAACATTTAATTTATGCATAAAACTTTAAGTAGTTCCCTCATATTTATAAAAATGGAATATAAAAATAAAGCATCTTATATTACATACACATACACGCTTTTACAAAGTTAATAACTCTCCTGGAATATCTTCTGCTAAATTGACTAGAAGGACCATTCAAAGTAATTTGTGAGTTTTAATTAAATGTGTCCAATGGTTCAGGAGCAACAGGGAAAAAATAAATAAAAAAAGTTGTTAAAGATATAGCTCAATTTCCTCCATCAATTCTGAAGCCTTCTTAAGAGCATAATAAAAAGCCTTAGTAAAAGGACTGAAAGCAAGAGTGTGGTTTTAACTACTTTGGCTTGATATTTATCAAGAAAATTTTGTTCTCCTGTGTTCTGCCAGGATAAGAGAAAAGTAAAATGCAAGTTCTGTAATTCAGAGACAACAGAGACAATCTAAGTGAGTCTGGCTGGTCTCTGATGGCTGCATGGTTGGCCCTGTATGATTGTTCCTTTATTAAGATTAAGGGTCACACTCTCTTATTTCTTAAGGCACCCATTCTAGTGGGCATTTTTATCCACTACAGTGATTTTTAGGCCAGTCCACTGAAATGTATTTGTTCTCCACTGCATTAGGTCTTTTCTCTCTTCAGTTTCCTAGGCTGTAGAGAGGGTCCCTGTCTCACATGTAAACTGCTTGCACTGCTATTCATACTTACCGAGTCACACTACACAGCTGGTGAGAAAGATGCAGCATAGAAAACTACCTATTCTTCTTCATTTTGCCTGTAGGCACCTTAAGAAAACATCACCTTTGCCTTGAATACTGTGGCATCTGATTAGAAGGAGCCCTATTTCTTTATTCACAATTCACTAGTAGCAAGATGTTAAAAGCCCAGGCTTCCACGTGCCAGAACTCCACAAGTAGTCATATCTGCCACCTTTTGAGACTGGCTTCATACCACAAATTTTAATTTTTGTTTTGTAGTCATTTACAAATCTTTAACTCGGCAAACTTTAGTCAGAATCCCTGGCTCTATTAAGCTTTGAGAAATTACTTCCTTCAAACTGAAGCAAACCAGGTTGTCATGGAATGGAGACAAGAGGATGGAGAGAATTTCTGTTCTAATAAGTTTATTATTGCTGTCTCTTTGAACATAAGCCTGCAAATTACTTCCAGGTTGCTAATTCTAAGAAAGTGTGACATCACAGCAAATGTTCCATGCATATTATGAAGTACATGCTCCCACTGGAATCGGTAGAAAAAGCGAGAAAAGAAAACAGTAGCCATTGTTTGCATCTCAGAAGAGGAAACTGATATTGGCGTAATTTTTAACCTACTGAGCCACTGCTTTATCTCGCTTCAGCTTTCACAGAACTCACAGGCTGCTTTAAAGATGTGCATTGCAAGTATAAAAATCCTGCCCAGCACAAAAGTGCCTTCAAGACGACAAAATACAAATCCTGGAACTAAGCACAGTATTAGAGAGGGAAAACTCAGGCACCTAAAAATGTTATATGCCCAAGAATGAAGAAAAAGGCATCTTATCATGATGACAAGTAGGCTAAAAGAAACCACAGAATTTTAGTTTATAGTGTTCATAGGTTACATAACTACAGAAAGGGCAAGTAGGGGTAAAGGCCAAGGATTCCCAAACTTGATAAATGTCCAAGATAGCCACAACCAGTTAGATTCACACCTAGTTAGAAATGCTAAAGAGCTAATCCCCAGCTAAATCAAGCAAAATAAAAAAAAAAAAAACCATTCAAGTTAAATATACTCTCTGGGAGACACTACTATCTTAACTGCACTATTATTCTGTAATAATTTACATCATTAACCTCTGAAACAGCATTCTTGTGGTGTAAAAACTATGCAATAGCCTAGATGAAGCAAGCAATGTTTGTAATTCTTTAGCAGATATGATCAAGTTTAATATTAATAATAGCTTTCAGATCTAGCAATCCCAGAAATTAGAGTCTGAAACAAAAACAGCCCGATTTCAACAGTTAGTAGTCACAGCAGTATCAAGTTGTATAGTTTCTCATAGAGAGGCAAGGAAATAATAATATACAAAACATTTATAGGGAACCTGATAGCTCAGAATAGTGGGCAATGGAATATGAACTATACTAACCTTCAGCTGCAAAGTCTAGTCTAGGTTGACAGTAACTACCATATAAAGACAAATTTCATGACATCTGTAAAACAAATGGTCATTCTCAGGCCCTTACCTACTTTGGCAGGCTCAGAAAAATTTAGCATATCCAATGCACTGAAGGGTTTGAGCTTTCCTGCTGTTACTAGAAGTACTTGCAAAAGCCAATGGGGACCATATCTACCCCTCCACTGCCCCTTCTGGTTGCTCAAAATAAGATTTTCACTTAAGTAAGCAAAAGGCCACTGTTTTGCTTTGTTTTGTTTTTTCTTGGTCAAAAAAACCCCAAGGCTTAATTCATAGAGATCTTACTAATTAAAAAAAAGGATTTAAAATTACAGTCTTTAATACTATGTTGTGGCACAGTAAAGGATCACTAAAGGCTTTGAGTACTGCCCATATGTCTGTATAACACTATTCTGAACAACCATTTTCAAAACTTTTTCAGATTATGCCAAGGCTGAGTTGGAAGGGACCTCAGAAGGTCATATAGTCCAACCCCCAAGGCAGGATCATCTCAGAATCACTTGTCTAACCTATTCCTAAAAACTATACAAATCAACCCTGTCACAGAACTATAAAGCTAAATATCCAACATTAGCTAGGGTACCTTTAGTAGAAACAGACAAAACACATACACGAGGCTGAAAATCATTTAATTATTAGCAGAAAATGACCACAAGACAAAACATGGGGGGAAATAATTAAACTGAAAGATCAGCCAGGCACATTTATTTCTTATAATCAAATTTTGATATAACATGAAATATTTTTAGCCTTAAATATGCCCTATAGCAAAAAAAAAAAAAAAAAAAGCTAAAGTTAATATATTCAGTATTAGACTTTTTGCCTCAGAGACCTTTTCAGTGCTCTTCTACAATATGGCAGCAATAATACCAAGGGCTTTTTTGTGTGAAGTCAAAGGTATCTAGGATATCTAGAGTTCAAGGATAACAATATTTAGGAGCCTGATCCAAAATCTACTAACTTCAGTGAGCATCAGAAAAAGCCTTTCATAAGGAAAGTCAGGGCAGGAGGAATCTAGAAAGTGAGGGTATTTGCACTGTTTCTCATTTTAAAAGTTTTCATTAAAACTGTATATGGTAACTGTACTTTAAAGATGGTCCCAGTATTTTCCAGATAGATCTGTCCTTAACCATCACTTCTGATTTCCCATTTAGCTGTAAATACATAATTTACTCACCAGAAATGATGAAATCCCCTCAGGCAGCAGAAATAGTTCAACTGAACCCACTACTGTTTTGAGCTCAAAATTGGCATGTAATTAGACAAAAAGATTCAAACTTGAAATAGATAGGAGTGAAGATCCTACCAATACTATTTAAACAAGAGAACCTGATCTTGCAAACACCTACAATATCCAAGTAAAATCCAAAGATCCAAGTAAAAATTGGCATGGAATTCCCAAACTAAAGGACGGAAAGAAATGGCATGACCGACAGTGAACAATTCTGAAATTCACGACAAGCTAAAGGAAGCCTTATTATCCTTCTGTATACACTGGTATGGTTGTTTTTTGGGGTTTTAAAACAAAACAAACAAACAACCTTTCAAGCAAAAAGCAATTACACTATTATAACATGGAATAGAAGCATGAGGCTCTGTGGTTAAGAAAAAGTTGGAAGCATTTTTTAAATAACTTTGCCAGAAGACTTCAGGAATTTTTTCTCTAGTTCCAGGAGCTAGTATAGAAGCTAAGGACAATTTATAAACAACAACATTGCTTTGGCCCTTATGATGTTTTTCTATCAACTTTAAAAAAAAAAATTGGCTGAATAGAGGAATATTTAGGTTTACATACATACACATACACAAACCTAGAGCACCGCTGAACAGAAATAAATAGGTATCTTGTTTTAAGTTAGAATTCAAGAGTATACCTTTACTTGCTATTAAAGCATAATGAACCAAAAACAAATGTTAATAAATAATAGCTACCAAAGGAGATAGAAGTAATGTATTGGATCACTGATCCAAGACCTGCCTCCATAACTGGTATAAAAACTTTATTTTAAACCTGTTTGTATGACACATTTACTGTGCTGTCTAAAAAAACAAAAAATCAGATTAAGAAGATCATATCTGACTGCAATTTTAAGTATCTCACCTGCAACAGCGTGGAAACAAATCGTCACACATGCCTAAAAAGGAATAATTTTTAAATGTATGAATCAACACTGAGGATCTGCTGCATAATATTCCAGAAGTTAGGCATTTTTGTCAATGATATACAAGTTCTTCACAAGTTTTGTCATCTTTTCTTGGAAAATTTGGGAATGATCTAAAACATTCTGCTTAGCATCAGGGGGCACGTGTATAAAAAGAACAAGACAAGAAGTTCTTCCTGAAGCCCACTGATGATCAGCAGGTACAGCGAAACATTGTAAACCTGTAAATAAACTGAAAATGGAATGATATATTAATGCCGCCAGCAACACTTGATATTGTGCTGATTTTCAAGGAGTAATAACTAGTCTGTTCAAAGGCTGTAGATACTAAGACCACAGTGGCCACGGCAAAAAAAGTGAATAAAGATAAGGAACAAGTTTCTTTTTTGGTGACTATTTCAATTTATACTAGACAAAGCCACATTATAAAACTGCTCTCTTATGTATTCTAATAGGAAGAAAAAGCACACCAATTTGTGCCTTCTTTGGCTACTTCACTACAGGCACTGCCAAGTAATAACTGAGCTAAAGAGGGACTTCTACCCTGGGGAAAACTTTCAAGTATAACAGCCAAACAAAAATCCATTTACCTTTCATATGTTTTAATTGAGTTTTCTTGCCAATTTCTCATATTTATCTTAAAAGAATGCAGCCCCCTTCCTCATCCTTTCCCCCTCGTTTACAGTCCACACTCTGCTCCAATTAAAGTAGGTATGTCATAATGATGGGGTTGGTATTTGATCAGGCTCTTGGAGCTCAGCTTGCCTTTGCCAGTTTTCGTAGCAAGTATACTATTGCGTCTACTGCTGTATGTTATACCATTCCCTTCCAATGCAAGCTTATGTTGTGTAGAAATATTCATGCTGGAGGAAGAAGAGCTGTGGTTTAGTCTAGACATAGCATTTCCTTCCCTCTTGTATGCCATGCTGTTTCCAACAGAGATGCTTCAGCACTATGTATAAATGTGCCCAGGGAAAGGAGATGCTACAGCACAGGAAGGAAAAAAAGAAAGCTAGCAAGAAAAAGGGGAATCTCAGAACAACAACTACAAGTACAAAATCAGCAAGACAGGTTGGTTTTCACAGTTTCACATTCTGAGGTTTTGGCTATGCTTGCAGATTTGCAACTAATCACCAGAGAGATGGATCCAAGTACCATAACAGATGCCCATTATTCAAGAGCATTATTAAAGTCTCCATCCAAAGGGAGGCAAACAACTATAATTAAGCTAGGAATGGTTTCCTTTTGGAGAAGTTTTTGAATATTGTTGCTATAGGAAGCAACAATTATTGCTGCTTGGCTTATAGATACCATTCATGTCACTGCTTTTTTTACAATCAAGCACCGGGCAGAAGACAGCCATTCTTCAAATGCAGACTTTGCATCTGCAGGAACCGACTTAATCTCTGGACTAGAATATAGCGTGCCCTGCTAAAGACAATCACCGAAGTTACAAATTTCTAAGTAATTCAAAACAAAGCTACTTCCAGGGTAACAGAGTACAGGAGGTGTTACCCTGGTCTGCCTATATTTCACCCTCTCTAACCAGGTTTTCTTCCCCACCTAGTTTCAACATGATTGTTCAGATTTCAAAAAATGTAACTGTGTTTGATTACAATGCCCTTTAAACTTTATCTAGAGTAGGATGACTCTGTTTTAAAGGATTCTCATTTTTTTGTTAACACGGGTTCAACACCAATGGTAAGCAGCATTGAAAGCCCTCATACAGACTGTTCTCCAATTTAGCCATCATTTTCAACATCAGGCTGATTAGATGCATGCTCAGTACTTAACAACAATTAAGACCTATCAGGGAGCACTTGCTACGTTTTAACCCTTCATATGATAGCAGTGCTTTAACTAAAAGTTACTTTTCTTGGTAGCTCAGAGTGCAAGTCTAACGCAGTGCAAGGATGCTTTTCCTTCACAATTTTAATAACTGTTTTAACCTGCTTAATGCAAAAGGCAAAAGTGATAATATTACTACATTGATTTGGACATTCTGCCCTGCTGCAGGAAGCAGAAAGAAAGTCTTGTTTAATTTTACTAACCACAAAGACTAAGCAAACAGCTGCAAATCAGAACGTTTCAAGCTTTAGGGAGCAATACTGACATCAATCATATTAGGACAACTTGTCCTGACCTGTGCTTCAGCCCTAACAAAGATCAATAGTGGGAGGCAGTTTTTGATCATCATTATTCCTGGAAGTAACTGTATAACAATGAGCCTCGACATAAAGATCCTTAGAACACAGCTTTATGCTGTGCATCCTATATGTCTTTTATATCTTACGTGCTTTTTAATTTGCATTAAAACTAAATTTTTCACCACATGATAGAGCCAGAATAACCATAAAAGGGAAGCAGCATTCTCTTCCAGCTCAAGCAATGCTAGTGACACAGCCTTTTAATTTTTGTTTTAAATTTAAAGACTTGTCGATACTCAAGGCAACATAAACGTTAAGATATGTCCTAATACCAGAATTCTTGTGTGGGGAAAAAAAAAATCTCATTTTGAACTGGAACCTGAAAGTAATATTGTCAAATTTTACACTGATAGTTTTTTGATCTCAGGACATATTCAAGGGAATATTACAGGATCCCCAAATGTTGCACTTCACCAGCTGCATTGGGATCTCTTAACTTGTCTAGAAATGTTCTGTGCCCTCCGTATTTTTAGAAATGCATCTGTCTTCTCCTCCTTCCCTTCTCCCCAGCCACTATAGAAACCCTTGGTCTGAAACATCTAGGGTAACAATTTTCAGTGACTAAGTCACCTGCTTATACACTGTTGAAAGCTTTATTCCTGACCTACTGAACTAGAAATGTGCCTCCAGATTCCTCCAAAGTTATAATAAAAATGTAAAACCCGAATAAAATCACACTAAATTAACTGAATATATTGTTATCCCCACATCCACAGACTATGAAATGTACACGATGCATTCCAAACTTTATATATAGTATGATACACCACATCACACAGATCAAGTGCTTTAACACAGTACAGTACTAAACTGTAATGCAAGGCTGTGGTGTAATGCAAGCCATACAGTTTTAAAAAGGTCTTAAGAGCTATATTCTTGAGCCACCTGGTGGCACATTTCCCATACTGCAATGCTAAACACTGTCAGTCAGCATACATCTTTGAATAGGAGACTGCATCATGCTTTGATTAACCCATTCTGCACATATTCAAGTGCCAGAACCCAACAAAATTCACACAGTAAATAAATTAGCAATACTGTGGTCATAATTCAACATGTCTGTTATTAAGTCTACTACTATGGAGTAAGGGTTACACTACAGCAAGGCACAAACCAAAATACTGTGTTTTATTAAGTGCTTGGCTGACAGTCCGCACGATAGTTCTAAAGCAACTGTTTGTGACCTGACATTAATTGTATCATTAGATCTCATTTCGTACAGTTCTGGTATCTTTAGGACAAAGCCATTTTGGTGACTGACTGTAAAACTGTTGTACAAAAAAGATTACCAGTAATTCCTCTCAAAGTGGCAAAGCATTGAAAAAGTAATTCTGAATTTCTGTGATGATTAGTAAATATCGTATTTATTTTTTTAATTGTTTTATGGTTTTCTGTGCATATTTCCTAGTAAACAAAACAAAATGTGCATCTAGGTTCTAAAGCTTGTCCTATATCAGTTGCATTACTGAAGTTTAAATTCCTCCTTTGTTAAAAAATAAAATAAAATAAAATAAGACTGCCTGCAAAAAGATACCAAAAAGCAAATCACACACCAAACCATAAATCATATGCTAAACTTGTCCTGCACAGAAACAAACAGCAACACCATAAACTTCCTCTCACCAGCATGCCTCAATTGCAATGTGAAGAGCCTTTGAGATAGGCCAAATTTTGAAGAAGCAGAGAGAGAAAATTAAACCTTTCTTGCCTAAAAGGCAAGAAACTTGCTTAATAAGTGTATTTACCCTTATGCAGCCTTTACATTATACAACATATGCTGCATTGTGTTGTTAAATTGCAGCCAGTTAATTAAGACAGCTAATGCTCAACGTTAATGACATTACTAGGAGACAGCTGGAGGCAAACTATAATGTAGCTGTGATTTTTTCCCACCACTCCCCACCCCCCCCAAAGAAATGGAGACGCCAGGGACAGAACAGATGTATACACCCAGAAGATGTAAGATGATGGGAAATGACCCTAAAGACAAATTTCAGTAGACCATACCCTTCACAGTATCCCACCAGTTTTCAAATAACTAATTATTGAAGTGGGTTTACAGGAACTAATGTTTGTACAACATTATGATGAATATTAATGTTTAGGACCATACCAAAATCATGGCAGAAGGGGCTTGGCTACTTGCTGCTTACCAACCAGAAGGCAAAAAGCACACCATATTTTAAACCCGTTTTTGCCTTCCTGCTGACCAGGAGCAAACAGCCAGGTCCCTCTGCCAATCAGCAGCAGGCATGAGGGGGGTACATCCAGGAAACTGCAAAATTAAAGGAGCCACTGCATAGCGCACTTCCCCCTCAATTTTGGTAAGTCCCTATTCATGTTACGTAAGATTAGGGTTTAGATTTCGTTTCCTTTAGCAAGAATCACCTTGTTGAAACACATGCACTACTGAGGATTAATAAACTATCTCAATTCTCCCCCCTCCCCTTCCCCTTTTAACCAACCAGAGTCTTAGCAAAGCCAGGAATCCTAGACTTCCAATTCTAGCCCTGACTCCTCCTATAGCTGTGAAGTTAAATTCTGCCCTTGAACAGTTCACTTTGCAGTTTGTGTGCAAGTTTTACCCTGTATTGCTGGAGATGTAAAGAAAACCTGATAAAACAAAGCAATTAGAGAGCTGGGAAGAGGGGACAGGAGAAGAAGCAAGCCTGAAAATCAATACTAGGCAACCTTCATATTACCTTAGGCTGAAGGTGTCAAAGCTGGAAAATACCATCATCCCAATGGAAAGCCACAGCTCAGATGAAACTCATAAAACATTGAGTCTCACTCAAAGAAAACTCATCCTCCAAAGAGCTGTTCAGAAGCTCCTGGATATACAGGTCTTTTGATAAAAGAAAGGTGGGCCCATTAAAAGGGCTTAGAAGCCTCTCTTTCTCTCAGTTTTAAGATTTTCTATTGTTGCCTCTAACATTGTTTTATCCAAACACTGTCCACTTACAACTGACAGCAACAGCAAAATCCATTCTAGACTCTACAGAATCATCTCTTCTTTTTCAGTGTAGCCTAACTTCAAGCAACTAGTTTGCAAAGTTGTATATAACACACTGAATCTATAAATGAGACAATTACTTAGGGCCACAGCCACTAAAGTAGATTTCATAGATATTAGGGCTGGAAGGGACCTCAGAAGATCATCAAGTCCAGCCCCTCACCTGAAGGGCAGGAAGTCAGCTGGGGTCATAGGATCCCAGCAAGATAAGTATCCAAAAATAGATATAAACCAGTAAAACACCCTTGAGGACCTGGATCTTATTTATTATATTATTGGGCACCATGCTTTTTTTTTCCAAGGTTTCAAAACATTTACTTTTGTGTTCTTAATTTACAGCAGGTTAATTAAGCCCAATCTCTCTAAACCTAGTATTTTTAAATTACTCCTTGCTAATATTACATTACTATGAACTTTTTCATTCACATATTTTATGACTGAAACATTTCTCCTTCTTGTCTTGCATGCTACTCTGAATTCATTTAGTTTTGCAAGTGTGAACACAGCTGTGATTAAAAATAAAGAAAGAAAGATCTTGTTTAAACTGAGATAAATCTAAAGACTCAAGCCAATATGCTACAAGTAAACTATGTAGAAGGTAATCTGATAAACTACTATTTTTTTTTCAAATTCCAAGGAGGCATTTTACTTTAACCATTGCAAATGATTGTACTGTTTTATATTGCTCTTGATTTTCACTGTAGTTACCTTGGGAAGGGAGTAAGGAAAAAAGCAGCAAAAGGCTAAGGAATAATAAAAGACATTGCACACATGCAAGGTACATACAATACACACAAACTAACAAGCAAAAAATAATTATAACAATATATCTTGGATTGGTGTTCTACTGCACTCCAGTGATGTCAACTAAACATTTATAGAGGCTTTAGGTAAAAGCTATAGTCAAATAAAAACAATGGAAAGCTTGCATATCGAAGTTTCTAAACACTTTCAACTTCAAAGTTTTGTAAACATGCAATGTAATATATGCATTGCAACAATATCCCAAGTCAGTTGTCTACCTGACCATATTTTAATACACCTAAATTAAGCCTAAGTATTTTTAAGAAGATATCTACGACAACTGTTTGCATTTTTGATGCAACCTAGCAGTTCTAAAAACAGCTACCATACCATGTAAAAAAGACCCTGGTAACCTAACCAAGTGTACTTTAAAAAATGGAATGGGTACTAAAAAATAAATAATAACTATATTATAAAAATAGGTGCAGAAAGGAGTGCAGAATCTTTCCCAATCTTAACAGATATTGATATAAAGTTGTGTGCATACAAAGAACGTAGCATCAGAACTCTGGAACGTAAAACTTAAACATGCCTATATTCTTCACCTAGCTATAGGAACGTTAATGTACATTGCTTGTGGGAGGGGAACAGAAGAGGGTAAGGAGAAAATTCAAGAACAAGGGGTATGCTACTTAAAAGAGTGGGGGCTGGCAGACTGCCCAAAGCTAAATGGCAGATTTCTAACTCCAGATCTGTATTTGACCACCTGTGTACATACATGTGTAACCCCTAAAAAAACAACAACAAAAACCTATTACAGTATAACCTCATAAATCCAGATATAAAAAAAAAAACAACACAATTATCATCAAAGGTCCAACACTTCTTAAAAACTACGCTCCATCAGGGAGTAGCGGCAGCCAGTCCCGGAGCAGCAGAGGGGGAAGTTTGCACGCGGCAGCTGCCTCCGCTGCCTACCACCCTGTGCCACCACTCTACATGTGGCTGCTGCTCAAAGACCAGCCACCGCTATTCCCCTCCCCCCACCACCGCTCTAAGACCAGCTGCCGTTCAAGTTTCAAAAATGCAAAAATGTTTACATTTCCAGCAGGTGCTCAGTCCCAAGCATGCCCAATTCATGAGGTTATGCTGTAATGATTTCCAGTAAAAATGTGCTTAAATAAAAAAAAAAAAAAAAAAAATCAATACTTTTCAGAATCATCACACATTCATGCATTAAGAAGGTTGCATTTACACAAAGCAGAAAGACTTGCTTTCGACTCTGACAGCACAGCAATAGACAATACAGCAATACAGAAAGAAAACCAAAACCATTCACATTTGAATGACTGGGCCATGCAAAAAATTCCAGAAACTTTTCTGAAGTAATGACAACTAATCTATATGCAATCCACGTAAAAATCCCTAATCTATATTTAGAGAAAAATCAGCTCTTCATTAGTTAAAGCAAATGCATCTCCCATGTCTAGACATCCGATTTTTAAAAAAGAACAAATTCAATTTCTATTAAATAATATAGAAGCCAGAATTATTTTATCTGACATTTTGGAAACTCATACAGTAGCTTTATTCATGAAGCTGAATCGTAAACACCAACCATCTATTTATTTTCCCCTCAATTATAAACAGCATTAGGAAATTTAACGACCCATTTCATTTGAAAATCTGCATAATCCTATATTGTAGGCTTCTTGCTGTTCAGTTATATAAATATTTACTCTGCCTAATTTACTTCATGTTGCTAGCTTTCTTGTATGAATTACCTGAAAAGATTACTCTTCTGCCATAATTGAGATTTTCCTAGACCCTGTTTGATGAAAAATTATTTTACAAAGAATACAGAAACACAAGTATTACACTGAAGTCCCTTATTTCCTTACAATAGAAGTCCAGTACATTAGCCCACTGGTGCAATAGGTAGGGATTTCCAAGGCTACAGTGCTAATACAGAATACTTATGAACCAAGAAAATCACAACTTCCATCACTACAAAGTTAACAGTGCAGTGCAGTGTCACATACTGCATTCAGACAAATTGCAACTAACTGCATAGCATGTCTTCTAGGTACCCAAGACATTGGTTGTAGCTGTCTTGGCCTAATGACACAGGCAGACAAGGTTCTTTGGGTAAATCTGGTATCTTTTATTAGACCAACTAAAAAAAGTTGGAAAATATTCTTCATTGCATGCTTTTGGGCACAAACACCCTTCTTCCGGCAGAGGAAGTATCTGTAGACATTTCCTCTGCAAGAAGAAGGGTATTTGAACCTGGAAGCTTGCAAAGAAGACTTTTTCCAACTATTTTAGTCGGTCTAATAAAAGATATCAGATTTATCCAAAGAACCTTGTCTAGCACACATTACACTTAAGATATAATTAACTGGTTAATCATATCTTAAGTAGTGACCTGGCTGCGTACTCCTTCAATTAACAGCAGGATAAAACCAGGAATAAGAGGAGACAAAAGTTATTATACAAAATATCTAATAACTTTGTGGCTGATTCTTATCACACCTTTAATTCAATGTGTGGCCAATGCTCCCAGCCTCCACAGAATATGGGAGTCTGCTCCAAACCCTGACAGGGCTCCCAGCTGCAGGGGCGCACGGTGCTCTCCCATGGCTGAGAGCTCCAATTGTTGAGATCACATATCAAATTCAATCACACCTTCTAAGGCTGCTGATAGATCATAAGAAGGTGCTGAAGAAAGAATTTAACAAAAGCATTTTACCTTATAAAAAGTTTACTATCTGAATTATTAAAAATAGGAAATCCAACATCATATTTCAGACTAGAAAGTGCAACTTAACCATCTTAAAATACAACCTCCAATACAATTAAGGCTAAAGTTAATGGCCCATTAAAATTCAGTAGTTTGATCAAGACTTAGTTCATCCAAGACTCTATGTAGTAGGTTTTTTTCAGCTTTAAGTATGGACATGTGAAATGCAATTCTCAGCACTGTTTTAGTACCCAATTACACTAATTGTTCATAATACTTATGTTAGGAAGGTCAATAAAAGGTATTCTGAGGGGTTTTTGTTTTTTCCAAACTGACATGCATATGAGCTGAAAATCTGCTAATTTGTAATGACAGGGATATAAATCAACACTTCAACAAAATTGATAATCCTGCTATTTTTTGCAAAAGATGTAAGGATTTAGAACTGCCTCATTCAGTGTTAGCCATTTCATTACCTTATGAATTCAGAGCCATGCCATATAGAAATAAGTGTAAAATTAAGTATCTATTTTTCTGTTATATTGTAAAAGAAATCTATGGTGTTAGCCAAGTAATGAACACATTCCCATTACATTAAGTGTTAAATTTCATTTTCACCTGGGGAAAACAGAGAAGTAACAAAAAGGAACAGGGATTCCAGGTTAAAAAGTTTCTCTTTGGCAGATGTTCAGTGTTTAAAGTGTTATAATTTAACATACCTTAGCATAAGTATTTAGTATAAATAACAAAAACCAAACTTTAGATCACTGAATGTTTTAGTTGTTATATATGAAGAATTACTTCAACAACTTTTTAGGACAAAAAATAATACTATAGTTTTAGATCACAGCAGTCCAACTGGTGGTCCACAGGAGGCAAACATGCAGCCCACAGGCCCTGAAAACTGCTAGTCAGGGAACCACAAGTGACCAGCATGACGGGGTGGGACAACACACTGCCCACATGGTGTGCAACCCAGGGACCACAGGTCAGTGCTGTGTCCAGTCCCTAGCCAGGTGCAAGTTGGACAGTCTTGTTCAAGACAATGTGAAAAACCACAAATCAAAAACAAAGTATAATACCTAGAGAAGCACTGACACATTGGTCTGGTATCAGATTGGCACTGATATAAAGAACATTTACTGTACTGGAAAAAAATCAGCCTGATGTGGCCAATAAATTTGGCCAATAAATGCCCGTGCATGTGCACAGCTGCAGCACAGCACATAGTGGGTGAGGAGCACAGCCTGCCAGCTTGGAGAGCTGAGTGCAGCTGGTAAGTCTGTATCGTGGACAGGGAGTGGGGAGGGAAGGGGCATGGGAGTGGTAGATCAACACTCTCAGCAATGAGGGAGTGAAGCAGAGGCAGGGGCAGGCACCGTCCAGCCGGGGCAGGGCAGGCATGGGATGGAGCCATGGCGTGTCGGGGGGGGGGCAGGAGAGGG
>NW_017728992.1:45117022-45120573 GCF_001723915.1 Gavialis gangeticus | reverse complement strand
GGAGAGGGGAGTGGCTCCTGCCACTGCACGCACCCCAGGAGGGCATGGTGGGGGGGAGGTGCATCTGTCCCTGGGTCTGCACAGGGTGAGGCAGCCTGCAGCTGCAGGCCATGCTGGGCTCTTCCTGGCATGTGGGGAGGGCTGGGCCACACAGTGGCTGCAGTGCTGGAATGGGGGCTATGCAGGGGCTACAGTGAAATTTGGGGTGGCTACAGCTCCCCCCCATACCCCCTCCCAGTGCTGTCACTGCCCTACCCAGGCACAGTGTGGCCCAGCCCCCCCATGCACCAGGAAGAGCCTGGTGCGGCCCCCAGTCCCATCCCAGTGGGAGCCGCTCCCCCTCCCCAAACCCTCCCAGACAAGCTGTGGCTCCATCCCACACCCGCCCTGCCCCAGCCCCTGCCCTACTCCCTCCCTTACCACAGGGGGTGTTGATCTCCCTCCCCCCTCCCCTGCCACCACAACCGACCTACCAGCTGGACACAGTTGTATCAGAAATCAACTCGGTATTGGCCCCCAAAATCTCTATCAGTGCACCCCTAATAATACCATACCAGCCATATCTACTAACTCTTTTTCTACTTGTGTCCTATTTGTTTCCTAATTGTACCCCGTGGGTGTGCTTCTACAGGCATTTCCTTTAAAAACAACTTCACCGCTTCCAAAATTTTATTTGCCCTTTAAAAAACCATGTCTCAAGCAACCAATTTTTGCAGCTCCCAACACTACTTGCTTTGAGACAATAGATGGAAACAACAACTTGAAAACTCATTACACTCCAGAATATTTAAACTACTACTGTATTCCTTTACTGTTTGATTTTACAATACCCTAATTGGATGGCATCTTAATGGAGCTTTTATTTTAAGGGGCAATTTTAGAGGATTTTTATGGCAAGAAAACAGAGTGGGCAAATGTCTTAAAGCAATTCTTGTCACAAATGATGATGTGTCAATCTTCCATTTAAAGTCCAAAGGAGTACTTTGTAATAATGCAGCAGGCAAATTGGTTTTAAAGTAAAAAAAGTCCAATCACCAAACATACAGCACAAATTACTACAAGTAATTCACTAACCCTTCCAAATGTATGTATTTAAAGCATTTTTGTACATATTGGGCCTCAAACTGATTGCTGCTTCAAAAAATTCATTCACTCTTACTTAAGACCATCGCCTCTTTCTAAATTTATATCAAGCCATATTAAAAAAGTAAACAAAATATTCAGTAGTATTTTTTTTTTTGTCACAGACAATGTTTCATTTAATATAAACTGGCCTAGAGTCTACAGCTTCCAGTCTGTTCACTTAACCGGTCACCTTGATTCAAGTAAAAACGACAAATTCATTTTTAAAGCAATAATGATATAGTGAAACAGCATTTGTAAGGTATTTATACTCCCCCACTTCCTTGAAAGAAGTCTCCTCCTAATGCTGTTTAGATCTTACCACAGGGACAGCTCTAAACTGGAATCTGACAGCTATTTTCTGCTTACCTGAAAGGTTTTTTTCTAAATTTTAGTCAAAAAGAGCCAATTCAGAACTAAAACTTTTATGGGCATGTTAATATTAATCAAGCTTTCTTCAAAAAACTTTTCTTAGGTTCAAAGAATTTCTGATCAGAGATGCATACCTATTCCAGAACAGCCAATGGCCTAATGAATAGTCACCTGGTATATGGGAGACCAGTTGTCCAATTCAAACTAGAAGGTTAGGAATCATGGCTCTAAGGACATGTACAGATATTACATTTGTGCTACAAAAGAAGCCAGCACAGAAAGTGTACAGCAGCACTTCTATAAGAAAATTCTACCTGTCCAAACCTGATAGATCTGTCCCGTCCCACACAAATCTGAACAGCTGTAAGCTTCTCTCTGTTGCTAATGACATGCACTATCCCACAGTCCTCCCCCTGGGTGCACAGGGAGGATGGGAAAGCACTGATCCCTTACAGCCCACCCAGGGGTGAGAGGTCAGGGAGCCCTATGGGGACCCAGTCACCTGATTGGCAGGGGAGGGGAGAGGTATTGTGCTGAGGCAGAAGAAAAGTTCCACCTGGTACACTCATTTAAGTTCAACCTGGAAGACAACAGGAGACAGATGTTGGGCTGGAGCCCTTATGGAGCCCCAAGAAAGTTCAAGGCTCGGGAGAATGGCCTGCCCCCTCCCCACCTATCCCTCCAATCAGCTGAATGGCAGGACAGGTGGGGCAGAGTTATCTTCCTGCACCAGAAACCCTTGCAGAGCCCCAGGAAGGTTTCTACCACAGGAGAAGAGCCCCCACCTGATGCATTCCTTGGCTCCACCAAGAAATTTGTGGGGAGCCAGAGGACAGTTTTCCTGCAGATGCAATGCTCCCCATGTTCAAGCAAACTTGCAGCCATAGAAGGCTTGTCTCCCATGCCTACATACCTCCAATTCTTCCAGGAGATGTTGAAGAAGGAGGAGGAGCAGGGATGGGAGACAGTTGTGCCACTACTGCAAGGCTGCCCAGACTTAGGGAGACTTGCCACTGCAGTAGAACACGGTTGCTTCCTCCTTTCATTGTGCTGGGTCAGACCAAAGGGGTGCAAGGAGCAGGGGCTTGTTTCCTGTGGTAGAATTACTGGGAGGGTTCCCACCATGGAAAAAAAGCCCGAGTGGGGGGCAGGAAGAGGGTGCAATGAGCTCATGATGGGATGGGGAAGGCAAACAATTTCTTATCAGTAAAAATGAACACCTGTCTGTAGCCTACACCTCCCATATCAGGGGCAAATGCTTTATCCCCCAGATTACTTGTTATTCTGGGACAGGACCCTCAAATATCTACTGTTGAAGTGGCCTCACTTTGTATAAATACATATTCATTGGAAGAACAATATAAATTAGAGTCCTCTACATTCCAGATGAATGAATGCCGTGGCCACTGGACTCTGAAACCAGTGTTTCTGTCTGAGCATCTTTAAGGTAAGTTTATGTTCAGATCAAAAAAGTATAGGAGCATAGTCTTACTCTGATGGACTTGGATTCCACCATCTTTCAAAACGTTAGGGTTCTTACCCACCCCCAAATTCTAAATATTTCGCCTTCAAGTCTTTAATGAACTGAGCTTCTATATCATACTTTCAGAGTGAGTGGGACTACCAGTAAGCAAATAACTTCAAAAATTATGAAACAAAACAAAAAAAACAAAAGACAAAAAAAGTTTCCAATAGAGACTGCAAGATGGCAGAACTGAGAGGACCAAACTTAGGCTCCTGAGCAATAGGTAGGTGGTTTGGTAGTTATCAATATCCTTGAAATGAAGACATACAAGAAGGTAAGCAGAGCAAGGGGGAGGAGGAAGGTGGGGGGAAGGCTAAACTCAGATGTCTACTTGAGACATCTACCGAGCGCCGCAAGGAGTGACCAGGAACAATGGTCACAAGCTGGTGGAGGGAAGGTTTAAGTTGGACATCAGGAGGCGCTACTTCACGGTCAGGGAGGCTAGGGTCTGGAACCAGCTTTCAAGTGAGGTGGTGCAGGCTCCCACCCTGGGGGTTTTTAAGAGGAGGTTGGATGACCACCTTACTGGGGT
>NW_017728992.1:45103414-45112022 GCF_001723915.1 Gavialis gangeticus | reverse complement strand
CCAGGAACAATGGTCACAAGCTGGCGGAGGGAAGGTTTAAGTTGGACATCAGGAGGCGCTACTTCACGGTCAGGGAGGCTAGGGTCTGGAACCAGCTTCCAAGTGAGGTGGTGCAGGCTCCCACCCTGGGGGTTTTTAAGAGGAGGTTGGATGACCACCTTACTGGGGTCATTTGACACCAGTGCTCTTCCTGCCATGGCAGGGAGTCGGACTAGATGATCTGCTCAGGTCCCTTCCGACCCTAGAAACTATGAAACTATGAAAAAGAAAATGTTAGGTAATAAAGAAGTTAAAAAAAAAAAGAACTTTATGTTATAGCTATCGGGACTTCTGGGGGACTACAGTTATATTTCTTTTTATTCTGGTGCTTCTCTACCTGTGACTTCTCCATCCCTTTTGCTCAGCTCAATTTTATACATACCTGAAGAAGATTTTGGCATGAATCCCTTAGAATAAAGATTAGAATGGCAGCACCACTACCCTCAATTTGAAAGGTTTTATGCTGATTTTTTTTTCCTGAGGCTTGTAAATGAGAAGATTGTTCCAAAAGTGTCAAAAGAAAATCTCAGGGTCCAGAAGAAATGTTTAATTTTACACAGCAAAGAACAAAAGCTTTATGCTGCTCTATCCTTTCAGCTTAAAAGATGATTTGCAGATTGGAACATGTTGCTTGAGCGTTATCATTTAGAATCCACAATCTTTTTCATAAGACTTGGAGATAAGAGAAGTTGATGCTTCCCCGCTTCGACTGATCTCATGGTTTCTCATCTAATTTAGGGAATAGTAAACATTGTCACTTCCAGAGAAGAATGCATCATTGCTGAATCTTATCCAGAGATAACCTTACAGATTCTTTATATTCAGAGACATTTCCTTTCATTGAAAAGAGAAAGAAATTTTTCATTAAAACCTACTTACTTTGACTACAGCAAAATAATGTCATCTAAAAAAGGTACAAAGTTTCAGCATTTAAAAGTTTACTATACTATACCAGGTACATTGTTCTGAAGCAACTGGCTGTGGTACATTAAAACTACCATATAAAGGATACAACAGATGAATTTGTAAACACTTACTGACCACACTATTCAATTTTACCTTGTATTAGTTAACATGCTTTGTTTTAATATAGGGATGCTAGTATTAAACAGGGCTGTGCAAACCTTTGGTCACTGATTCAATTTGGCAGAGATTTGGGCCAATTTGGCAGCTGAATCTACGAATCCAAACAGAATCAGGAGATCCTTTAATCTCTCCAAATCAAATCGGAATCCTCTAAATCAACATTAGGAGGAACTTCTCTGGACATTAGGAGGAACTTCTTCACAGTTAGAGTGGCCAAGGTCTGGAATGGGCTCCCAAGGGAGGTGGTGCTCTCCCCTACCATGGGGGTCTTCAAGAGAAGGTTGGATGGGCATCTGGCTGGGGTCATCTGAACCCAGCACTCTTTCCTGCCTATGCTGGGGGTCGGACTCAATGATCTATTGAGGTCCATTCCAACCCCAACATCTATGAATCTATGATTTGGAGAGATTCAATGATTTGGACATAGACAGCTTTAAATGCTTTTTCTACATTCCTCAAAGTACCAGGGGGCTTGTGAACACTGAGATGGTGAAGCAGATGGAGTTTCCCACGTGAGCACAGGGGTGGGGGGGTCCCCAGCATGCTCAGCAGTGTACCAGATGCACTTCCGGGTCCACTGCAGGGTGCACAGGGGACCCTTCCCCATTCCCTGGCTCAGCAACTAGTGCCTTCTGGGTCTGGGGGGGGCACCCAGCGTCCCCCCATGGCTGACTGCTAAGCCAGGGGGATGTGCCCCCCACGCTCTTGGCAGTGGACCCAGAAGGGGAATGGAAATACTTCTGGTCCCCTTTTGGGTCTGCTGCCAAGCATGCGGGGGGCCCTCCCACACTCCTGTGGGACACTCTATCAGCCCCAGCATCACAGCGTTCACAAGCCATGCCTGGTACCTCGAGGTATGTAGAAAAAATATCTAAAGCCATATCTATGGCTAAAATCACTGATTCTCTGAATCAGTATCAAACTTTCAGATTCAGATTTGGCCAAATCGAATCAGGACAGTGATTTGAATCAACTAATCGAATCACTGTCCTCCAATTGAGCCAAATCTGAATCCAATACAGCCCACTCCGCACACCCCTAGTATTAAGTTCATATTATAAAACATATATCATAAGTCAGAGCTAAAAGACTGTGGTGAGAGGCATTTTATAAAGATTTTAGAGAAGACGTACATCTTAGCTTAATTTTGCTCCATAGCTCTAACCTTTAAGCATCTGTGAAACCGAAAAAAGTAATTTTTTCATCCTCAGTTCTACATTAAGTGTTTCAATAGCAAAAAATGGACCTCAGGGATAGAGCAGAAATGAAAAAAAGATGTTGGTAACTGAACAATGTCATGTCATAGACATTATTCAATCCATTCATAATTTCACATCTCATTACAATAAAAGGCATGCAGCTTTATAAAAATCTAAAGAGACAAGTCCTAATGCAACCTTCTCCTCCACGTAGAAAATTGAAACAAGATTGTACAAGAGCAGTAGCCCATCTCAAAGTTTAAGTTCCTTATACATGTAACATACACGAAAGAATTATCATGAGATATTCCAGAAAGAAGCATTTATCCCTCAGGACAAACCTACTTCATTGACTGCTATGCACAACCCTCTTCGTTACCCCAATTTCAAACATGAAAGATTTCACTTATGAGCTTAATAGTTAACTGTCTTTATGAATTGCTTGGCATATATTAATCTAAAATAAGAGTTCAAATTTCCTGTTAGGAGATTTAACATCACAGTTCTTTACCTACCTGTACAATGCCATGTTATATTCCATGGTATCTGCCTTTTGACAGAACTCTAACTACCTTTATCATATTGATTACCAATGGATACAAAGAGCAAACCTAATGCATCCTCCTTCTCAACTGTCAAAAGGATGATACACCATTTGTTGCAGAACAGGTCAATTGAATTGCAGAAGGTTGGGACACATTTTACGAAGCCTACCCAAAAACCTCATTCCTGCATTACACGCACCAAAAAGCCCACTATGGCCCCGATTGTGCAAAAGCAACCAGATTGGCAGGCCTCAATTCTCCACCCATAATTTTCTTCACCGAATTGGGCCCTATGCAAATTTACTGATCCTTTAACAAGCCTTAGTTGATTATACTAAATTAAACAAATCTTGGATTATGAAAAACAATACAAACTGGCCACAAAGTGTGCCTTGTTGATCACAGCAGGTGATATTCCTTGAAGACCGGCCAATATTTTTCAGTAGTATTTTTGCATCTACGTTAATTAAAAAAGAATGATCTATGTGGAAATATCCCCATTGATCTTTGCACGGATTTAAAATACGTCTCTGAAAGATTTCAGGAAATCAAGAATCCTGTAGTGCTTTAATCAATGCATCTTTAGTTTCTTGTAGAGCTTTACAAAATTCTATAAACAGTCCCTTAGGCCTGGCCTCTTCATTTTGTCAGCAATTCTTCCTCTTTCCCCCCCACCATTAGAATTGAGAGTCTCTATGGAATCTCTACTACAATTTTAAGTCATCTGAAAAATGGAGACAGTTAAATGAATGTGTAAAGTCAGTTAATCTCTTCCAGGAATAAAGTGCTCCCACAAATATTTTAAGAAATGTATTACTGTTTCTTTCAGAACACAGACAGACATAACAGTTGTACAGTATGCCATCAAAGCATACCGATACAATCTGTTACAATGCAACCAATTCCATCTGCTGGATTCTGTAATGAAACAAGTAAAACAAAACCCTTCCAATTTTAACTCTGCCTTATTCAGGGTCAAATTTTGAATGTTTTAGTTACCTTGCATCTCTACAGGAACATGTATAACAGCTGGTGTATGCACAGTAGCAGGAGCTCCCCCACCCCCATTTTAAACCAGCTAAAATGAATGTTTGCCTATTCCCTAGATTTCATAACTGTCCAAGACAGTTTACTGATTTTTTTCCTTTAAAAAAAGCTGCACATCTTTTTCACCTATTTTAATTAGTGTTCCTGAATCACTCTTTCAGTGAAAAAAGTTTTTGTATTAAAAATACAAGTGTTATGTTGTATATACATCATTCCTATAGGGTTTTTATACTTTCAGGTTTGTCAGCTTTTCCTTAAGTATACTATATATACATTTTTCATCTGTTATGGTGATTCTTCCTCTTCCACATATACTAAATACAAAATGTTATGCTCCTCCAGACTTATTTCATTGTATTACAAAACAATAAAGAAGAGACTGAGTCACTACAATAAAACTATTTAAAATCAGAAACTACTGAAGATAGGTGATGGAGTTAGAGGCTCCTCTTGTTAAGGTTGCCCAATGCTTTCCATCATAAGATCCTAAGACTTTTCCAAACATTTCGTAATGCAATTCTCTATACTAAGTGCTTACTTTAGGGTGATTTTTATATGTATATATGTAAAATCTTTACAACTAATTTGTTAAAAAAAAAAAAACTTTATCACCTTAACAGATCTGATCTGCAGACAAATTAGGCTGTGCAGTGAATGAGAGTGTTGTCCATAATGCCATTGTGTCATTTGTTACAGGAAGCCAAAGCAATATAAAGGAGAAGAGCAAGGGATTGTAGGAAGAGAGGAGGATTCAGGCAGTTGATTTTACTTTCCGTTGCTAAGTAGCAAACAAACATACATCGTGAACTAATCAAGCTATTTTTCCCAGAGACAGAGATATTTTCCCCAACACTATGTTTAAAAATAAAAATATACAACAAATTCAATTTAGATAAAGTAATACTTTTTAAAAAAGTAATAGCAAGTGATGGTAACCTATGTGAAGGCCCAAACAAATAAAATCCATTAAAATAATTTAAAAATTAAATAGTCAAGCAGTAAACATTTATTGTTTAAAGTTTTAAGTCAAGTCAAATAAAGTCAGTTCACTAAACTTGAAGTCCCTGGCTAAGCATCTGAAATCTGACTGTAGAAGTGTTAAACCAGATTTTTCACAGCAAAAGCTTTTGCTGCAGGTGCAAAGAAAATATTTTCCTTATTCTAGTTTCTTCAGTTCAATAACCAAATCATTCAAAGCTGAAAAACTTAATCAGAACTGAGAAAGCAGGAACACTTGTTCTTTTCTTCTAGTCAATGCATAAAAACTAAGAGGATGAAGACGAGATCTGCTATTTCTAGTTCAGAGAAACAAGAAAACTAGACAAAATAATTTAGAACAACTAACCATAGATCACATTTCTATTTAGTAAGTCATTGATTTTAACTGCAAGCCTTCATTACTAAGAAAAAAAGTTTGTATAGCCAGGTATCCAGGTTGTATCTTGTTGTTCTAATAAAAGATATCACCTCTACTATGAGTCCTGATTACCTTTTGTATAGCCAGTACATTTAAAGGTTGTTTCTATTTTAGTAAAATTATTTCAAAATGCTGGTTTTGTGCACTCTAACTTAATCCTTTTACCAAATAAAACCTCACAGATAAGAAGGAAGGGTATCTATCTATTGAGCAAGAAATTAGTTTTACCATATCGTAACAGAAATGTAGCATTAAATATATTCTTCTTATGATTACATAGAATACATATGCATTAATGTATTCTTCCATTCAGCTAAAAAGTACCAAATGCTGCTTAAAAGTTATACTTAATTGTAAACCATGCTTTATGGTCAGTAGCCAGAATGAAATGTACAAACAAAAAGAGAATCGACATGTATAGCATATTCTCATTATAAAAGAAATGCATGTGTGTTGAGAGTTATTTTTGCCTGATACAGAAATTCCATCTTACCACTATTGTAAATTGTTCTCAGAGGTACCAGAAAAAAAATGTTAGATGAATTAAGCAGAACTGATCCTTAAATTATCTATGGAACTCCAATGCAGTATTTTGAAAAAATACAGTAAAATCTTCCTCCATAAGTTTAACACCCAGTATAGCTTCAGTATCAGGCTACTGCTGCCGTTCTCAAGTTTTGAAAGATATTCAAGTAAAGTAAGTTTTAAACTCAAGTACTTACAGATTTCAGAGATTCTAAGCTTAAGTTCAGAAGCTATTTTACACCGGTCAAGCATGCAGCTTTAAAGATTCCTAGAAAATTCTGCGGCACCATTTTTTGTACAAGTTGGAATAACTTTACAGAAGTACTTCTCATATAGCTTTGGATTACACTGTTTTTTTCCTGAATTTATTTAAGAACACTAGTATTTCACATCAATACCAAAAATAATAGTAATTCAGCTGGTAGGTAGTGTCCAAAAAAAAAAAATGTCCCAGAGTATTTAAATAAGGAGAGAGAACAATAACACAAACAATGTTAACACACAGTTTATACATCCTTCACAATACACTAACAATAGGGTTTTTCAAAACACCGTTCTTAGTCCATGTTACCCACATACATTTTGTTAAGCTCAGCTATTTTCTTAATTACTGCAGAATGCATTTAAGACTCTGGAAAAAAACTGTAAAGAAAGTAAGTCTTGAAATAGAAAACAAAAATCACAGTCTAAAATGTCAAAACAGCATTCGCATAAGATTCCCACAGTGGGTCTACTGTACTGTCTAGTAGAACTTGGCATTTTCTCTAGAGTAAGTCAATAACAGGAACTCAATCATAAATGCCCTGGTTTCCGGCTAGTACAGTAGTCTCAGCTGCTCAGCCTAATGAGGCAGGGGCACATGAATTTAAATAACAGCTGGCAGAAAAGTTGACAAGGAAAGGGCAGAAACTTCAGAAAAAAAATGTTTTTTAAGTTTAATTTTCCTACACAGCCCTTCCAATATTCAGCTTTTGCAAGCACACTTTTTCACCTAGGGAACTGGTATTTTGTGGGTCTGGTATGTGGCATACTAGAAGCGTGGTGTGGGTTACTGTGCTCCCATGAATAGTTTGGCTGCTTGTTTTTATTCAAAAACTTCTAGTCATCTTCAAATATAAAAATAATGTTTATAAAAGAGAGAACTTATTCATTAAAACCCTTGACACCTTTACTGTGTGCAGCCTTTTATCTCTACTTGCATGAAGCTTTCAGTCTTTCAAAGGAGAAGACAAAACAAAAAGCCCAGTGACAATTTGAATAGCTATTTTACATAGAGAGAGAAAGAGAGAGAGCGCACGAGCATAAGTGTGTGCGCACGTGAGAATGGGAGAGTGCGCAAGTAAGCTCTCTCTATAGATAAAAAGTAGCTATTCAAATAATCTCTCAGAGCTGAAAAAGATAATTATTCAACTTCAGATCCAAGGAAACTTCAAAATGGAATGACAATTAAAAAAAAAATCTTACTGGAAAGGCAAATGTTTGGAGGTTTTGTTTCTGCCTAGTAAGCTGAAGTGTAATGGGGGGGGGGGGACAAAACACACAAACAAACAAACACACCCTGAAAATACAGCTTACAACTACATCAATCCTGAGTTATAAAAGCAAGGGACTTCTTTTTAAAATAGAGGCCACTACAAATTCTGTTTTGAGGTATTAAATTCACCAAAGAGTTCTAGCCTCCATTCTTAAAAATGTAATTAATTGTGAGCATTATTAAAACTAGGTACATATCCTTATGCATTTATTTATGTAATATAAAGATAAAGAAAGCTAAGCTGCTATTTTCCCAATTTAAACAACATTCCTACTAAAAATTTTCAATTCTGCTCCCAACTCAAGTCAAGGAGACTTTCAATGCAGCATAATCCAACACAATGATTTCATGTGCAAATAAATACATGCAAAACATATGTAATATTACACATGCTGGGCCAAATTCCAGCCTTCTTTTACACACAAATCCAAGCAGAAGAACCTGGGTTTACCACCTATGCAGAATTTTGCCCAGCATCAGGTGGTTTTACTTTTCTGAGGCTAAAACTTGTTCAACTAGATGGGAAGGCAACTTTATTATTACTTTAGAATTCAATGGGGTTAAAATAATAATTAAACAAATTTTGCCAATATGAAACCAAAGCAATTGTTCATATTACTATAGCCTTCCAGCATTGATAGGTACACATTCTTATTTTCATTAATCTGATAAGAGGGATAATTTATCATTTGTGCACTTTTACAAGCATTTTTAGTCTACCCAATTTAAACAGTGGCTGCTTTAGTTCCATTTCAAGCAAAAATATTTTGATACAACCACATTTCTGTTTTGCTTACTCTCTTTTAAAAGAATGACTTTGGAATATGTGTCAAAACAACCTCAAGACTATGGCACAGGCAAAACACCATCTCCAAATGAAAATGCTTCACTGCAATTACATGGACAACAGATGCATAGTGTTTCATTCACCATCATTATAGGTGGTGGGGGGGTTGTTTTGTTCTGTTTTTTGAAGACATTAAGTATATTTTCCATACCTTACATATTGTTTATAAAATGATGAGAAAAAAAGACCCATCGGTGTTAGAAGCGGTTTAATGTATATCAGTGAAATTTGTCACATTTTGAGCATAGAAACAGTACAATCTGTAATGGCACATTATTATTCTTCAAACCTCCACGAGCTACGTCTTGGTGGCATGACTGAATGACATGAATGAATGTTGAGGGCTATAGGCTGTACAGGAGGGACAGG
>NW_017728992.1:45102575-45103403 GCF_001723915.1 Gavialis gangeticus | reverse complement strand
GTCCCTTCCGACCCTAGAAACTATGAAACTATGATAAATTGGATCTCTCCACAATGATATATTCATTTGGTAATCTTATTGCCTGATAAACATAGCTGGGTAAGAAATTTTCCATTCTCATAGTAACAGAATTTGCATTATCCATTCACTAACAACTGCCTTTCTATGAGTGTCAACTGTATCTTCTTCATATGCAGAAGGACTCTTGAAGTTTCTATCGCTTGCAAGTACATAACAGGAAGGGAGCCTATCCCCCCAAAGTTTGTGCAGCCATGAGGTTGCAGCCTGGCTGGACCAGCACAGGCAGGAGCCACCTGTGGCCCAGCAAGTGGGGTCCCAGCACATGAGGGTGGAGCAGGGCAGCAAGACTAGTTGCCAGCAGCCCATCCATGGAAACGGGGTAGAGCCATGGCCTGGTGCAGGAGGAGATGAGGACAGCATTCCCCGCCCCCCCTCGTTAGTTATTCCTCATGCTGCTGGCAGTGCAGCTGGTATGGGGTTCATGGCGGCAGCAGCAACTAGTCTCACTGCCCCACTCCACCCTCCCATGCTGGCATGTGCTCGCTGGCCCACAGAGGCGGCTCTGGTCCATACTGGTCCAGCCAGACTGAGCTCCATGCCTACACAAATCCAAGTATGTACCTGCGCCCACCCCTTCACCCCACACAACCACCCCCAGCCCCACACAATGGGGGGGGGCTGGGAGTGAGGAGCACCAGCAGGACGGGGGGGTAAGGGAGCTGTGGGTTGGGAGTAAGCAGACACTGACAGGGCCAGGGGGCTGTGAGTCGGGACTGGCCACTGATGTTTACAAATGGGTCCTGGTAC
>NW_017728992.1:45094650-45102496 GCF_001723915.1 Gavialis gangeticus | reverse complement strand
CAAATGGGTCCTGGTACAAAAAAAAAAAAAGAGAACCACTGATATAGTCACTTCATTTCTGTAGATCAGGAGTTCCAGCAAAATTCCATCCAACTGGAGATCAAGACCATGCATAATGCAAGTAATGATGAAGGATGCAGGCAGAACAAAGAACAGCTGGGTAAAGCATGTCTGCAGTTGTCTTGTTACTTAGCATCCAGACTCACCATTAAGAGATTATTTTAGCCAAAATTTAGGTGCCAGAGGAGGCCTGTTTATTCTCATCACTAGATTCCAGTGAACACATCTGATACCTTAGGACAAGTATCCCAGCAAAGACATTAATTTGAATAAAATGAACTAATCCCGAGTGCTTTTCCATTCTGGTCAATGGATTTAACATGAATATTTAAAAACATATTAAAAGGACAAAGTTAAAAATAAATAAAGAAATAAATAGAAATTAAGTGATGTTGCAGCCGTGATAGTCAAGGAAATATGCAAGGCAAGGATTTTTGTGGATGATGTATTTTATTGGACTAACTTCATGGTTGGGATAGACTTAGATAAACTTTCAAAAACTTCCAGATATGGTTTTGATCAGAGCAGGATTTATGTTTGAATTGTGAATTGCTAAAAAGCAGTGCTGAAATTTGAAATGGCTTGGGTTTACACTTCACTGGGGATTTCCTGAAGGGAAAAATTGAAGCTTATTTTTCCCAAAGGAGCAGGTGCTGGTAGCTGCTGACAACTTGTTTTACTGAAAGGCCAAAAGGCAGAAAGATATTTTTCAAAGATATCCTTGAAAACGTGTCTCCAAACAGCACATGGCCCTTAAAAGAAAGGAAAGGGCAAGGCGGCACCATTTAAACAATATGTTCCCTCAATCCTCACCTTGCCAACAGCTCCAAAGAGGTCTATTGATGGAGATTAAGGATTCCAGGATGCTAACACCCAAACAGAAGAGATCTTGTCTCTTGACACTAAGGGTATTTGCCAAAATAGGAACTAAATCAGTAAGGTAGCAAGTAGAAAGACTCCCACAGACTCTCTTTGGAATTTCTAGCAAATAAACTCGCCTGATTACGCCTCATCTAATGTAGAAGGCATAGACTGCTGTAACAGTTGGTGTTCTGCATATCAAAAGTTCTGTTAATGCTGCTAAAATCTGAATGAGATGAGATAGCCCCCTGCCTTTTTGTGAAATACTCTGCTAGTTCTTTGAAGGAGATGACTTTGGAAGTGGTGGTTTAGTCACAAGATAAACTCTCATATTATACCTGTGTAATTTTAAGATCAGGCCTCTTGTACACACACATACCAACAATCTTTAATTACATTTTCACATACTATTGAAAAAGGAATTAAAAATGCAAATCTATGAACATCTGGGCAGGTCTAACTCCTTAAAAGAAAAAGAAATGTAGGCCAACTGCGGCTTTCTTCAAATGTGTGCAAACTTGAATTTGGGAATAAACTGGCAACTTTTCAACTCCCAGGGTAGAAGAGATAGAAGTCCTGTGTTAATTTTCCAGCTGTATCACAGCCGAGCAGTCCAGCTGTGACACAGGGAAACAGTGTTTAGACAGACTCATACTTCGTAATTCCATATGGCTGTCTGGGCAGAAGACTATTCATTGAAGAATTTCTCCCCACCCCCCCTTTTGCTACCCCCAGTCAAGTTGAAGAACTAAGCAGCTGATGTCTGCACCAAAGCTAGCTTTTAGTCCAGGGTGGGCAAAATACGGCCTGTGAGCTGGATCAGGCCCACCAGCCCATTCTATCCAGCCCACATGGCCCCTCCAAAACACAATTATTACCAACCAGCTCATGGTTGCCCCTCCGAAAGCTGCAATGGCACATCAGCTTTCAGAGCTCACGCACCATTAGACTGGGTGGACTCTGCACCTTCACCTCCATGGGGCTCCCAGCACTCCAGCTGGGAGCCCCATGTGGAGGCACTGTGCATGATACTGCGCGACTGGACAGCCAACATGTGGGGAAGGGAGCTCCTGCCTGCAGGAGGGGGTGGGGGAATGGGTGGGGGGTTTGTAGGTGGGTGTGTGTTCCCCCACCATATGCGCACCCCCATGGCACACAGCCCCTGATGCTGGCAGCAGCAGCAGGTGGCAGATCCTTGGGGCACTCACAACCGCAGCAGCAAGAGCATCCTGGCAGCACATGGCTCCAGCCAAGTCCCTGGCCCTTCGATGTGCACCTTCAACCCAGATCAGCCTGGCTTTGTGCCAGCACATGGGGCTCACTGCACTGCAGGTGGGAGCCATGCACCATTAGGCTGAGGCAGGCCAGCTCCATGCCTCCATATGGGGTTTCTAGCACTCCAATGGAGAACTGCACGTAGTCGCATGGAGCCCACCCAGCCCAATGGCATGTGGACCATGCAGAGAGTCATGTGCTGCAGAGAGTATGTGCCACTGGGCTCCATGCCACCACATGCAGCTCCCAGGACTCAGCCAGAGCTGCATGCCACTGGAGGACTGCCTGCTGCAGCCACAAGCACCCCAAGGGCCTGCTACTGCCACCAGTGGTGGGGGCTATGCACAGCAGGGGGGCAGGTGTGCCAGGGGGGCTGCTGCCGCCACGGGTTATGTGCAGGGGAGGCATGGTGGGGGGGCCCACACCCAGCCACAAACCCCACACTCACCCCCACAAACTCCCGCAAACCACACAATCACCTGCATACAAACCCCTTCACAAACCCCACACCCCCCACTTTCACAAGCCACACACACCTACCTCTAGCCACATACCCCCCCACACGCAATATACAAGAGTAAGACTTTATCTGAGTTACCTCAATCACCTCTATATATACACTATGCAAACATATGTAAATCCAGACAAAAATATTTTTTTGAAATAAAATTAAAAAATAGGAGGTACAGTCCATATCAATCTATATCATAATCAGCACCGAGAAAAGGAAAATTGACATTCATCAGCAATCAGCTTTTTTGGCTAATGTGGCCAATAATGTTGCCAATAAATGCCACATGCACGCGCGCAGCCGCAGCGCGCACACGGCCAGGAGTGCAGCCCAGCAGCTTAGAGAGCAGCATCTGGCAGTGCAGAGCCAGCGGCTTGTCTGGTAGGCATGGGGAGGCAGCTCCTGCCACTGTGTACATCCCTGGAGGAGGCATGGGGAGGCACATGCCCCCTGGATCTGTGTACAGGGCAAGGGCAGGCTGCCGTTGCGCACTCATGGGCTGTGCTGGATTTTTCCCAGGCTGTGCTCAGGCTGGGTGGGATGGGTGACAGTTTTCTGCTGGGAAGGGGGGTCTATAGGAGAGGGGGCCTAGAGCCAACACTGTTTCCTCCCCCAACCTGTAGGTCCCCTCCCAGCACTGCCACTACCCAACCCGGCCCAAGCACAGCCAGTGGGAGGACCCCGGCACAGCCTGCAAGTGCACAGTTGCAGCCCACCCTTGTCCCATGCACAGATCCAGGGGGCACGTGCTCCCCATGGTTCCCCTGGAGGTGCACACAGCAGCAGGAGTCACTTGCCGCCCCCTCCAAACAAGCTGCCAGCTCCATCCCATGCCCTGCCCCACCCCAGCCCCACTGCCCTCACCACAGGGGCCTCCATCTGTCCCCTCCCCAAACCCCTTCCCCCTAACAGACTTACCAGCCGGACACTGCTCTCGAAGCTGCCGGGCTGCATATTGGCAATTGGATCAGTATCGGGCGATACAGCTGGTCAACAACCAGCCATTGGTGCACCCCTAATTAAAATATGTATAGTAGATGCTTGATTTTTAGTATATAATTTTGGGGGGTTTTTCTGGTTCCAAGATAGCATACCCCCCCTCCTAAAAGGAGTACTTCTGGGGGCAAGGGGAAGGACTTCTGGTGGCAAAGGTCAGGGGTTAGAGGTGGGACTTCAAGTCCCAAGATGGTGTTTGGGGGCAGAGCTACCCTTGTGGCCCTCAACAGCTCACCAGAAGTCATTAAGTGGCCCTCCAGCTGAAGTAATTGCCTACCCCTAATTTAGTCCCTCCAAAAAACTAACACAATGTAGCAACCACTGCCGAAAGTAATTCTGACAGAAGTTTCCCTGACAGTCAAAACTAGTGATTGGGATTTTCTCCAAGTATACAAAGGCAGTGAATGGCATAGAGCTGAGCTGTGATACAGCAATACAACCCAAAAATGAAAGGACACCTTTCAAAAGGATTTAAAGGAAAAAGAAAAAGAAAGAGGAGGAAAATCAGATAAATAGTTGGCAGGAAAAGCCTTTTACTTCCTTGTTACCTTATATGTTACAGCACTTCACAGAAGTAATAATGAATTCATTTTTAATCATTAAAGTCTTAGGTTTGACTGACTTCAGCAAGTATAATATGTGCATGTTCACATGCAAAAAGGGAAAAAAATTACTAAAATATTCTCCTTAAGAAAAGCAAGTAAGCAGCTACTATTTTAAAAACTGTGTTACACCTATTTTTCAAATCAGAGCTTGCATGCCCGTGCAAAAAAAGTTATAATGAACAAAAAGAAATATTTGTGTTATAACTCCATTTTAATGCATAAAAGACTACCTTTTAGTTTTATTTGAAATAAATCCAAATATTCTTCTACCTTAGGAAAACTGAGACTATATGTGCATCGTCTTACTTTGCATAAGGTCTTCCGTATTAATTCTGCCTTGCAAAGGCATGTGCTGATAAACTGCCATTTTGCCTTTTACCTCTAGGTGGGGAGCTTTACTGTACCTCAACTGCTACTAAGCACTGAATGCTGCAAGTCAGGAAAAGAAAGGCAACACACCTCCCTACCATATGATTAACACCTCAGGGTTAGAGTTTACAGAGCCAAGTGAAGTTTTTCCTATACATGGCAGCCTGGAAAAGAGCAGAAACCAAAGTGAAAGGGACTTGTCTCTGCCTTATCATTTGCCTTCCCGTCAACATGAAACAAAACTCCACAAAACCAAATCAGTCAGTCCATACTTTACATTATCTTTTTGCCAGGCAGTAGAAACAGCTAGTCAGGAAGCAACTAGTAGTAACGCATTAGTTACTTTTCTGGTCAAAAAAGTAGTCCTTTCAGATTCTACCACTCATACATTTTCCATTGATTATGCTTCTTCCTGAAGAAGTGTTTCTTCTATGTTCATATCCCATCACAAGAAAGATTAATTGGCATCCATTTCTCAAAATGTGTCAAAAAATGAGATTCATGTCACACTCATATATTTAATATTTTATGGCACTTGGGGAGTGGGGAGTAGAGACGGCATGTTTTTTGTTTCAGTTTCTACTTTTCTGTAGGAGTACACACAGAGATTACACTTAGACTGGTCTAACTGAATGGCAATTAATCTAAACCCATATTCAGAAAGAAGTTCAGTGCACAAAGACTGGTTTAAAAATGGTGCAAGTGGTTTAAGACAGGGCTGGTGCAAGGTACACTCAATTCAGATTGATTTAGGGTGGGATGGTGCATCCAACTTCTGTACTGTTTCCTTATAGATGGGGGGGGGCGGGAAACGCTTGTGTGCCCTGCACAAGCCATAGGACCTGGGGACCCAAGCCCCTGGGCCATGTACCCACATCCCCAATACCCCATCATGAAGCAACCCACAGCATACATGCAGACCTTGACCCTGGCACCTGCACACCCAGCCAGAAACCACCATGCTCCTGTGCCTGGGCATAACCCTACAGACCACATGCCTGGCACCTGCATACCATTTCTAAGAGGCCAGAGCCAGGCATCCTGCCACCCGGACCTCAGAATAGACAACACTTCTGAGTGGGAAGCAGCCAGTACAAGTGACTCACCTCTGGTGGGCTGGGGTGATAGGAGAAAAATTAAAACTGGGCCTGCATGGAGGTGGCCCTGTGACTTCTGCAGCTCAGCCACTGCCAGCAGGTACCCAAGGCTAGGTGCACCTGCAGTGCTACAAGGCTTTTGCAGCCCAGAGCTACAGGGTCCTGTAGTACCAGGGCAGGCGGGGAGGGGGGCAACACTGCCAGGACAAGTAGGCAGATACCCCTGGAAACCTCAGAAACAGGTTGGGGCCTGGACAACTGCTTCAGTGTTGCAAGTAGAGGATACTGGAAATATCCAGGCTGAGGTGTGGGGCATAGCCAGCATCACAGGGCGTCTCCTGGAAGACCCTGGAAAGTATGAGGTCATGGGGGTGGCCTGGCTAGTGGAGTCCTGGTCACACTGAAGCAGGAGCCGCATTCAACTGCAGTGAGAAGGGTAGCCACGTGCTAGAACCCACATCAATGTGCACCCACCATTCCTTCCATCTATCCATCTACTTCCTTGAACCCAGACCTCACCTATCCGCAGACACTGAGATGCCACTGGTACCACTGCAGACCATTAAGGAACATGTCCCATCCTCCTCCACTACCTAACCTGTCACACAACTGGGACTACAGGAGATGGGGCAAAGAGAAGACTCAGCAGCAACTCCACAAAAGGCAAGGCAATAGGAATGTGTTCCAAGCACATTGCTCAACAAATTAGGGGTGTGAAAGGTTAAACAATTAAATCATTTAACTGAGAAGTGCAGTGATAACTGGTTATCCTTTACCTCCAGGCAGGCACAGTCTGGCAGGGAAGCGGGGGTTGGGGGGAAGGGAAGCTGCGTGGTGCCCCAGCAGGAACCAGAAGGCAGAGGACAAGCAGGAGGGGGGAGCGAGGGGGAGGGCAAGGGGAGGAGACAGGGGTACTAATACCCATAGCCTAAGAGAAAAACCAGGAGCAGCACAATGACTCAATTAAGCAATTAGCTGCTGGTTCATGGGTGTTCTCTCCCTCCCAAGGCATGGCTTTATGTGGGCTGCCTTGTCTGAGCTTGCCTCTTCCCCCACATCCCACAGTCAAAGGGCTCCAAGAGCCATAGCAGCTGCCAACAGCAGCTATGTTGAAGCTCCTGTGTTATCAGTTAATCATTTAACTGATATAATTAGAAGAGGTTAAACTAACATTTTTAAACAATATTTGTATCCCTACAATAATGCAAGTACACAGCCACAACATGGACTGGGTGCAGTGTCAGGCCAAGATGACATAGATGAAGATTCAGTATAGGCACATGCAAGAACACCAACAAAAAGTCCAGGACCAGGATGTAGAGCATGCCCTTTTACAAGGAACTGTCCCATTTCCTTGACAGGGACAGGGCCATCACCACCCCATACACCTACAGCACCCAGGGAGCAGGGGGAGTTGCTGGCAGGGACCCCACCAGAAGAGGCAGCGCAGGAAAACCCTGGGATGATTGGACAACCAGCTGCCTATGAGCAGGTCCACAGGGCTCTGGTCCCTGCATCACTGCAGGATCGGGTAGTGGAGTTGAAGCTGTAGCTGTTGCTGGACCTGAGCTCTCTTGACATCTTCTTGGGTAGAGATGAGAACAGGAAGCATGGAACACAGAGCATGGAAAAAGCTCAAATGCCACAGGAGTCAACAGCCAGGCTCTGGAGCTTGAGCCTATGCCCTCCACCTGACTGGAGCACCCCAACCCTCCACCCCTTGACCCCAAGGACCATGGCCAAATACACAGCCCCAAGACACCATTCCTAATACAGCTGCCACAGGTGTTCTGCTCCCACTCCTCCAATACCTGTTCACTACCCCTCTTCCAGATGGAGTGACCCCCGCCCCCCCCGATTACCAACGTGGCAGTCACTGCTACAGTGTGACCTGCAGCACTTATGGACAGTTCCCCTCCAACTTCTGCTGAAGACCCAGGCACAGATTGAGGATATCCATCTGATTTGAACCCTAGGGGAAGTCCATGGGTGCCAGGTGACCCCAAGTCACATGATGCAGGCAGTCATTGTCTCAATCCCTTAAGCAACGCCCCCCCCCCCCAAATACAGCC
>NW_017728992.1:45092787-45094416 GCF_001723915.1 Gavialis gangeticus | reverse complement strand
TCCCAGACAGCACAACCTCCCACCTCCCCAAGCCCTGAACATGAAAAAAAGCTCACTCCATGCAGTTTATTCAAAACAGAAAAGTGACAACTAAGGACAGTGCACATCAGAACTTCTTAGGTAGCCAAGGTATGGGGAACCTCTATCTGGGTCAGGTCAAGGGTCCAGCATCACATCAACAGTTACGGCGACTGCAAATTCATCCATGGGTGTCAACTCATAACAGAGCTACAGGTAGCACGCAAGGTGGATTCTCCTGTTGAATAGCAACTTGAGCTTCCCATGTGCTTTCAAAATAGACGGCCTCCCTCCAGGTGCTGATCACTTCCCAGGGGACCATGTCTTCCAGCAGGAGCAAAGCATATTGCCTGGCATTCCCCCGGAAGTAGTGGGGAAGTTCCTTCCTCTGGGCCCAGCTGACTCTCACCAGGGAAGTGTTTGGAGAAAAAGTACCACTCCTACACAGAAATAGCGCTGAAACTTTGTAAAGAAAGGACTGGGGGGTGGGCGGGAAGGGGAGTAGTGCAAGGGCTCTGCTGGCATTCCTCAGAGTGGTCAGTCCCCGCTTGCTCCACAGATGGTCCGATTTCTTGAAGGACCCCAGGTCTCCAGACCCTGTGAGAGGAGTGGAGCAGGTGCCCACCATAGTTCGTGGAGGGACCTCCCTCCCTGGCACATGGCCCAGCACTGCTATAGGACTTAGGAAAGTGCCAGAGAATTTCTCATAGCAACCTCCCTGTCTCTGTGCAACTGCCCAGGCAACCCCTGGGAGGGTCCCAGATGTCTGCCCTTATACTTCATTTTACCAGCAAAAATTGGAACTTCATACAAAGGCTCTGTCTCCCCTGTCAAACTGCAGAAACACCAACTGTGCAAGTGAGAACAGCACGCTGAGGATGCAACGCTGACTCAAGGCACAAAGCTGCAGAGTGCACAAGGGATACATGGAGGTGTCAAAGCAGAGGAGATGCTACAGCTTTGGTTGCTCTCTCCAAGTGCTAGGTGCGCACAGCTGACTCTTGGCTTCATTTGCTACAGGACATGCATGAGAAGAGATTCCAGGTGGGGGGGCATCCTCAGTCTGGGGGTGCCAAAACCCAGACTGCTGAGGTGCAGGAACAGGGGCTTGAGATGGTCACTTGCTGTTTTGAGAAGGCAACTTGTGCCACTGCAGAGCTGGCAGAGTCCCAGTGCCAGGAGAGGGAAGATATGAATAGGGTCCTGGACCACTTTGCAGCCACATATGACATCCCTAACTGACACCAGCGTTGCCTCCTGCAAAGAGTCCACAGCCGCCCCCGCCCCCCAAGCCAGGGGTGGCAAGAAATGTTGCCATCCACCCCCCAACAGCATACTGTGCCCTGCTCCAGGGACAACAGGAACAGGGGTCCCATGGGAGGGGCCCCTGGATGACAAGTGGGGGGGGGGGGAAAACAGTCCCCAGTACACCCTTAGACCCAGGACTGGATATGTGGTGCAAGGGAGTCAGCGACTCATGGTCTCTGGAAGCAGAAGGGCCCCTGGTTGGGCCTGCACCAGCAGACAGTGGTGGATGAGATGAGTGGGACTGGGATGCCTGGGTGTTGATGCCAGGACCATTTGTGATACTGCCCCCCCCCCCCCCCCACC
>NW_017728992.1:45092272-45092574 GCF_001723915.1 Gavialis gangeticus | reverse complement strand
GCTTATCCATGCCCCCTAGCCCTGGCAACAGCCCTGTCTAGATCAGGCAATTCCAGGACAGTCCCAGTTGAGCACAGAAGCAACTAGAACAAAGGCAAAAGACAGTCTTCCAGTTCAACTGGGCCCGGCTGTCGCTAGGACTAGAACTGGCACTGGAGACTGCCTGTCCCAGCCCGTCCACCCACCAAACAGGGGCCTGAGAGAAGAGCTTTTTTGCTTCCTATGGCCCCTTTTCTGGCCTGGGTCCAGCTGCAGGGGAGTGGCACAGCCATAGCAGGAATTGCTACACCCCCCCCCCCCAA
>NW_017728992.1:45072952-45092189 GCF_001723915.1 Gavialis gangeticus | reverse complement strand
CCCCCCCCCCCAATCTCAACTGCCTTTTCAAGGTTATTTCACCCCTTTCACAAACCAACCCCTCCAACAGTTTGCTGGTTTGTGTCAATGGGAAGAGGGACCAAGCTGAGACAAGAGCAGTGTTCAACAGGTTTTCTTTATTAAAAATAAGAAAAAATTGGCAGCTGCAACATTTTCAATCAAGGCTCACCTCTTTGCACTGATGTGTTCCCCAATGTGTGGCCCTCAGGGAAATTGGTGGAGGGAGAAGGGGGTGGCAAAAGAACAAATCAAACCAACCAGGAAATGGTATGCAGGCAGCACTAGCCAGGATTCGGGGACAAAGGAGTCCAAGGACATATCTGTAAAAGAAACTCTTAGTACTTCCCATTGTTATTGTTTAGAACCTTATTTGAAGAGAGAAGTCCAAAACAGTTTTTCCATGTAGTATCATACAATCTCTCCCAAAAAAAGTGTTATTCCCTAGAAGATGGACCACTTACTGATATTCCTATGCAATCCTAGGATTCAAACTGTTCATTCTCCACAATGTATTTGTAAGTGAAAATACTTCAAGCTTTAATTTTTTTCAACAATAAAAAAGGTATTGTGTATTCCTACAAAGAAGCAAAATTATATTTCTAGAAAAGTTATGAAAGATTATAGGGAAAGCATCTACTTATAGAAGACAGGAAAGTTAGAAGAAAGAACTCCAAGGAACTGTGTTATAAACAAAGGTTTATTTAAGCATTGGTTCCATTTTTTATAGTTAATTACGGCATACATCAAATTTCTTTTTAAACACACCTCAGAAGTACTTGGCCAGCCCACAGAGTACCACAAATCTGCACAAAACAGGTCTTTTAAAGACAAAGAGCCAACTTTCTTAAGAAGAATTACAGGGTCCAGAGGAGGGCCACTTGTATGGTTGGGGGCCTCCGTGGCCAGCCCTATGAGAAGAGGCTGAGGGACCTGAATCTCTTCAGTCTCCGCAAGAGGAGACTGAGGGGGGATCTTGTGGCTGCCTACAACCTTATCAGGGCCACCAGCAAGGACTCAGGGAAAGTCTGTTCACCAGGGCCCCCCTTGGAGTCACCAGGAACAATGGCCACAAGCTGAGGGAGGAGAGGTTTAGGTTAGATATTAGGAAGAACTACTTCACTGTAAGGGTGGCCAGAGCCTGGAATAGGCTTCCCAGAAAGGTGGTGCTCTCACCTTCCCTGGAAATCTTCAAGAGGAGCCTGGATAGGCACCTGGCTAGGGTCTTATGACCCCTGCCACCTCCAGTGCTCCTTCCTGCCCATGGCAGGGGGTCAGACTAGATGATCTGTCTAGGTCCCTTCCGACTTATTGATTCCATGATTCTACATTATTTGGTGATGTAATTCTGTACAGACAGAGTCCATTTAAGGTGCTCAACCCTTCCCCTCCTCCCCCCCCATGGGCTAAATGGGCAGTGCCTGGTCCAACCATGGACCAGATGGTGATTCCGACCCAGGGCCATCTGGCCATGAAGAGAGGGGACAGAAGCAGCGCAGCCTGAGCCTGGTCTCTGGCAGTGGGGGGAAACCAAACATGGTCTGCAGGGGTAAGTGGCACAGCCTGGTTTCCACCACGCAAGCAGGGCTTAGGAATTTGGTCGCATTAATGGTCACTGCTCCCCCACCACCAAATTTTCAGACCTGTGGGGAGCCCCATGGGTTAGATGAGATGTATTTGGCCTGTGGGCTAAAGGTTGAGCACCCCAATGTAAGGCACCATACCAGCAATTCTCAACCAGAATGCCACAGCACCCTGGGCTGCCTTGAGATCCTTTTAGAAGTGCCAGTGTTGCATGTTAGCACTGGTAAGCATGCAAAACATGATGATTCACAAGATAAACCCAGAGATTTCAAAAAGGAATCCACAGTGTTAAAAATAATCTGATCTTTTGCAGTTTTTGCAACAGAAAAACTGCTTTATAATTTTTACTCTTTTGACTATGGAAAAAATAAAGAGCCAGCATTTTCCAAGGGGTTCCTCAAGCCTAACAATGGGTGCCCTGAGCCGAAAAAGTTTGAGAACCACTGCATTACACCAACTTTAATTCTGACAGGGGTCTTGCAAAGGCTGACTTTATCTGCGATCTTTTCAAATCCTCCAGCAAAGTATGCATTATGTTGGCCTTCCAATGTTACACTATCCTACATTTCACCAACGTGAATCTACATGAACAAACTTTATTTAAAAAATGCGTTTCATCTGTTCAGTTATGACACTATGGTACTTCTGTAGCATGACAGACAGTTTGCTATTTGACGACAGATATGTAAATTAAGAACACAATGGGAAGGATAGATTTCAAGTTCACAGAGAGAGCTTCATTGTCCTACAAAGCAAGTGAACTTCAGTCATTTAAAATATAATATTATTAAATAATAATTTCTCCTGATGTAGCTCTGTCCTTTTCCTGCCTTTGAAACATGATTACCTCTCAATTTTAAGTAGCAACTTCCCTTCATCGGACCAGCCATTTGGCAAAGTGTGGAGGTGCTATGCTTTTGTCAGGCTTTGTGCTACCCGTCACAAGGTTGGAGCCACCTAACAAGCTGGGCATCATCAAAAGCAGCAGCAAATCCAGAAACTTTTCCAGTTTCTAGCTACACAATGAGCACCATCTTTTTCATGTAATTAATTAAGTTTCACCATGAAGCATTAAGAAGGGTGACAATATGCCAAGTCAGTCAGCGTTACATATGGATAGGATCCTTGTTCCCATATTAAGCACTGTCCCTCTGAAAAAAAATCTAACGACCATTTTAAATGCAATAAGAATATCCAATTTAAATACTTCATAAATAATCCATTTTCATGTGCGACTATATGCCTACATGCAATGCAAAAGGAGGTGTTCCTGAAATCAGATTAAGGTATCATTACATCTCTCTCTTTCACCCACTTCTTTGAACATCTCAAAGGTTCTGCAAAGAATCTGTTTTTTTATCTGTTCTGCACTACTATCATTTCCACAATCCATGGTTCTGCAGCACTCAAAAAAAAAAACTTTTTAGATCCAAGCTGAACAGAGATAGGTCCAGGTTTCAAAGAGTGAGCCATGCATAAAGGAAGACTACAGTATCCTAGTCTTCCTTTGGCAAGAGGTATGCACAAAGTATAAACCCAATTCCAGTTACACTCAATTTATCTGGTAGGCCAGACAGCTCTATGCCCCAGAGCATTATAGTGTTAATCCTACTTCAACCACAAGATGCAATGCATCACTCTCCAGCTACTTTACGAAGTTTAAAAACAGTAAGCACAGAAGTGGTTACCAAGTTTTTAGTTCTCCCCACGATGTATGAGGGTAGGTCACTCCTCAGACAGTTCATGAAAACATAAGCAACTAAATTATTCTGGATTCTGATGTTAATGCTCCACATTGTTTTCTTAGCTTCCTAGTGCTGATGCTCAAACTGAAGGAACTGAAAGGCAATCAAGTGTTGGTTTTACATGCTTTAAGACAGGAGATACCCAATATCCTTATTGGGAAGATACACTTACATATGTATATTCCAGAAAGGGTTTTCACTGCTAATGTGTTCAAACGTCATGTTGACATTAGATATGAGAAGAGGGTTCACCATCTCTAAAATACACCCAGTGGACTTTAGACTATATTTACTTAAATATACATTGCACACTTGAAATATGCTGATAACCAAATATACCTGCTGTGAAAATTTTCAAAAAAAACCCCAAAAAACAACTATTTGGGGGTGAGAGGGGCTGGACTTGAAACATCAGACAAGACCAGTCCACTCTAAAGCATAGGTAAGTTACTTTCAGCTTCTACTTAATACCACAATACTCTGCTTTTAAATGATAAAGAAAGAAATGAGCATTTTGGATATATGAAATCTTATTTCATGCCTGCAAATCTTAAAAGGAAAAGAAAACTTATCTAAGGGAATTCAAGTCACTGTTTTGAAACTTAAAAATGTTTCCTTGTCAGTGTATAGCAGCAAACATCTGTGAGTGAACAGCTATTAATACTAACCATGAAACTGATGTACAGTAAAGGAGATGCTACTTTTGGCACTAAAATGGAACTGATGATTGTTAAATGCTTGCACATATAAAGACTCACAGCTGTAAAACTGCCCTTATTCAGACTTGATAATAAGGTTAAATACAGAGGCAGCAGGACTGTGCTTTACCTAGTGAAAGACTCAACTATATTTATTAATAATATTGACTGGGGATTTCCAATTTTGATCAATTTCTTGTTAATATAATTATTTTAGAAGGAAGGCATTTATCCAAAGTATTGGAATAGAAAATAAAATAGTTCCAATTTTTGATAATGGTGATAAGAGATCCTGCATCCTATCACCCATTAGTCTCATGTTTACTCCTGTGAAAATAGTTGGGAAGCATTTACTTAAGTGTACTATAATTTAGGAATTAAAGATGCTAGCATGCAGACAAATATCCTAGCAGCAAGACTGTTTCAGACTCCCCCTTGTTACAGGTTAATAAAGCACTCCTTTGGCCTAGAAACCTACCTGTCTGTAGTGCAAAACTACAAACAACAAGAGATCATTATTAGATTAAGATTTATTCTGAGATCTACAGTCGTCATGGGCAGGTGGGGTCAGACCGTATATTCAGACAAAATATGCTCGTGGGAAAAAGGAGATACACGAAAAACCATTATTTGTGAAAAACTAGCCATATGTAAACATGATTGCAAGGACATCCTGGAGCAATCATCACCCCCCACATAAAAAAAAAGTGAGATTCAGCACTTCAGTGAACCAACATGCATACTGATGAGAGACCATACAACAGACATACAGTTAAGAAGAAAAAAAAAGACATGAGTCAAACTCCCAAGCAGATGCAACTAGAATCCAGAACAGCTTTTTTCCTAACAAACATGCTATTTTGCACACACTGTTGCGCAAATTTTAAAGACATAGTTAGAAAGGATAAAAATTAATACTGACAAGTAATATGAAAAATCATCGTATGAACTGAGGTAATAGCAAGTAAATCAGCACAGGAAAAGAAAAACATTAACTACTAATCCTTGTGATACAATTCATCACTATGAGATAATTTGTTGAGCATGACAATGTGATAGGAATCTGACTGAAGGCTCAGAGGTTTTCTTATTTTGTTTGTAAACATGTTAGAACCAAGTCTTTGGAACTGCCCCAAGTAAAAGCCAAGATACAGAAGACCCTACAGCTCATGGATAAAAGATATACCAGAATGGTTTCTCTTCTCCTTCATCCCCACCCAAACTACTCTCCAACTCCAATTAAAGTAAATTTAAACATGAATTTAAAAAACACTGAACATCAACTAAAAGTAGATTCAGGAACTGCACCAATAAGTATTTTCTTTTAAAAAGAAAAAAAGATACAAAACTGTACCGTAGAAGCAAAATATATGCCATTAAATAAACAAAGCTAACAAAAAAGTCTCTCATTTTTACTCTGCGACTGCCAGCTGATAGAAAGTTGTTGGTTTTTTTTGGTTTTTTTTACATGCATTAATCTGATAGAAACACAAATTATAAAAACTAAACACTACTACTGATCAGAACCAAGTTTACAACACTGGTCTGTTCTGCATATTACATGTCTCATCAGGCCACAAGCCTTAATTAAAAATGTGGGTTTTCATCTCCATGAAAACATTCTCTTTAACTGATTTTTGGCCACCTTTTCTCATGTTCAGTCCTTGACAGCAGAGGTGTCAAACTAATCTGGCCCACCACAGCAGGATCTTTGGGCCAGCCTGTAGCTGGATCGGGCTGTGTGGAGCCAGCCCACAAGCCCCATGCAGGCTTGACCTGGCACCATGGGCAATGCCCACTGCCCAGGTGCCTTCTTGGGCCAGTCCTGGTTGGGCCCTAGATGTCAGCATGTACTTGGCCCCCACTAGATTTGGCACTGCACGTAGTGCAGGTGGCCAGCACATGGTGTGCACTGCATATGGCACCCTGCCAGACTGGCCCTGGCACAATCTAGTCTGGACTAGTCCTGAAACCTTTGCACTAGGTTAGTCCAGTGCAGGTGCCATACACAGTCATGCCCCAGATTAACCCCCCCGTGCCACAAACAGTACCTGCAGCACCAGGTCCAGCCTGTAAGTCTTGGGCTAGCCCAACATGCAGACCCAGCCTGGCATGCAGGCTGGATCCAGCTATCTAGATATCTTTACCCTTACCTGCAGGCTGCATATTTGCTATCCATGATCTAGGAGCATGGGTGCTAAAATTACAGGGGAAAAACCATAGGTTCCAGTCCACAGGTCTCAGACTGAACCCACATGCTGCATTCAGGACACACTGGTATCAGCCTCATGTGCTGCATGTGGCAGATGGAACCAGTGGGGTATGCTGCACATGACACATAGGGCTAGACCTAGCGCCATGCGTGCTACACTTGGCACAGATGGCCGGTCCAGGGTGTTCACTCTGGACTAGCTGTGCACTGACTGACTGAAGCCAGTCCAGATCAGGCCACGATCAGGCCCAAACAGTACATGGCTGGGCTAGCAGGGCAGCTGCATGTCGTATGTTTGCCCTCTGGTCCTGCTACTACATCTACAGCAACATACTATACCACAGGAAGCAGAGGTGGCAAAATCTGTCCCAGTTGTACTACTGGAGAAGTGTAGGAGAGTACCAACATCAGAAAAAAGTCTCAGCAACAATAAGAATTGCATTTGCTAACAGACACTGAAGAGAGTCATGAATATTTGCAATATGAATATCAAAAGACTACTGGCTAAGCCTGGGTAAATAGTTTTAAATGGAGGTAGCATCTGTACACAATAGTAAGTGCAAATGAAAACATAAGCAACAGAGCATACCACCAATCCAAATATGCTACTTTCCTATCACATTTCCCAGTTTATTGAAGTGTCGGTGAATGCGTGTTTTACGCTGGCAATAATATAACCACCCCTTCTGAATTAGTCAGTTGAATTAAAACAAACAGCAAACTGTTTGGACCATTTCATCATTACAGGTACTGTACTGGTTATTTTCAATTTGCAGAGTATGCATTACATTTCACTGTAATTTAACCGATTAGGCTAGCTAGATGCTAGCGGTGATAAAAATACTGCTGGTAATATGACTTTTGCTACACATCAGATGGATTAAGTCATCAAATGAAATACGTCTGCTAATTCTTTAAAGTGACTGAAATGTTACTTTCTAGTTTGAAAATTCAAAGTTCAAAAACATTCTTCCATACTACGCAAGGAAAGAAACAAACAGTTTAACGTTTGAAATTTTACCTGAATTTCTTTAAATATAAAATTTAGTAATAAGTTTGTATAGTAGAAATCTTGTTATGTAGTCTAACAGCCAGAGAACAAGAATGTAACTTGCAAAAAAACGAAGGAACTATAGATTCATAAATGTGTGGCTGGAAGGGACCTTGCAGGTCTTCTAATCTGACCCCCCTGCCCTGGGCTGGAGAGAAAGCTGGGCTCAAATAACCCCAGCCAGGTAAACGTCGAACCTCCTCTTAAAGACCCCCAGGGTAGGAGCCATCACCACTTCCCTTGGAAGTTGGTTCCAGATCCTAGCCACCCTGAGTGTGAAGTAGTGCCCTCTAACATCTAATCTAAACCTACTCTCTAGCAACTTATGGCCGTTATTCCTTGTTACTCCAGGAGGCGCTCTGGGGAACAAGGTCTCTCCCAAACCCCACTGGTCCCCCTTAGTAAGTTTATAGACAGCCGCCAGGTCCCCCATCAGCCTTCTCTTGCAAAGGCTGAACAGGTTCAGGTCCCGTAGCCTATCCTCATAGGGTCTGCCTTGTTGTCCCCAGATCATGCGAGTGGCCCTCCTATGGACCCTCTCAATGCTGTCCACATCCCTCCTGAAGTGCGGTGCCCAGAACTGGACGCAGTACTCCAGCTGCCGCCTGACCAGTGTCGCAGAGGCGGAGGATCACCTCCTTGGCCCTGCTAGTGATGCATCTGTGGATGCAGGACAAGGTACAGTTAGCCCTACTGACCGTGTTTTCACATTGCCGGCCCACGTTCATCTTGGAGTCAATAATGACTCCAAGACCTCTTTCTGTCACTGTGCTTTCGAGAAGGGAAGGGAATTCCCCATCCTATAGGTATGCTGCTGGTTCCTACTTCAAGTGCAGCACCCTGCACTTGTCAGTGTTGAATCCCATCCTATTTTCATTTGCCCACCCCTGTAACCTGTCCAGGTCCTGCTGTAATCTGTCCTTCCCTTCTAGCATGCCCACCTCACCCCTAATCTTGTTGTTGTCTGCAAATTTAAACAGGCTGCTCTTCACCCCATTGTCCAAGTCACTAATAAAGAAATTGAACAGCATTATTTATAGTAGATGTAATTAATGTCAGTAGGGTCATTTCATTTTCCAACTCCAAGTAACCCAGAAAGGTACTCAAAACCTGAGGCTAACGTGTCTTTTCTACACCCAGAAGTTGTTTTTACTTCACAAAATTTGAAGAAACACAAGCGAGCAAGAAGAGAAATGACTACAATAAATGTACAACAATACATTTGCAAGTGCCTGTTTGGAACACAGTGGGTGCATCTACATATTCATTAATGCGCAGTAACTGTGGTGCGTTAAAGTTTAGTACTTGTATACTCAAGTCCTAAATGAATGGGCAGTAAGTGATGCAACTATGCAGTAGTGCCAGCACACACCTTTTTAGTGACACGACTGTGAAGTAGCCCAATAAACACTGCCAACTAACATATTAGCACTGTTTGTGCTGTGACACGCTCCTGCACAGTATTAGACTATTGTGCAGTTGGCATCTTGTGTAGACACACCCAGTATGGCCTTAATAAAGGGAGTGAACATTTACAAAGCAATATCAGTAGTTATATGGATTTGAAAACGCCTTATCAACAGGGAGTAAAAACTTTGCCTAAAGTGGGTTGGGGCGAGGGAGGGAGGGGGGAGCTTAAGCCATTAAACCGTGCTTTCAATTTTGAGTTTCTAGACCTTGTTACAAAAAAATTCAAAACAAGGAAATAAACAAGAAAAAAAATCCCAAACAAATACAAAATACATACTTGCAACTGTAAACTATGTGCAAACAAATAGTTTTGTGTTCACAATTCAGCAACTCCACAGCTCCAGAGACTGTTGCTGTTTTAGGTGCCAAACAGCAATCTGAAGTTAATATCTAGTTGCACTGCAGCCACAAGAAAAAAAAAAAATTCTAGACAACAAATGAACCTATCAAGCTACGCTAATAGAGAGGTAGGACCAAGGCATCTTCTTTAAAAAGAGAGCGCTATCCCTAGAGAGGGCCGACAGACTACTGCGAAAAAAGCAACTGCACCGAAGCCCTGTCCTCACAAACATTCTCACCAAGGTTCATGCAGTAGAAGGGCAATTATCAACCTCGTTAACATTGACAATGCTTATACAGACTCAAAGGAGAATATGATGTACTATTTAGCAGCTGCATCTAAAGTGAATTTTACCTTGCCCATACTATCAAAGATTTTAAGCAAAGTTATTGGGTTGTATGTTTTTGTCTAAAATAATGCTCATCTTTAATCTCAAATCCACATTAGATAGGAACTTACTGAAAGACCACTGCACCAATTACGGAGGAAGTAAGAAACCAACGAAAGCCTCAATTTTAAGTGCATGGATGTCAAAAAACAAACATCACAGCTTGCTGCATATGATTTAATTTAAATTTACACAAGTCTAATCCATTCATCTTTCAGAGAGAAATTCAGTATATCTTTTGCAGTCACTCCTCCCGAGAACGGTTTGCAGGAGGCTCAACACTGGTATTTATCCTGTACACCCCTCCTGTAACCCAGGCCTCTTCCTCTGAAGAGTTTTATTGGAGCTGCTTATACCTGTCTGGGAACAATGGGGATTCCACACCTGTTTGGGATGCTCAAATTGGCGAGGTGCCTGACTCTTCCTGACCCCCACCCAACTTCATCAGGCACCACTGAGTCCAAGCTATGTGAAGGTTCTCTCAGTCCTTTAGTGAAGTTCAGGTTTGCTGGGTTCAACAAATGGCAACAGGCCAGTTTTCAGTCTGCCTTCTTGGAGAAGAGGGAACAAAAATGCCTTGGATCTTTGCAGTAGGGCTCGAATGTTGTTGTAGCAGTGATGGTCCAAGAAATAAAGTGAGGCCAGAACTTTTTTGGCACTACCTTTTATTAGACCAACCATATAGCCTTAAGGAAGTAGAACAAGGATATAAAAAACTATAGTCCTTATAGAAAAACCTGTTTTAGATTGATTGCTACATACAAAATTGAAGCTCTGTGCATTTGTTTGGCACTCCCATTTCCTGTGTACATTGTTGAACAACTGCATTTCCTCCTATGCAGATTAATTATTGCAGCAAATGTCACATGTGCAATGAACCGGGTGCACCTGCTGTACCTGTTCTCTGGTTAGAGAACGTTCTTCTTTGGAAATGTCCACATAATTCTTTTTGCTGCTACTCTAGTCCCTTAAACTGAAACAAGAAAAGCAGAAAAAAGGATCAGTCACATCTGATAAACCCAACAGCAGACCAATAGCAAACAAAGCTGTGCTGTGTGCAACAAGCAAGTGAGAAGTTAGAACAGAACTAGTTACAAGCCTAGTTGTGTGAACAGTACAGAGCAGTGGCCAGCAAACTTTTACAAGGTGCAGATCAAAACAATCCAGCTCAGTCTAACGTGGGTGTTCCTGAGGGGCAGGGGCTTCACTCTGGGAGGCTACTCTTGCAACCTTAAGGCAGGCAAGATTCTTTGAGTAGATGTCTCTACAGAGTCTCCCTATGCCTGAAGAAGGGCATTTGTGCCCGAGAGCTTGCAAAAAAACATTTTTTTCCAACTATTTAGTTGGTCTAATAAAATATATCACGTCTACCTAAAGCACATAGCAGGCAACATTCTTAGACCAACACGGCTACAACCAACCACCTTGCAGCCCTAATGCTCCCACCAGGATACCTGCAATGCTACCACCCCTCAGGAATGCCCTGGGACCATGCTCACCGTGCAAGGAGCTACCAGCAACCACTCAGGCCTGGTGCTGCCTGCTCCAGTTGCTGTGGCACCTCCTCAAGCCAAGCCAGCTCAATGCTCAGGCCTGCCTCAGGGCTGGGCAGGGCCACATGTGGCCTTAGCATCACAAACAGGAAGCAGAAGGATACAGCACACCTGACAGAGGCTGCCCCACTAGGACCAGCTCTCCTTCTCCAGCAGGAAGCTGGGGAGGGCCCAGCTAGTCAGCACAAAGGAGCCTTCTAGGTCCGGACCACAGTAGCACAAGTGAGATGGGAGGCACAGGGAGTCTGTCTCCTTGCCCAGGCCCCACTGCTGCAGAGAAGCCAGGCATACCCACCATGGGGCTGGGAGTCTCGTTGCTGTGGCAGGATGGCCCCACATGATCCCTGTGGGGAACCTGGCACCTCCCTCCCTCCCTGTGGTGGCAGGATACAAGCACAGGAAAGGTCCGCAGCCCTGTCTCCATCCTCATCTGCAGCCCTAGCCCCTGCTTGTGGGGGCAAGAGAGAAAGCCAAGGCTCCACAGCTGGGCACCACCCCCTAGTCATTCAGCTGTGCCTGCTGCTTCCTACCTCACAGCTCCCTGCAAGAGGCCTGGTGCCCACACAGTGCTGGGAGCATGATAAAAGGTGTAAGGGGCTGGGGCCATTCCAGCTGGAGGCCACTAAGTGGTAAGTGGCAAGCGGTCAACAGTATAAATATAAGTTATGGTTTAACTGTTTTCATCCCTAATGGACACAAGCACAAGTACAGACAAGCCCTCCTGCTCAATGGGCCAGATCCAGCCTGAAAGCCATATGTTGCTAACACCTGCTACAAATCTTTTCATGTTTAGGCAACTTAAGACTGTTTAAAATAATCATGTAACCAACACAGTTGGCTTATTTGCATATTTGCCTCAAAACATCTACAGGAGACAGACCAACAAAGAATCAAACAGTTAACATGAAAGCTCCAGTAGGAACAAGTGCACCATGCCAACTGGTTTGTCAGTGTACTTCCTTTGGGCAAAGAAGGCTGCAGGCCTTGAGTTTTGCCCTTTAAACCAGTGACATTACTAAGCATATAGAAGTAGAAAGACTTGTTTGTCACAGATACGTGGCTGTAGGGTGTCTGTAATTAGTGAGAAGGTTGAAATTGCTCTTTGGAAAAGTCAAACTACTGGAGATAATGGAAAAGCTTTCCAGAAGGTTTTTTGTTTGTTTGTTTGTTTAAAATCAGGCTTTGCACTCAGAATGGGACAAGTCATGAAACTGTCTCTCTTGAAATGCAGTGTAGAGGAAGAGTTCTTATTGCCCAAAGTAAAAATCTTCCTACAGAAGAAAGTTCTGAGTATAACTCCTCTGTCCTTAAGACCATCTAAAGATAGGCTTATGACACTGACACTGTAAATGGGAGTGAAAAGTATGGTTCAATCAGATGCACATTTTTTCTTACCTATAGCTACTTAGCTTGCATCTCTTGGAGTCTTTTTTCTCCTCACTAGTGGGGAAAGCTTGGTTTCATACTTTCAGTTAATTTTAGCTTACTAGTTTCTTATTCTAGAAGCGACTCCCTCAAACTAGGGTATGAGATGCATGAACAGACATCACACCGGCAATTCCATACCCGTTTTAGCACATCCGATTACTTGATTTTTGAAGCACCATGCCTACCTACCACTCTGTAAGCCAAAGTAACTTTAACACCCTGTTTGCAATGTCCAAGTCCAGGCTATTAGTAACTTTTTCAAATTTAGTTTATGCAAAATAGAAGTCTCCCCAAATCAATCCACTCTGCAGAGCAATGAGTTACAAGAGTCTTCTTGGTGTCAGCTGGGTTGAGAACACCTAGTTATGCAGAAGGATAAGGAGTCTACCAAGTTTCTACATAAGAAGAAACTGTTTCTAGGAATGTTAAATTCCCTTACCAGAAAACCAAAAAGGATAAGGGCTTGAAAGAGGCAGTGAAACGTATCCATCCAGATGGGAAAGATAACCAAGCAAAATGAGTGCAGGACAAAAGAATTTTGTCTTCTGTTCAGGTTTAATATAAATACATGGATAGGAAGTTGCTGCTAAGCCATGTAGTTTCAGACAGAAATACTAGCAGCTTCTGGTATAATTTGTGCCCAAGTGCTCTGGTAGCAACTCACCGACTCAAGTGTGACTTCAGTTTCATACCTCCACCCTATTTTGTACCCCTGCAGAGTGACAAATGAAAGTTAGCTTTAACTTTGCTGCTTCCTGGGACAAATCTTGTATTCTCTCCCCTCCCACAACAGGTTCACAATGCTAACTGACACACGTGGCAATTCAGGTGCCACCTGAACATTCCAGTTTGTGTCCGGCACACATCCTGTTCATTTAAGCAAGTATTGACAAGGAAATGGCAAGATTAACTCTGCCATACAATCAGAGCTTCTTCCTTATCAGAGGAATGAATTGTAGTAGCAGTTCAGAAAAACAAAAAAAAAACCAAACCCACATTATAAAGATAAGAGGAGAAGTACGATAAATGACACTGCCAGAAGCACCGTGACACATCTATAGGTCAGGTTTTCTTCTTGTCACGTATATGTACTAAGACCTTTAAGGTGGCAATGTTAACAGATGCAAGATTTGCAATGTGAAATGACAAGAGAAAGGTTAAGATCCTGCCCTTTAAGATTAGATGTGAAAACCTACAGTTCTTCTTATTGTTGCACTCCTGAAGAGCACAAACCCCAGAACTCTTTCCAGATGCATTTCAGGCTCTAATTCCCACCTAGGACACAAGAGCTAAAGGGCTATGACACTGATACCTTCTTCCAAAGAAGCCTGCAAGGAAGGTATTGTGCCACCTAATTTTACCTATTCTATCAAAATACTAGGCCAAGACACAGAAAAGAAGTTCTGTAATACTCTGGTTCTACCAAAAATGTTGCATTGAATAAGGTTCAAATCTTTTGCTGTAGTGATTCCCTTAACAAGAAATCCCACTGCACAAATTTGGAGAAAGATTACAGATGTTAAAGAACCCGTGTGGGAGGGCTGTGTGAAATTTCGGCAGCCATTTTGTTTCGGAGGTGTCCATGGTAGGGAGCTGAGTCACAAGCAGAGGTCTACAGTAGCAAAAGGCTGCCAACCCCTGATTGAAGATAACTACACCCTCTTATTCTTGTACAGAAAAATTACCCTTTTTATTTTACTTTTCACCAAATATTAAAATAAATAAATAAATAAATAAATAAATAAATATTCAACCTTGTTACTTCCCTAGTGTTCATCTCCATTCATCTACCAAGTATATAACAAAACTGATCACCATCTGACAACAATACTCTAAGGAGTATTGTTCCTCAGCAACTGAGGAAAGCTACAGCAGCTTCCCCTGCAACTGCTCATGTAGGCTACAGTACCTATGCCACATTAACTTCATTACAGGCTACACAAATTACCACCTTTGTTTAGTAATATCAACAAGCAACATCTTTTATCATCATCTTTCACCTCTAGTATTTCTCCAGTTTTGCCTCACAAGCTCTGTCTCGCTCTTCTAGCTTTCAACCGCCATGGCTTCATTTTAAGCAGCCAGTTTTTATAGATACTCACATGCACTATACACCAATATACCACAACAAATTTGGCTTTTTCCAGAGGTCTTCTCCCTCAGAAAGGTAGGTTAGCCTCTCATATCAGGTATATACCAAATGGCAATTTTAGCACCTGTGCACATTTGCACAGAGATTGTGTTCACAAAGTTTAGGACACAGACAAAGAAAACAAACTTACAAACAAAAAAAACAAACAATCAGGCCCCTAAATTCTGCCTGAATTGACCACTGGAAGAGAAGATGCTTTTAATATACCATCACTTTAATATACCACTGGTCACTTTCCACCTGCTCTTAGGTTGCAAAAGGCCTCACAAGGTTCTCAGCACATGCTTCCCAAAGAGTAATAGGGTTTGAAAGAGTGGCATCCAGGTGAGCATAAAGTTCCCACCCTGGTACACAAAAGCTACAATGCAGCAGTCTTTATTCAGAACAATCATTTTAACCATATATGACCTATTAAGGTCTTCTATAAATTTAATCAAGGCTATGAATGCCTGGCAGGTGGCTCTTTCCTACTGGCCTATAAGCTGTCTTATAAACACCTCTGTGGAGACAATGCACCGAAAAGAAGCAGGGGAGAAGAGGGGGAGGCTTCAGTAGTTAGACTTGGCCAAAACAGAATTTATGAGCAATAAGTCAGTCAGTCCAGAAGTCAACTGTTCACTAAATTAGGTATTCTTGTAAGGTGTCAGTTTATAGCAAGACACCACCCAAACTGACTGTTAGAGAAGTACTTTCCTGACAACCTTATTTTCAAAGTGCAAATATTAAATACTTGCAATGAAGCATATTTAAAGACAACAGCTTCAGTACCCATAAAAATAGGTGATGGAGGTCTGAACACCCACAGGTAAGGTATGCTGCATGTGCCCATATATAATTAACTTCCCTTTTCCCACAAAGATTTGCAAAAGAAACATCAACAAAAAAATTTGCAAAAAGACAGCCCAACCATTTTATACAAAAGTAGAATGTTATTCATTCAACAGGCTGTTTAATAAACAGCTTATTCTTATTTCCACCAGGGATTCTTGTACACTGCAGACATAAACCTGGCCACCATGCTTTTTCCTCATACGTCCACCAGTCACAAGCAAACCAGCATCCACAATTTACCTATCCAACTGCAGGAACTGCCTCCCTTATAAATTCATTTCAGGTAATGGAGAGCAAGATGCACTGCACTAAGCTGGAGACCAAGTTCTTGGGTGGCCAGTGATTGTGCAATTGAGACTCTTCCCTAGTGTAGCAGTTTAAAAGGAGAGAGAAAGAATGTGGAGACCTTGGAATTAGAATAAGAGCGCAGCATTCAATAGCAGTCCCACTGGCCGAGTCTGGTTTCACTTTGTCAGCCTATATAGAAGCTGGCAGCCAACACTACTCCTCAATCTATAGGGTAAAATGAAAAAAAAGTTAAACAGCAGAAAGTGACAAAACTAGATACGACCCGATTGTGGCCTGGAGATTACATATGCAATATAAACACAGGTCTGAATGTAGTGACTTCTCTGTGGCCTCCTGTGATGAGACAGAGATAGCTTTAATAGTTATATCACTAAGTCCTGAGCTGGTTAACACAAGGTTGCATGGCCTGTTGTGAATAAGTTGCTAGCTCAACTCTAGAGAAGCTTCTAATCTGCACCCATTTCTGGAGAATGAAGCAAGCCACTGCTAGCTACACCTGTTGCCCAGGTCTCTACTCACCTGCTAGGCAGAAGAGCTTATTGCAGTGGGTTCAGTCTCTTCCATTAGCATCTAATAGTTCCATTTAGGTCTACAGGAGACATCAGGCAGTTCTGTACAGCAGCTATGTCCCATTTAACCAGTCATATGTTTGTCACCCATGAATCTGAACACATGCTTGGTACAATCATAGATGGAGAAGGCCATCCTTACAGTGCTAATATGTAGTGGTTATTATGCAGTTGGCAAAAGGAAATACAAATTCCGCCCTTTCCAATCTTAAAAAGGATAATGCTTACAAAGGGTGATGCATTGATAACAGCCTTAAGCACTCATAAGTACAAGCAACTGTTGTATAGTATCTTTCTGCCACTTTTCCAAGTAACCTTCCTCCAACAGCAAACTGCACTGCACATATAACTGGAGTATGGACAAGGCATACATCCATGCTAGCTTTCAGCTAGCTAACAAAGGCAACAATAGTGCTGTCACTTCTTCAGTACAAGTGCATCATGAACTTGCAACTAAGAACATACTCCAAATACCCAATGAAGGCATCAGCCTTCCAGCGATTGCTGGTCTTTGCTACCACATCTTCATTACTGCTGTGTAGGTTAGCTAGGTTAAAGCTACCCCTGCTATGAACACACCTTCATTTCTGCTGTGGATACCCTCAGAGGGAAACACCAAAACATGTTCACTTTCTGTGCGGGCCCATTCCAGTCCTGAGCCTCTGTCCAAGATCTCCATTGTGACAGCATACTGTAAGGGGACTGTATAGTCAATCATGACCACATGACAATTAATAACTAGCCTAAGGAAGGCTTATTTTCACAAGAAGATCCTGTTTGTGGAAAGTGTCCGTTTTTCAGATCACTGCTTTTAAGGGGGAAAAAAGATCTTGTATAGAGAAGACTTTTCACAGAAAACACAGAAAGTAAGATGAGTGCAATTTGCTCATGTAGGCGACACTTTGGACTAGTGATGTCTGTCTGTGGGCCAGATCCTGCATGGAAGGTCACATCATTTGGCCCTCGAGTCTCCCCATGAGACCAGAATTGAGTCCAGAAATTTGGCAGCAGAAAGAAGAGTAACTAATGCTGTCACTGCTCCCCCCATCACCAAATTTCTAGACCCATGCAGAGACCCATGACCTAGATGACACATTTCTGCAAACCAGTCGTAGCCTGCAGGCTGGTAGTTGAGTTCCACTGCCTTAGACACTATGCAGCGATAAAAGCATCTCTTTCAGGTCTGTGGAGCTTTCCAAATGAATCCCTTGTACCATACAACAGCTCAAAGCCGCTAGGGCAAGCAGCTGCATACAGCTGGTACATTACAGAGCAAAAGGGGCTGTCACTTGGGTGACAAGAGAGAGACAGTACATAACAGCACAGGGCAACTTTAAGGCTTCTGACAGATGGCTAAGAGGCAGCAGATCAGGATGATGGCATCCACTGCCTCCTCAAGGCCTGGCTACAAGCCTGGGCTAATGGTGTTGCTGCCACCAGAGCTGAACCCAGCTGAGTACCAGCTGTCTGCAGAGAAGTGGCAGGCTGAGGCTGAGCTCCTGGAGATCCGCGCTCATTCCAAGGGCCACCACCAGCTGTAGCTCAACAACCTGTGCCACCAGGACCTCAAAAGATCCTGCCTTGACCCATTAGACCTATGCTAGAACACACATCTATCCATATTTCAGGCCTGGTGCCAAGACATCCAAGTTGGGAATTTTATGTGGGTTAGGACCTATTCTCTTCTGGTGGTAAACCTGCTCAGCAGATAGTACTTATAAAAGACAGACTGATCTGGAAAGGCAAATATAAGCAACTGTTTCATCTCTCCTCTTGAGCCTGGGAACCAGAATCTGCAGTACTGCGATTGGGCCGTTTGTTGAACGTCCAACGTCTTGTACAACGGTGAGACTGACTCTATATAAAAATAAACTGTGTGTTACTCAGAGAGTGCATCTACACATGTGCCCAACTGCGCAGTTGTTATTACACAGTCATTTAGTATTTGCTTTAGCAAGTACTAAATGACTGCGCAGTAACCACTGTTACTGCTCATTCCCGGCACCGCAGGAGTCATTTCCAACCCTACTGCACAGTAACAAAACTCATTAGCACTGCGCAGTTAACGTCAGCGTCACAGTTGTGCCCGCTGACACTACGCTGCCGTAGCTCGTCACTAGTGACATCGCATTTTGTGTACACTCGCACTAATAGATGGCACATCTGGAGAAGAACGACTTGGGGAGAATTCGGGCTGAAGGGGACCTCCAAGTCATCTAGGCCAAGCCCCCGCCCGACTCAAGAGCATCGCTGTCCAAACCACCCTATGTACTCCATCCCCTAAATTGTATGTACGGCTGCAGTCAGCCCGCACACAAACACAGACCTAACACCCTCACCTGCCACAGGCAAAGCAGGGGACCCAGTGTCCTGCTTCTAGGAAATGCTGCCAACGTACATTCAAGAGCTCCCAGGACTGCACACCCGCTACAGAGGGAGGCAAAGCCCTGCGCCCACCCCAGCTCGTACTGCATCTCCTCCATGCTTCCCTGAGCTTCAGTGCCCTCTTACTACACCCTGCTCAAACCCCGGGGGAGCAGGGACTACTGCTGCAAAGCCCCGCCACCCCAGCCCCCATAACGTAGAAACACTAGTGCTCCCTCCCACCCACCTTTTCCATCAGCCTGCTCTACCCATGAGTCTTGCCGCCCGGCATCACTATCATCACTGTGGCTACTGCCGCCGGCTACCATCATTGCTTCTGCTACCATTATTGCTGCTATCGCTTACCTGGCCCGTGATGCCCGTGATGAGCGCGATCTTCCTGGCACTCATGTCGCCCGCCGCGCAGCTGGAGCCGGAGTCGGAGCCAGGAAAAGCGGGTGCCTGAGCCATGCGGAGGGGGGAGGCGGGCGGAGCGCATGGGCCGCCCGGAGCCGGGAGGGGGCG
>NW_017728992.1:45072293-45072796 GCF_001723915.1 Gavialis gangeticus | reverse complement strand
CACTACAGCGCGCCCACCTCCCCCCTCCCACACCTGTCTCAACCCCGCTCCCTCCGGGCACTTGAAACGCGAGAGCTGCCGCCTGCCACCAATCACGAGCAGCTACAGAAACACGAGCCGCCGAAGGTGGCAGCTCTCGGGCTGCGATTGGACAATGGCGGCAAAGCCCGACTTCCGGGTTCCCGGGCGGACAGGACGGGGCGCCCCTTGCAGGAGGGAGGAGCGCATTGCAGGCCGGGCCGCTGCGTTGCTCCTGGCAAGGGGGTGTGGGACAGCTGGGCATCCCAGGCAGGACCCCCCGCATTTGATGCCTGTGCTAGGAGAGGGATCTGCAATACCAGCCCGTTCCCTCTGGTCTCTATAGAGTCAGGCCAGGACAAAAAGAGTTTAAACTATATACAGGTTTATTAACACACACACACACACACACACACACACACACACACACACACACACACACACACACACACACACACACACACACACACACACACACACACACA
>NW_017728992.1:45061921-45067293 GCF_001723915.1 Gavialis gangeticus | reverse complement strand
ACACACACACACACACACACACACTACAGATCAGGCTTTAGTCTATACTTGGTGACTAGGAAATTATACCATCACCAATGGCCTCAAACCCAGCACAGGTAAGTAACTGATCTGAAAACAGGTAAGCACAGGTAAGTCCAAATAACCAACAAGTAAATACAGGTGAACAGCAAATAAATACTGGCAAACCACAGGGGGGTAGGTATCAACAAGGGATTCAACAAGACAGATAAATTCATTATATATACAAAATATACAACAGTTAAACAGCAACTCCCATTGGAAATAACAAAATATAAAGGCACTATCTACAAAATATGAGGCGCATGCACAGCCTTCAGTGTATCATCGTCACTGGGAGTACTGGAGATTCCCCTTTGATGCTCGGAGCCTTGGCACTGCTCCAAAAAGGGGAGAAGGAAGGGGCCCCAGAACCTCTCAGCCCCTCACGGGCTTGCCAGGGACCCCTTCCTCACAGGGCCCTCTGCTAGACCCCCTTCCAGGGTCTTTCTCCCCTGTGGGAACCCTTTCCCCAGTAACTCACAGCTCCCTTGGGCAACGTGGGGAGCTTGTCACCCCAACCTTGGTTTCTTTCAGCTGATGCAGATGCAAGCCACTGGCTTCTGCAGGGCCTCAGATCCCCTCGCAGCCCTGTGCCCCACTTCGGGCACTGAGGGCTCTGCCTGCTGCTCATGGTTGGGGGCTCAGGCCGTTTTCTGTGGCTCCGAGGCCAAGGTCCCTGCCTAGGACCAATTGCACAATGAGTGTGCACACAAGTCCTGGCCGTGTGCCAGGAAATAGTGGACCTGAGCTGCTTTGAGCAGTTCCCAGGGTCAGGGTCCCACCAGACCATACCACACTGCTGGCTCTGGGTTTACAGCCAGGGGCTGCAGACCCGAGCTGCCTTGTGCAGGTCCCAGGGTCTTGCCCTGTGTGCCTCACTATGCACCGACTGGGGCGGAAGCTGTCTGCTGCTCCTGTCCAGCAAGAGGCGTCTTCAAGAAAACGGCATCCACCTGCTGGGCTGCTCTTCCCCAGCCCTTTCAAGGCCCACTCTGCTCCATCTCTCAAAGCATCTGCCTGTGTGTCAGACACACTGTTCTCTTATCCCCTCCAGAGGCTCCACCCCTGGGTTGTAAAGGGATCACTTAAGGTGAGGTGGAACTGGTCTACAACCAGGTCTTCACCTTGCCCTGGGTAGGGGTGGGCCAGCCCTTCCCCAAGTGCGACCTAATTGGTGGGAACAGCTGTGGCCCATAAGCCTGCCACAAAATGATATAGCAAATTAATGCACATGCCAATTAAGTCTTCTCTTTTTTTTTGTTTCAATCTTAGATTGAATGCCATAGCTCTAGGCCCTTACTTATTAGTGAACCTTCCAGTTTGTTTTTAACTGGAGAAAGATGTGTGTTGTGTTCTGTGTGATAATGCACCGCGTTATCCCCCGAAGCTATACCCCCTTCTCTTTTCAGAATCCTAGATCTGGTCATGGGCTTTCCCCTTCAGCTCTAAGAGCAAAGACTATCAGCTAGAGAAGCACTGGCTCAGCAGGGTGGGAAGGTAGCCACTAGGCTTGTCTTAGCAGCAGGTATTTAAAACCACCAAAGAAGCAGCAGGGGTGGAAAGGCAGGCACAGCTCAACAGGCAGGAAGAGTGCTGTGCTTCCCTTTTGCACTTTCATAATAAAACACCATTTCTACATGGGTGAGAGCAAGAACCTTGAGGAAGAATCAGTACAGGATGGCTGTATCCAATCCCCCTCGCTTGATAGCACAGCAGTAACTTGTCTTTCCCCTCCAGGCTCCACCCTGGAATTCCAGCTTAATTCCATCAATGTTTTATGCTTCTCAGAGCTCCTTCCATCTTACAGACTGAGGTCTCAGTGATTTCTCTTACACCAGGTTGTTAATGATGGGAGCCTCCCTAATTCATCCTGAGTCTCAGGGCACAAAGGAAAAAAAAAGGCAATTGTCACAACTTCTGGAATCAAGAAATTAGGAACCTCAACAAGAGACAGTATGGACCATATGGTGGTGGAGAACACAAAGTTTGCACACACATACATTTTTAATTCAGACTCATTTCTTCTGAAGGTTTGTGACTGGCAAAACTGATTTCTATTTCTGGTAACTAGAGATTAAATAACTTGACCACACATCAAGTCTAAAACTCCAAAATCATCCCCACACACACTTTTTAGTTCTTAGCCACTTAACTGTTCTTTTTCTTTTCATCCAGTTAAGAGATATTGATTAATTATATACACTTTACAGTCCTAGTATCTGGAAAATTGTCTAGTAACTTACTGGGAGTGTATTCAAATTTCAATGTACTGGAATAGTCTGCTCCCCACAGGTATACCATATACATTAGTTTCCATTTATAGATGTTGCCCAAAGCACAACCCCAGGTATAGCATGTTCAATCAGTGTAACGTCAAGGCACAGAAGTATGTATTGTTATGGCCAGGTCCTAGTTGAGAAGGAAATGCTGCTCTGCACAGAGGGAAAAAGGTCGTTGCAGAGGCACTGCCTGGGAACTTAGGAGCCCAAGATCAGTACACCGTGCAATTTGCACCAAACAAAAACACACATACACACACTGAGCTTCCATGCAAATGGTTGTTTGTAATACAGTATTTCTCCTAAGGAAACTTTGAGTGGGTGTTCCAGTCTGATGTTGGGGTATTGTGCTGTATTTAGTAGAAAGATAAAAATGTAAAATACTGTCTACTTCTGATTCTTAAGGATTCTGTGGTACTTTACAACAGTAACGGCATTTCCTAAAATAAAATTTCTTTTTGACAAATATTTTCATTTATTTATTTAATTTGATTCATATGCCATCCTACCCAAAGAAGTCTTAGGCAGCTTACTATAAAGCCCACAAGACATGAAACAGAAATAGACCAGAAATAGAAATACTCCACCCCACTCACTCCTGCTTCCCTGCCTCTCAGGGAACATTCTCCCCACCCAATGCTTCCCAATCCCCTACTCACATCTGGGTCCTTTGCAGACAGACACCATCTTCTCACATTCCCCAACATGTACACGTTGTAGACCCACTCCCACTCCTACTCCCTTGCTTCTCACCCAGGGAACTGTCCTCTGTTCTCCAATATTCTCCTGAAGCCCATACCCTACTCCTTCCAAGGACAACTGTGGCTACCCTTCAAAACTCACAGATTTTTCCCCTTGCCTCCTCCTACTCAACTCAACAGAAAAGCAACAGGAAACCCCGTCTTCCACTAACAGATAATTAGGCTGTCGATAGAATGAAAAATTGTTACTATTGTTCAGACAAGGTTCCTTGAGTAAATGTGATATTATCTTTTATGAGACCAACTAAAAAGTTAGAAAATTGTTCTTTGCAAGTTTTTTAGTTGGTCTAATAAAAGATACCACATTTACCCAAAGAACCTTGTCTGCTTATGTCCTCAGACCAACATGGCCACAACCAACAACTCCTACTATTGCTCAGTATTTTGTTGACCATGCAATATATTCAGTTGTTAGATGCAGATAATCCATTCAGCAGATATACAAAAGTGCTTAAGGAATATGAGCTTCCAATGGGCTTTGTACTATAAATCCCTTACAGACTCTTGCAAATTTCCTCTTTGAAATAACAACCAACAGTCATCCTCTCCCCACCACAGTTTTAACTGACAAGCTATTTTTGTCTTCCCTTCAACAAGATAACATTTTCCCTCCCTCCCTATTAGATAACATTTCTGCATACAGGTACACAGTTGCCATATTTCATTCCAAAAGTGGATGCATACAGTTTCTGAACCTGGCTTATTAAGCATCATCTAAAAAAAATAATATACTTCATAATATGAAAATTACATTGCACCAATAGCTGTTGTTTTAATTTGTGTCAAAGAAGATAAAAAACATACTATCAAATTAGCTATTCTTACCACCCTCAGTCAGGATTCTTTAGTTAACTATTCAGAAAATATTAGTCTCCATTTTAGAGAGAGATTGGCTGGCTCAAATTATATGATCCGCATTAATCCACTAAAGTGCCATCTTCAAAAAGGAAGTAAGTATACTTGTTTTGCAGTTGATATTGACAAGATAGTCAATCAATTATGCTTCTAGCAATAATTGTGGCAGGTTCTGCAGTATTTTGAGGAATTGCTTTAAATTGTTGTTTCTTTCCATTTACAGCCATTTCATTATACTACAAAGCAGAGGACAACCTGACAATAAGTAATTTAGTACGATACACCTTAGATATAAGATTGTTTTTATATGGGGCAAGGATGTCTCTTTAGGTTCATTCTCCCACAAAAAACAAACAAAAAAAATCCTGCAGCAAATATGAGTTTTCATGTTTGGGTATGACTTCTGACTGACATATCTCTGCCAATCACAGTCCCATGTAGTTTTGCCAGTCACAATGCATGTTTCTTGGTGCATCTTACATTGCTTAGAGATGGGGGAGGAGGCTGGATTGAGCTCCAAAAGAAAAAGTGGCATAAATCATAACTAAATTGGAAACACTTTCCTGGTACATGAGATATATACATTTATACCACCAAGATTTTCCATAGGCATGTCGAAACATCAAAATTTAGGTGTGCTTGGGCAAAGGCAAGAAAACCTGGGGTAGGTTGGGCGCGTCCACATGAGCGCACATGTGCCTCTTGCCCCACCTCAAACCCCTTTGAGGCAGGGCAACAGGCACGTGCGGAAACAAAAAATGTTTCCTGAGCTGCAAACTTGCAGCGCGGGTGTGCGGGAGCATAGGAGCTGACAAGCTCCGAGATTCGTGGGGCGGGAGCTCCCACAGTAACAGGCCGTCCATTGCCCTGGAGGGCGGGGCACTCACTTACCTGTTCCAGGTGTGGGACAGATCTGAGCAGGATAAAAGAAGCGCCGGAACCCAGGAGCCGGGGCACGGAACCGGAAGAGCTGGGATGGGAGACGGACGCCGGCGGGAGTCCGGAGTGGCAGACGCACACCGGTGCGTGATGCACCCGCACGTTTTGGGGCAGGGGTAAGGCCCTGAGAGACTGTGGGATTCGGGATGGTGGTCCCAAAAGCTAAGCCCCGGAATAGTAGGGCTGGGAGCGTCTGGCACCGGCAGACAGGGGCTGAGCAGCAGGAAACCCGAGGAAGAGGGCAGTTGGATTGGGTTGCACTACCTGAGTGGAAGGGAACCGGACAGCCCGGAAGGACAGGGGCCCCAGGTGGGTCAGAAGGCTCCCTTCTGAGGCCAGGAAAAGGGATCGCCAAGCGAGAGACGCGGACTCGGCTAAAAGCCTACATAGGGGTGCAAAGTCCGCAGCTCTGGACAAGAGCAGTGTTTGTCTTTGTCCTTTTTGCTATTTTTTTGGTTGAAGTTTGTGCCCCACG
>NW_017728992.1:45061368-45061769 GCF_001723915.1 Gavialis gangeticus | reverse complement strand
TCGGACCATACACTGAACTGGAGAATCATCAAAGTCGTGGCAGGCGGGTTGGACGCGTGCGGCTCCTGAGTGAGTACTATACATAGCTGGGGAACCTGGTGGGACTTTTGCAGCGAAGGTGACGAGCGGACCTGTCTACAGTGGGGAGAAAATTAGACCCCTGGATATCCAGGGGTCTAAGAAAAACGAAGTATAAAAAAACAGGGCAGGGCACGGTCCCCGACTGTGCCCTGAGGCAACTGGAGGTTGGGTCCTCCAAAGAGATGCTCTGGCTGCCAGAACGTCTCTATGGTTGCCCCTTGCCCTAGTGCTGAAACACGTGGTGGGCCAAGCCACATGTTTCGGCACCAGGGCTCCGGTGCCAGTGAGTAAGGAATTGGGGGCTGGAGGAGGGGGGAAGG
>NW_017728992.1:45060832-45061203 GCF_001723915.1 Gavialis gangeticus | reverse complement strand
CCCCCAATCCCTGGCCTCTCACCCCATAGTTTTAAAAAACAACAACACCCCCCAGCACTTACCTGCAGTTCAGCTGCTGTGTGACTGACTGGGGCCCTGCCCACACAGTGCTGGGAAGGCTGACAGCCCCAGTGGCCCCAGCCCGGGCCCTACTGCCCTGTACTGTCTGGGGGGCTCTGCCAGGAGGTCCTGGAGCGCCCCTACCCTTGCTTCTAAGGTAAGCAGAGGCTTTTTTTCCCCCATTTTTTTCTGTTTTTTTTCTGGGGGTTTTTTAAGTGATGGTGCCTGGGGTTGTAGGGGTCACCTTGGGGACCTGGGGGTCCAAGTTTGGGGGTGAAGCAGCTATTGGGGGCTGCAGCAACTGGTGGGTG
>NW_017728992.1:45056502-45060767 GCF_001723915.1 Gavialis gangeticus | reverse complement strand
GTGGGGGATGGGGCCAGGTGGGGCAGCAATTGGGGGACCGGGGTGGGGCATATGGGCCTTGCAAGGGAGGTGGTAGCCCCTGTGCAGGCAATTTGGCCCCTGTTGGGGGGCCAAACCCCTTCTGTGGGGGCTGAATCCCCTGTTGTGGGGCTGAATCCCCTGTTGGGTGCCTGTACCCCTTGTTTGGGGGTTGAACCCCCTGTTGGGGGCCAAATCCCCTGTTGGGGGGCATACCCATTGTGTGGGGCTGAATCCCCTGTTGGAGGCCCATAACCCTTGTTTTGGGGTTGGACCCCCTGTTGGGGGAGCAAACCCCCTGTTGAGGGGGCATACCTCTTGTGTGGGGGATGAACCCTGTGTTGCGGGCCATACCCCTTGTGAGAGGGCCGAACCTCCTGTTGGGGGGCTGAACCCCTTGTGTGGGGGCCATCGCCCTGTGGGAGTGCAGCAAAACATGTATTCATGAATTCATGAAACATATATTTATAGTTCAATTTATTATTATGATAAAAGGCTTGCTTTAACACTGTAAGATACATCAATAAAACATTGTTCAACTGATTGCTGTCTCTGTCTTGCTCCCTGTCTTTATAGTGGTATTTTGTTTTACTTGTGGAGGAACATAGATTTGGGGGTATTTTACTGAGCAACTTTGGAATTATTCTATCAGGGATTTTTCAGTTTTCCCATAGGGAACACCAAAATTCCTGCTAGGGAGGCCAGTGGCAGGACCCTGCTTGCTCTGAGCTGGCACCTTGGAGCACCTTCACTAACTTTTCTTGGTCCTTGCATGTGAGCAGAGCTGAGCTGCATTGGGTGGGACTGTCCCTGTGCTGTCTTCAGGATGGGAGTGGGGAGAAGGCAAGGGAGGGAAGTCTGATTGGGGATTTACCCAGCCTGCACTTGGTGGGGCATGGATAGGAGCCCCTCTGAGGTAGGGGGCTCCATTCCCCACCCCCAGGTGCAGGTTAGGCAAACCCCAGAGCTCTTTCCCCTGCCATTTCGCCCCTTCCATCCTGAAGATAGCACAGGGGCAGCCATGCCTGATGCAGGGACAAACAGAAGTTAGTGAAGGTGCTCCACTTTGGAGCACCTTCATCTGAAACCTCATTAAATGAGGGTTAATTTGTAGTGCAATTGGGCACCTTTAAAGCCCTCTGCAGCTGCGCACTTCTGTCAGGGTACAGCTGTAAAGCACTTCCTGGGGGCTGATTGCATGACAAATATCACTTCTGTTAGCACCCACAGGGGGATTTGCATGTTAGTGGATGGTAAGGAAATAAATAAGAAAGAGAACTCAGGGGGAAAAAAGGGTGATGAGATTGATGGAAAGAAAAATAAGTTTAATAAAAGGAAGAAGAAAAAATCAGTGAAGTGAAGTACCAAAGACAAAACAATGAGATAAAAGCGGTCAAGTGTGAGAGAGGAAGTTGAAGGGAGGCAGAATATTAGAGAAAATAAATGTTTTCAGGAAAGTGGAGCAGAAAGAAGAGTGATTTTGTGGAGGAAATGAACATCAACATCAAAAACATATTCAAGAATGGAAAATTAAATTAAAGAAAATAAGTACTATAAATGAGAAAGGAAAAGATTCCCCTTTTCTTGTTCTCTAAGCTGGTTTATTATGTTTGAAGAACATACAAATTTTGGTCCCAGATTATGAAATATTTTACTGAGGCCCCATGCAGCAAGCAGGGATTTTCAAAAACTGGTTGTGGATGTGAGCTTTAAGGAGGTCATTGGAGCCTACTGTTCTTATTTTTGAAAAAGTAACCTTGTTTTGATAGAGGAACATTTTTTATTTAGAATAAAATATGTTTATATTTTATGGGCCAAATTCATCCCCAGTGAACTGACACAGATGAAGTCAAAGCAGAGATATAGATGGGGCAAATTTATGATATACTTCACGGTGGTGAGGCTGAAATTTTGAATTACTGTATCATTATCAGCGTTTATCTGTTCAGCCTCAAAAGTACACTTACGAGTAGTTGTGCACAAGATACTGAAAGGCAAGACTGAACCAGATCCTGTTCCATCCTGTGTTTTTCCTCATTTCTTCTGCCTCACTCTAGTAGCACAAAGGGTCAGAAACTGGCCGTACCCTTGCTGCAGGGATTATTTTACACTGTGGGATGACACACAGCAAGCACTGAGCTAGTACAACCAGTTGCTATGCCACTCTCCTATAGATTCTAGCACAGAGATATGAAAGTGCATCACACTCTGATTATCTCCAGCTAGCTGATGGCTCTTTAAGACTTATTACTTTACAGTGGGTGCGTCTACACAAAACGTTGACTGCAGAAATGCCTAATTAGGCCGCAGTAAACTCACAAATGCTGTTGTAGGATAGTACTTGTAAACACAAGTATTATCCTTTGGCAGCATTATTATGTGCTGGCTGGGGCACAAGGATGCTTCAGTGTAGGGGCTGCCTGATGGCTAGCCCCACATTGAAGTGTCCTAATACCCTAGCCAGCCCCTCCGCAGCATGCTAAGCTGGGTAAGAACAGCTCTAGGCTGGTAGGCTGACCTCCAGGGCTCCATACCATCCAGGGCTGCTCTGACTCAGGGCAATGTGCTGTAGTCCTGGGCACACATGTAAATGCAGTGCCTGGGAGCAATTAACTCCAGTGCAAACTGCTTTAGAGTTTATTCAGGCATGCTAATTTCACATGTAGATGTGCCCAGTGGTCTTTAGTTTGTTCTAAACTTCAAGGAATAAAACACAGGGGAAAGCAGAGAATAGATGCAGTGTAGGATGTGAGTCACAGTCTTGTCTTGTAGGGATTACACTTTATCCTAACAAGTACGTTAGATACTGGGATGACCAAAGGAAAGTTAAGTCAGAAAAGTCTTTCTTCCTTTTTTCTTTTTGCATCTTTAATATAATGCATGGAATGGTAGCCTTCACGGGCTTCACAGAAGCAGTACATTTTGGAGAGAGGATCTGAAAGAGAGAATGGGTGCAATAAAGGGAAGAAAGAACATTCTGGCAGAAGGGTCTATGAGCACTTCCCAGAATAACAAGGAATAACAGCCATAAGTTGTTTGAGAGTAGGTTCAGGCTGGACATCAGGAAGCACTACTTCACAGTCAAGGCAGCTAGGATCTGGAACCAACTTCCAAGGGAAGTGGTGCTGGCTTCTACCTTGGGGGTCTTTAACAGAAGGCTGGATAGTTACCTAGCTGGGGTCATATGAGCCCAGTATTCTCTCTTGCCCAGGGCAGGGGGTCAGACTTGATGATCTACTTAGGTCCCTTCTGAGTCTATGAATCTATGGAAAGCAGTACAGAAACAACAGTGAGAGGAGCCAATAGCAGGAGAAGACGGGAAAGATCATTCTGGCCACTCCATGTGAATGGATTGTAGGAGAATGAGAACAGACGAAGGGGAGCATTTCCACGTTCCGTTTTCTAAGTATTGGATGAAAAATATGCAGGTGTCCACCATCATTTTTTGTGGGGCTGAACCCTGGTCCTGTGAAATTTGGTTTTTTGCCAGGAGAATTTTAGGATTTGTACTGGATGGTAATTCTTAGGGCAAGAAGTGGACAGAAATTAACCAAGACTGGTACCTCTCACAGGTGATTCTTACCCTTCTAATAACTTGCCAGACTTTTTTGGTCAAGATTTGGGGATATAGTTGGCAGATACAGAGGCATAGTAAGTTTAGAAGTTTTAGCCTCAAACCAGGAAAACACAGGCTACTGCTGGGTCCCACCTGGAACTATTTATTAGTTCAGCTTTCATGATACATTATACAATGCTTTTTCTGTTCCCTTCCTTCCTTATAACCACTTGCTTCCTTAGTTGGGAGAATGTTTGGCAGTCCATGCCCTGTTTACCCTCCCTCAGCCAAACCCACATGCTTTGACAGGCTAAAACACAGCTCTTATTATCATCATCATCACTGCTATAGATGTACATGCTACTCTCCATTAAAATCCAGAATAAAGAAGTCTCTTCCTTCTCTCTCACACACCAGTGTAAATCAGCAGTAATTCCACTGCAGGCAAAACAGTTATGCTGCAGAAAGAGTTATGCTGGCCAGTGAGGTTCCCATCTTCAAAAAAGGGAGGAAGGAGGACCCGGGAAACTATAGGCCAGTTAGTCTTACCTCGATCCTGGGTAAGGTTTTTGAGAGAATTATTCTGGCACGTGTCCACGAGAGGCCAGCAGGGGAGATTATGCTTACGGGCAACCAACACGGGTTCATTAGAGGCAGGTCCTGTCAGACCAACCTGGTGGCCTTCTACAAC
>NW_017728992.1:45048197-45055749 GCF_001723915.1 Gavialis gangeticus | reverse complement strand
CTTGCTGGGGTCGTTTGACCCCAGTACTTTTTCCTGCCAAGGCAGGGGGTCAGACTAGATGATCTCCTCAGGTCCCTTCTGACCCTAGAAACTGTGAAACTATGAAAAGCAGCATGGGAGGAGGATCTATTTTAGTGTCTCTACTCCAATGGAAGTCAATAAGAATTTCACAGTAACATGATTAGATGCAAGGGTCCCACTTCTCTTTCCCTCTGTAGTTAGTGCAGAGCTAAAAACAATAGTGAGTAGGAGGGCAATTGTGTTTGCAGCTGGCTTTTTTTATTTATGGATTGGTTTAGAGCTCTTCTTTCAGCACTTCATTGGCTGTGGATTCTTCTCATACTGAGAACATTTCCAGAAGGGTATTTCTTGCCCTGCAGACCCATCTGCTAGAGAGGAGCTTTAAGGTAATGGTGAATGTGCTTAAGGACAGCAGGTTTTGGCTGCATTTTTCTTGTGCATACAATAGGGAGTCGGAATCAACTAACTGGGCTTTGCATTTAAATGGATGCTACAAGAAATCAGTGCCATATAAGTCCAAGTTTTAATTGGGCTTATACATTAATTTAATTTAACCATAGCGGCTGACACGAACATCTTACAAGCCACCAATATCTATTCCATTGTTTGAAAAATTATCTGAAGCTTAGAAGAAATGGAAACTTGGAGAAACAACTAGGGAGGAGCAGAAGAGTATTGCTTGGGCACGTAGGGATGAAGTCAGGAAGGTTAAAGCACAACTGGAGTTGCAGCTAGGAAGGAATGTCAAGGGAAACAAAAAGGGTTTCTACAAGTATGTCAGTAACAAGAGGAATATCAGGGAAATTGTGGGTCCCTTACTGAATGGGGGAGGCAATCTAGTAACTGAGGATACAGAAAAGGCTGAAGTACTCAATGTCTTTTTTACCTTGCTATTCACAGGCAAGGTCAGCTCCCAGACTACTGCACCTGGCAGCACAGTTTGGGAAGGAGGTAAGCAGCCAAGAGTGGTGAAAGAACAGATTAGGAACTATTTAGAAAAGCTGGACATATTCAAGTTCATGGGGCTGGATGGGATGCACCCAAGGGTGCTAAGGGAGTTGGCTGATGTGACTGCAGAGCCAGTGGCCATCATCTTTGAAAGCTCATGGCAAATCAGGAGAGGTCCTAGATGATTGGAAAAAGGGTTATATAGTGCACATATTTAAGAAAGGGAAAAATATATATTGTTTATATAAAATATATATAAAGACATTTAAGATATATAGTACCCATAGTTAAGAAAGGGAAAAAGGAGGATCCAGGGAACTACAGATCACTCAGCCTCACTTCAATCAGTGAAAAAATCATGGAGCAGATCCTCAAGGAATCCATTTCTAAGCACTTGGAGGAGAAGAAGGTGATTAGGAAGAGTCAGCATGGATTCACCAAGGGCAAGTCATGCCTTGAAGAGTCAGGGAAAAGAGCAGGCAGGCACACCACAATAAAGCAGAGAACCCCATGGACTACTTCAGCCACCTACCCATGCTCTCAAACACACACAGAGGGTTGTTAAGCCACTACACCCTACCAACCTCCCTATTAGATTCAAGGGACACCAAAGAGCTAAATCCCTCTGGAAATTGGCCTACTGCCCAGCCCCGACAAGAGGTGCAAAAAAATCAAGCAAAACTGCACACGAATGTAAAGTTTAACAAGTGTATTATGCCAAGAACCAACACAACCAAACACATCATAACAGTATACAGACACAGTACAGGCAACAGTATACAGACAGAGTATAGGCAGTCCTCAGACTTACAACACAATTGGGTCCTGAAAACCGCTTCTTACGTCGAAACATTGTAACTTGGAACTAATTTTCTCATAAGAAGTAATGTTATAAATGGGGGATTGTTTCCTAAACCAAGGCCTGATACCCTATTTTCACCAAAAATACCCCAGAATTTTCAGAATAGATCAATTATAGATGAGTAATATAGCTACATTAATGTATTTATATTGTAAATAGCAGTCATATTGATTTGGAAGGACTTCTTTGAGGCAACTTTGCTGGACTTTTTGAAGGGTTCTTGGCTGGAGCCTTCTCAGGAGTCTTGGCTACAGGTTTTTCTGTAGTCTTGTCTGCTTTCTTAAAGAAAGTGCCCAAGGAAGTTTGGACAGGTGTTTTACAGGGAGATGAGCGATGCAGATAACTTGTTCACTGGCGTGGCATCGCATCGGATCAAGCGTTGTAAGCTGAAACTGACATCATAAAGTTGAAACAGGGTGTCAATTTATAAACGCTGTAAGTGTGAAACGTAACTTGAAACCTTGTAAGTTGAGGACTGCCTGTATACAATACTATAACCAGTTAAACTATAGAACAACTAAAGAACCCGAGGGCAGTCTGTCACCCTAGAGGGCCGACTATCACTCTAGAGAGCTGACAGGCAGGGAGGGCCTGCTCTGCAGCCTCACACCCCTGAGGATTTCTATGCTGTTCCCTCCCGAACACTGTCCCATGTACACGCTGTTTTCAGTCACTCCAGTCAATAAACGATGGGTTCTGCAAACACAAGTACTCAAAGATTAAATCAGCTGCACACTCACCAGGCAAAAGAGGGAGAGAGCACGAGACAGAGCAAGTCTCAGCAAGCTCTAACTCCGACAACGATGGCCTCAAAAAGCTGCGCCAGCCCCTACACTGGACAGGCTTTATAACATCCGAACTATGCCCCCTGTCAATCACGTGCAGATCCAATCATTACTCTCTCAATCAATGCCAATCAAAGTCAATCACAGCTAGGACCATGCAAATCAAACTATCCTAACAACCCATAACAACTCATTAGCATAATGGTCCTTAATGCCACAGTTCCCCTGGTTACCAAACAAACAACTAGGTACTGGTCAAACAACTCACTGCACATGCTCAGCTATCAGAAGTGGGTCATGACATCATTATGGTTACGAGTTCAAACATTCTGAAATACTCCAACCTCTAGTCATCCTACGCATGCGTAACAGTGCCAGGACTCTACTGTCTACAGCAGGGGCGGGCAATTATTTTGGTCAGAAGGCCACTTACTGTGTTTTGGCAAGCCACTGAGGACCACATGACAGGCTGCTGGGGGAAGATAAATATTAATTTTCTAAATTTTTTAGGGGCCCTGCACATGGGATAGAATAGCCTGCTGGCCCGCATGTGGCCTGCAGGCTGCAGTTTGCCCACCCATGGTCTACAGCCTGACCACCCTGATTGCCTTCTATGATGAGATGACTGGCTCTGTGGATGTGGGGAGACCAGTGGATGTGGTGTACCTTGATGTTAGCAAGGCTTTTGATATGGTCTCCCATAACATTCCCTCAGGCAAGCTGAGGAAGTATGGGCTGTAAGGTGGATACAAAACTGGTTGGAGCATCAGGCTCAGAGGGTAGTAATCAAAAGCTCAATGTCTAGTTGGCAGCCAGTATCAAACAGAGCATACCAGGGGCTGGTCCTAGGGCTGGTTTTGTTCAATATCTTCATCAACGACCTGGAAGATGGCATAGAGTGCACCCTCAACGCGTTTGCAGATGACACCAAGCTGGGAGGAGTAGTAGATACACTGGAGGACAGGGCTAGGAATCAGAGTGACCTAGACAAATTGGAGGATTAGACCAAAAGGAATCTCATGAGGTTCAACAAGGACAAGTACAAAGTCCCGCATTTAGGATGGAACAATCCCATGCACCAGGTCAGGCTGGGGCCTGACTGGCTGTGCAGCAGCTCTGCAGAGAAGGACCTGGGGACAATAAGTTGAATATGAGCCAACAGTGTGCCCTTGTTGCCAACAAGGCTAATGGCATGCTGAGCTGCATTGGTAGGAGTGTTGGTAAGAGTTTGTTTTGCAGGGCTGCAGCGAAGGGTGGGCAGGCCACTTAGTAAAAGAGAAATGCTTGTTGGTGAGTGAGGAGCCACCCGATTGGAAGGGGCAGCACTTAGAGGCATATAATCCCAGTGTCTGGCTTTACACACTGCAGAGGATGGCTCTCCTGGGATAGAGGGGCTGGAGGAGACAGCCTGGAAGGCACCCAAGCCACCCATAAGAGCTGGGAGTTGAGACCTTGAAGGGAAGTACAGCTTTCAGGGGTGACATTGACCCTGAGTGAGGGTGACTTTGAGTTTAGAAGCAGGTGCTTCTGCTAGTGTTGTAGATAAGTTAGATACTGCTGAACCAGGAGATATGTAGGCTGTAGAGGGGTGCCTGGTAGGGCACTCAATAGCAAGCAGTCTAGCCTGGGGTCAGGGACCCAGAGGGCTGAGGCTGGTGTACTGAGTTGGTCTGAAGCTAAGGTTGGGGACTCAGAGGGCTGAGGGCTAGGGCATTGAAAGCAGCCTGGCTTGGGGCTAGGGGAGGATAGAGGCCTTGAATGTAGCCCATAAGGCAGATGGTGACTTGAGGCACTGACAGAGCCAAAAGTGCCCTGGGGGCAAGACTGAGACTGGCTGGTTGAGACCTTGGAACTCACTTTGGGACCCTGGAGCAGCCTCCCTATACTCCATGAGAACCATCAAACTATGGCAGGTAAGATCAAAAAGGCAGGGTATCCTGAGGACCCAGAGTGGGGTAGGGGCCACGTGGCCACCAGGGGGTGTCACATGGCTCCACCCAGTCCAGGCATGGGGGGAAGTTGGTGTCAAAGCACATGTGGCCAGTCCTGCCACCGCCAGGCATGCAGCAGGGCTGGGGCAGGGTGGCAGCCGAGTCTCAGACTCCACTTCCTGGCAGCACAGTGATAATGACTCCTTTTGGCTGCCACTGCTGCTGGACTCAGCCCCACTACCCAGGCACCCCAGCTCATCCTCCCCATACCCACCACTGGGGATGCTGGACAGAGCAGGTGGAGTCTCCATGAAGGCTGGCCTAGGATCCACGTGGGCAGGGCACACTTCAGGCTGGGGAGATGGGATGGGGCCATGGGAGGGTGGAGAGTGGTTCCCGGGAGCAAGTTGGGTGGGGCCAAGGCTGGGGCCAGGATCACGGGGCATGATCACAGGGTGGTGATAGTATGGGGCCAAGGCCTGGGGCAGAGCCACAATTCACTCCTGGCACACCCCTGCCCATGGAATGGGTGCCCATCACAGGGACATGCAGGCAGCAGATCATGGCTCTGCCCCAGGCCTGGCCCCACACTATCACTGCCCTGCAATCCCAACCCCAGCCCTAGCCCTGCCTGCTCCTCCCACTTCTGGAAGCTGCTCTCCACCTGCCTGCAGCCCCATCTCATTCTCCTGGCTCAGCATGCCCTGCCCACTCATGCCCCAGGCCAGTCTCCATTGAGACCCTGGGATCACTTGGTGGTGACAGCATGGGACCAGGTCCCAGGGCAGAGCCACTTAGGGAATTTTGATGAGCTGTTGTGGGTTGGGAGCTGTTGACTCAGCCTGCTCCTGCCCTAGATTTCCATTGATGTGACTGTGCCAAGCTACTATGGAATACCAATCTCTGCTTCTGCCTGAGTGGCTGTGGGGGTGCAGACCAATCAATTCAAAGGGGGTCAGCACTCCAGGATTTGGCCAGAGTCATGAAACTGGTTTTACAGGTTCTGTTGAGGAATCTTAAGGCAAAGGTCTGGGGAGGGATGGGAGGTGGTCCTCTGCAGTCCTAGAGGCGGCACAATATACAACAATCACACAGAAAAATGTGATCACACTTTACAGCCAAATGAGATACACAGTGACACGAAACACACTTTATAGCACAAAATGGCTTGTACATTTTGGGTGTGCTACATATAATAAACACAATCTTAGAATGATATTAGAGCTTTTTTACAAACCCAGGTAAGTTCCTGAAATACCCATGTATTATATGAGAGTGGACTTTGGATCAAGCCCTACATTAAGAAGGGGAAAAAAAAAAACAAGAGATACATTTGGGGGAATTTTGTTGAAAAGCAGAGCTATTCTCACATTTTAAAAACAACAGGACCTGACAACTTAATCAACATGCAAAATGAGTGCAAATTGCTACTAAATCAGAGAAGTTGTTTTACACACCCTTAGCACTCCCTGTACACATGCTAAAAAGCCCTGGGAAGCACAGAGAGAATTAGATCCAAGATATTTATGATGCATACAATACAGGAGTTTATATTTGTTTTAATGAAAATCAATAATCCATTAAACAAGTGAATATTGCAACTAAAAGGTATTTTTAACTGCTCCAACTGGGTGCCTGGAGTTCTTTTTAGTTCATCTACAGCTGTTGGATCCTTTCGTAAAGAATATACTTTACAATACCTACAAATACAAACCTAGTTTTAAAATACTAACTTCTCTTAAAAATGCAAGGAACAGCAGTCGATAGATGGATGCCAAGCTCTGACCAAACCCATAAAAGAAGTATTGTTTCATTCAAAGGAGTTTGCTTGTTATTCTGACATTCTACTATTTCAATTTGTTTGCCATGTCAGAAGAGACTGAGGGTTAGAAATAGAGGAGGGCCCCAGTTCTCATTTAGACCAGGATCCTAACTCTATACTCCACCAGTCTAGTCTGGGAGGCCTCGGAATGGATGATAATGAATTATTACTTGCTTATGTTGTGGTAGCACCTTGGGATATCAGTCATGGACATTTCCTTTGGGAAAATAATTTCTGACTTGCAACGTTTCAACTTAAGGTGGTTTTCAGGAACCAATTGTGTCGTAAGTCTGAGGACTGCCTGTACTGTCAATCCAGGTTAACCCTACACTAGAGTTACAGTGGTGTAAAACTACAGCAAGTAAGAGAAGAATTATGCAAAAATGCTTCCAAAACCTAGTGAATGTGGGAATCTCTATGTGCAGAACTGATTAGAAACATTTACCAGATGTTAGCACAACAGTATTTAGAAAGAATTACTAGATTTCTTCAGAGAGGTGGTTACCCATGTTAGCCTGAAGTCAGGCAGAAGATGGAGCAGGTTGGTACCTTATGATGCCTGTAGACGTGAGGGATGCTTGCTCCAATGTGCTGTAATTACAGCGTGCCAGAGCAAACTTGATTAATCAAGTCTATTGGAGCAGGCATTTGCCTCAAATGCCTCTACACAAATGCTTGTAGTATGGGAAACAAGCAAGAGGAACTTACCCTCCTGCTAGCTGACACCAACCCAGACAGAGGGGCTCACTGAAACGTGGTGGGATTCAACACATGACTGGGCAGTGAATATCAAGGGCTATAGGCTGTACAGGAGGGATAGAACAGGGAGGAAAGGTGGGGGCGTGGTGCTCTACATTAAGGAGGAATACACATCCTCGTCAATTAGCAAAGAATCAGGAGGGGCACTGTAGCAGGAGTCCTACTCTCGGAGCCCCTCTAGAAGTGTGGCTCCGCCCTCCTCCGCCATGGGCCAACTGCCTGCTTACTCGCCTGCCACTCCTTGATCTTACTTTTGACTAACAGATGATTGGAATCAGCGGGAGGCTGCCCATTTTTATGCGCCCTGATGACAGGGGGCGCTGCCTGCGGCTCCTTTTCCTCCCCTATACTGCACCCCAAGCCTCGCAGATGGTGCTGGTCTGATCTGACTGGGGCCCTGTTATTATGTCTCGGCCCTTTGTTT
>NW_017728992.1:45040459-45048186 GCF_001723915.1 Gavialis gangeticus | reverse complement strand
ATCTGCTCATGTCCCTTCTGACCCTACAAACTATGAAACTATGATAATTAGTGTGCATGTGTACTCAGCATCCCTGAGCTTCAAAATCATTCAACAAGCTTTAGTTAAAGTGCCCCCATTGCCATTTTGAAGCGCAGGATGCTGAATACATGAAATGTTGTGGGTGCTCTAACTAAAGTGCCCCCCAAGCCCACCCCTTGGAGCACATGTAAAGATGACCTTGGACACTAGCTGGTTCAGATACCTTAGCATTCATAGGCAACAGCCTACTTCTAACAAATTACTTTCCTCAATGTGTCCCAAAAGACCATTCTGCTTAGCCTTAAAAAGAGGGGATCTTCAGAAAAAGTCACAATGGCAAACTGGTACATGCAACTCCAGTAACAGGTTTGAACTGGTTCACATTTTCAAGGCCATCTCCATTGACTGAATGTTAAAAATATTATTTTTTATTAGCAGAGATATTTGGTACCTTGGCTTTCTGCAGGTTTCAAAGGCCAGCTCTGGTGGCCACAGTCCCTTTCATGATCAGAGCCTCCTATATTTTGGGTGGCATGGTTGCTCTAATATCCATCCTTGGGATAACTAAGACTACTGACACTTTGCACTGAAGTAAACTCTTGCCCATATGGAGCTTCCAAAAGTGGAGGCCTGTCAGTGCATCTGGACTATCTTTGCTGGTGTTTCAAAGTCTCCGTATAATTATTCACCATTCATCCCAGTCTATATTTTCTTCTCAGCCTACTGTAAGGGACATAGTTATTTGGCAACATTCCCACCATTACGCTGAAGTGTTTGGTTAGAGCAAAGGTACTGAAAACCCTAGCCCATGGGCCAGATCTGGCCCCTAATGCCATGTCATCCCACCGAAGGGGCTCCCCACAAGTCTATGGGAAGCCCCACAGGCTGTGGCCTGTGTGCTAGAGCCTGTTGTCTCTGGCTGGGTGAAGGTGGCATAGGGCCCCAAAGTCCAATCCTAGCACATGATGGGAGCAGCATGGGGCCCCACGGCCTAATCCTGGCAGAACCAGCCAGGGGTAGTGCAGGGCCCCAGGGCCAAAACGTGGCACATGGAGGTAGTATGGGACTCTAGAGCCCAATCCCATTGCTTAGGGGTGGCACAGGGCATTGGGGCCTGATCCTGACACATGGGACTTTGCGGGGTTGGTGTAGAGCCCCAGAACCCGATCCCAGCAGCACATGGAAGTGACACAAGGCTGCAGGGCCTAATCCTAGCATGTGGGGCTCAGTAGAGATGGCATGGGGCCCAAGGGCCCAATCCTGGTGCAAAGGGATGGGCAGAGGCAGCACAGGACTTGGAGGCCTGATCCCAGCATGTGAGGACCAGCCAAGGCTGCGCAGGGCCCAATCCTACCATGCAGGGTTCAATTGGGCCCAAAGACTGGCCCTACACTGCTCATCTCGCCTGCTGGGCCCAAATCTTGAGCACCGCTGGACTTGATGATATGTGTTAGTATGTGATAGCATTAGCTAAGTCCATCCTACCACTGACCTTACCGACATGTCTAACAAAATTTCAGAGGCTATAATTACAGATAGTCTTTTTAAGACACTTTCAGTGACTCACTGGCTATAAACTATGAGGTAGTGTCTTCAATTCGTGGATTTAAAAATGCTGCCATAATGTCCAAGACAGACATGCTAACAGAAACATCCTTTTAATTCTGGCAGTTGACCCCTTTGGAATTCCACACAATTCCCATTAAATCCTTACTTCTACCTTAAAGATATTGCCATAGATTTCTCTCCCCTAGCCACAACAGCAGTAATGGTTGGTTGTGCATGAACCCCTAGCAATCAAGATGAGTTCATGCTATTTTTAATCCTATCCTGGCATTCAACCTAGAATATTGGCCTCATGGAGTAAATCAGAGAAAGTTTCCTATAAACACACAATTTCCTGTCATAGGTTTGAGATGATCCCTCTTTCAGCTACAGGGAAAACAGAAGTCAAAATGGACTGAAAGGAGTTGTAGGCAGCAACACAACACAAACAGACATTTTCTTTTTAAACTTGCCTTTTATATGTTCTACTCTATGCAATCCTGTTTAAAATGGTACACATACTTTGTTCTGCCTCATGGCAACCAACCATCAGCCCATTTAAATGCTTAGCTGCTTAAGATCAAATATTGATTTTGTATAAAGTCAGGCAGGAGGTCCCAGTACTGAGTCTCTGGAGATGCCCCAGGCTTCTTGGGATGTAGTATGCCATTTTCCATTCCTAACATCACCTCTTCTTAGTATACCTGAGGATGTTTCTGGTTGCCTGCTGGCAAAAAAAAATGTTGGAAAGAAATTTGTTGAATTAGCACTTATTGCTGCCAAAAAACTGTTTAACTGTAAGGGGGAAATGTGAGAAACCTCCCACTCTGCAATGGGGAGCTAAAATGTTGGGCTGATTTGCTCTAGTGGAAAAAAAATTGCTGCAATTTTAAACAGAAACCACAAAGGTTTGACAAAGTCTGTAGAAGGCTCCTGGAATTCATAACACAAACTGGAAGGATTACTATACTTTTAAGCTGTTTTACATTATTAGTCTATATTATTCTTCTAGTAGGGGCATGATCCTAAATTTATACATAACCAAAACATCCCACAGACTTCACTGTGATTTACAGGAGTGCCTACTGTAGAGTACTGACCTGATAAGCAAAAAAGGATATTCTGGGTTTCTGTATATCCCGTTTGTGAAGATTCATTAATTCATGTTTTTTTTCCTGGTAATTTCTTGCAGGGGCAAAATTCTGTCTATAGAAATGGAGGTTTAAAAATCAGGCACAAAATTCTGATTACATACTAATAAGAGGATGGACAGCTAGTCTTTTTTTAAAGTTTAATGTCTAAATACAAATAGCACAGTCCCTAATGCATAAGTCCTTATATTGGATTACCAGCATGTGTTAGAACTAATCGTATGAAAGAGGATAAGAGGATTTAATTTTGTGTCATATATGATAAAACAAACACAATGAACTCGCTTTAAGACTCACTTAAGTTCATTAACTGTAGTGGCCATTGGATCAGGTTCATAACAAAATGATATAACAAAATGCATGGTCCAACATGACAAAAGAGAAATAACAACCAATGTACTCATCTAACTTCATCAACCAGGACTTCACCATAGTCATTTAAATAGTGATACTACCAACAGTGAATCTATGGAAAGACTTCCATTAACTTCAGTGTCTTGGTTCAAACATATATTATATAGAGATCTAATAAATTTCCTCCAGGAATGTTGGAAGTTATTTTAGTTCATCCCTGCTCGAGAGAAGGGGAAGAGAATATATTATCTGCAAGAGAGATGATGTGTACATAGTTATGCCTGTATACACATCTCAGCCCTTATGTACAACTTATTTATGGATCATTATGACCCATGCAAATGTGTTTAAAAGTTTTACATCAGATTGTGCAACATATGTAAATTATTAAAAATTTCAACTTTTTAGTTCTAAAACTTGCATTAAGACTAGTTACAACTTTACTTGCTGAGAAAGAAGTGATTTATATTGCTGTATAAATACTGTGGGCCTTTAAGCTGTGGTTTGGAAAGCATTACACATAAGAGATCTTTTTGTGAATTGAAGAATTAATGAGACCAGAATTTTTGTAATGAAAACCTGGAAGGGAACACGTGTATGTGCATGTAATTAGGCAAGACTGGTGTGTGCCTGTAGACCACTCCTCCTTTCTTCTCATCCAATCCCCAAAGTGTGATGCTACAGTCAAACTCTTACACTCTCTACCTTACATTCTAGCCCAGTAGTGCTGAACCTTTTTGCTTTGTGGGCTAGATGGGTGGCGGCTGGTGCCCGGTTTGACTGCAGGCCTTGTCCAGGTGGTGTACCCAATCTGGTGGGCAGGCAGGTACAGTGGGGACTGATCCAGTCACGTGGCTATAGGAGGGGGGCCCAGCCCTGATTCAGCCCCATGCAGGAAGAGGGGGTGGTCTGGTCCCAATTCAGCCATACAGAGGGAAAGGGGCATGGCTCGGCCCCAACCTGGTCCATCATGGGAAGAGAGGGCATGGTCTGGCCCTGATTTGACTGTGTGGGGCTTAAGAATTTGGCAGCAGGGGAAGAGCAGCAGTATTAATTGCCGCTGTTCCCCTGTAGCCAAATTTCCGAACCCATAGGAAGCTCAATGCAAATTACTGAGCTCAACATAAGCATAACTTAGTGAAATGTAATAACTTGTAACATATACAAGGTCACAGTAGATCATCTAGTGATTTCTTCTGGCCTTAAGTTCTATGAATTTAAATGGAATCTTAGCTGTGTATATTTTTTTAATTAAAACACTGGTAAGCTGGAAGATGCCTATCTGGGAAAGCTTTGTGTGTGAAAGGATGGCTGGTTTGGTTGGGCAAAAGACTGCCTTTTTGTTCTGTGTTTGGCTTTAACTTTGAAGTGACTCGATATCTAGTCCAAATACAAGCTGTACCTAAAAGTAATTTCCATGTTATAGCTTTCCTTCTTCTGCACCACAGGAACAAATAAAAACTGGCTTCAAGCAAAGGGACTGTGGTACTATTTGTTAACAAAAGGGCATGATACTTAGAGTTGGGGAAGCATCCAAAAATTCTTTTGGATGTTACTCTGACACAGTAACTTCAGACGGGACAGTTAATCATTATTTTGAAGTAATTCTCTCCAGTCTGTTTAACTTCAATTTGTAAAATTCATTCCCTGACCCACCAAGATCTGAGAAACTTTTCAAAGACTGTCATGGAGAGCAGCATAAAATCTGATCAAAGTTGATATTGAAAGATACACATCATTAATTTGTTCCTCAGGATATCAGGTCACAGGGGCAAAGGAGAAATTCTGGTGACATTGTACTGGGCTTCTGAATTAGCTATTTTTTGTACTGAAGTTCAGCTTTCTACTCTGGAGTAGTCATCCCATGAACTCTCATTTCCAACAGCTTTGTTTAAAGATACAATAGAACTTTTCCAAGTGAAATTAGCTTGCCTGAAAGCAGAATGCATTTATGATGCGAAGCTCATTTGAAGTCATACACCCTGAGCTGCTGTCGGGCTCCCCATCTCAGATATTCTTGCTAGCATGTACTCAGGGTGATGTTAAACCAGTTACGTTGTCTAATTTCTAGGTGTTGGTGTATACTTAGCAGGAGTAAGTGGATAGGGCATGCTGTCAGGCTCACCACAGAGGCAGTAATGTACACATCTCATTCAACCTGTACCTGAAAAACTTTCCAGAAATCCCATAGGAGACAGGACCTGTAGGGAAGCCAATGATATCCCTTCTTTTGATTTCCCCGTCCCCACAATGTTTTGCTCACAATGTTTTGCCAGATTCTCCACTCTGCTTCTTACGGAAGCAGAAAGGAGAATCTGGACTATTCTTAAAACATTTTTAGATTTTACTTGCATGTATTTATGTCTATATGGATCCAAATGTCTCTATGAGTAAGTTCAAAATGTTGGTTTTAATTTTCATAGTCCTAAATAGCTTGTGGCCTGGTTATCTAAGAAACCACCTCTCTGGCTATGTCATACTAGCTTATGGAAGAAGACCAGCTAGACCTTTTCAGCAGGTGGTGCTTCTCTGGTCTTTTATTTACAGATTGTGACTGCCTTGCTTCAAATACCTGCTCACGAGCTGCCTTAGCACGAGTGCCTGGTGGTGGGTGTGGTGAGGGTTCATGCAACCACTGAGAGGGACCTTGATCACCCTGAAGAAGGCCCCTAAACTTTCCTGCCATGACTTTGAGTGTATCTTCAGTGGAGGGGGCTTCTGTTGAAGGTCCCTCAGGGTCGGTCGCTTATCCCGGCACCTATTCGTGGGGCTCCACCTCCCCTACACCCCTTCCTTATGCCAACCTTCGGCAGGCCACCTGATCTTATTGAGGCCGGCCCTCCGGCTCAGATGATTTTTGGTCTTCACGCCTTCTCCAGGACTGGTTGTTACCTTCGTTCCTGTTGGTAGGCTACAGGACTGCTGGATTCGCCTCTCTTGTCTGTCTCTCCTGCTCTTACCAGCTACTTGCTGAGCCTTGTGAGCACCCCCAGTGTTGGGGTGTTGGTTGGATCCCCTCGAGGTGGACCTAACCCCTGAATAACCAATGATGAAGACAAGCCATAAAAAGCAACACAAGAGGGTATATATTGACAAGTGAAAACTACAGAGAAAAAAGACTTAAAGAAAAAGGAGGAGGGTGGATAGAGAAGGATAGATCAGGTTGAGCCACCCTTTCCTTCTCTCAGCCCTACAACCTAAGCCAGGTGGTGTCCCGTGGCATTGCTCCGCTTTTTTCCCTCACTGTGGGTGTCTTCTATTCTTCTCTGGGTTAGCCTTTCTCCTTGGCTTTGTACCTGTGGGAACTCAGAGTAAGGAGTCTCCATTGTCTCTGGGACTCCTGTAGCTCCTTCAGAAGTGAGGTCTTTCCTCAGACACCAGTGTTGCTTGTGACCGGTGTGGGGTTGAATTTTGATCATAGCTGCTTGGGATGCCTTTCCCCAAGTGGAATCTGCCTCCTAGCGCTGAGGCAGCCTGCCACCAGTGTGGGGAGTCTCCACAGCCTCCTCTGCCTCTCCCTGAGTAAGATCCCCATTTTCTTGCCAACGCTGCCCATCACTGGTGTGGACAGCCTCCGCAGCCTCCACTGCCTCTCCCATTCTCTCCGTTTCTCCCCCAGCGTCCCTTTTTATCCTCGCTGTTTGGTGATTGCTCCTGATGTTACCACCAGCACCAGCTGTATATAAGCATAGCTAATGAACCATGTGGGTTTCACTCTTTGATTGTCCTGTGTCTGGCATCCTGTAGCAGGTAAGAGGCTTTTGTTTTCAGGGTTTTTTTCCCCCGGGGTGTGTATCCCCTGTCCCAGGGTCCCCTGTGGGGAGGGTTTCTAGCTCCCCTGTGGTTGTGCCCCTGGGACACAGATTCACAGAATTTTAGGGCTGGAAGGGACCTTGTTATATCATCAGGTCCAGCTCCCCCTGCTCTAGGCAGGAAAGACTGCTGGAAACAGATAATGCCATCCAGGTGTGCATCCAGTCTCCTTTTGAAGATCTCCAGGGTAGATGCCTGCACCACCCACTCTGGAAATCTATTCCAGATTCTAGTCAGATGAATTCTGAAGAGGTTTTGCCTTATAGTCTGTCTGAAACCTTCTCCTAGGAGTTGCTCCTGGTTTTTCCCTGGGGCACTTTGGTGAATAGTTGTTCACCTAGCCCCTGATGCTCTCCCCTGATATGTTTGTAAGCTGCCACCAAATGCCCACAAAGTCTTCTCTTTTCTACAGTTTTCTAAGCCCACTGGGGGACGGGGGGACTACCTCCACTGCTGGCCTGCTGAGCAACCCTTGCAAAAGCCAGCAGGCAAAGGCACTTAAGGGAGCCCACCCCTGCCCCAGCCCTGGTACAATCTGTGGGCAAGGCAAGAGCCCCCAAGGGGACACTTGCCTGCCTGTATGCAAATGCCAGGAGCTTGGGGAATAAGCAGGAGGAGCTCGTCCTCCTGCTCAGTGCAAATAATTATGATATCATAGGGATAACGGAGACCTGGTGGGACTCCACCCATGACTGGACCGTGGGTATAGATGGCTATACCCTCTATAGGAGGGATTGTGTAGATAAAAGGGGCGGGGGTGTGGCTCTCTATATTAAGGAAAGCTACGCATCCCTGCAAGCTGATGTTGGCAACCAGGGTGGACGACTGGAGACCCTCTGGGTT
>NW_017728992.1:45014175-45040358 GCF_001723915.1 Gavialis gangeticus | reverse complement strand
TCTTCCGAGATCCCTTCCAGCCCTAATGTCTATGAAATCTGTATCTGTCAGCATTTCCTTGTATGGCTTGCTCTTCAGGCCTTTAATCATATGAGTGGCTCTTCTCTGGACTCTCTTAAGCTTCTCCAGATACTTCTTGAAGTGCGGCGCTCAGAACTGGATGCAGTAGTCCAGCTGTGGCCTCACCAATGCAGAGCAGAGCAGAGCAGAGCAGAGCAGAGCAGAGCAGGAGAATAACTTCCTTAGTTTTGCTTGAGATACTTTAGTCGATGCATGCCAGCTTATTGTTTGTTCTGCTAACTGTAACATCACACTGGTGGCTCATATTCATTTTATGGTCAATTATGACAATTATGGTCAATTTGGACATGGTGCTAGCTAGCATAGCACCACCAAGCCTGTAAGTTTGTTGTGGATTTTTCCTCCCCAGATGGAGCACTTTAAACTTCTCAGTGTTAAACAGCATCTGGTTCTGGTCCACCCATTTAATTAATCTTTCTAGATGCGCCTGGATTGTCAGCCTACCCTGATGCATGGCAGCATTTCCCCAGAGCTTAGTGTCATTGTAAACTTTGCCAGTGTCCTTTTCACCCCCACTGGCTACCTTCTGCCAGGTTGACACAGATCCATCTATTAGTACTCTCTGGGTCTGACCCTGCAGAAAGAGGCTCTCAGCCTTTTTCAGAGGTTCTTGCAGACCAGATCCAACTTGTAGAGCCAAGGGATCTGGTCATGGGGTTTCCCAGTGGTCTAGAAATTTGGAGGGGGAGGAAGATTACTAATTAAGGCTGCCACCACTCTCCTATTGTCAAATTTTTTAGTCAAATTATATAGACCAGATGACCTGCCCCTGCATGTGGGATCCTGCTGTGTGCAGAAAGCGAGAGTTGGGGGGTGGCAGGGTTTGATTCTGCCAGGGGTGCAGGGCCATGGCAGCAGGGATCTAGGAGCATGGAGGGATCCAATGCATGGAGCCAGTGCCAGGGCTGGGGCTCAAGCAGAGGGCCATGACCCTGTGTGTCCCTGATTTGGCCTGCTGTCTTGGCTCTAACCCCAGCTCTCTATGCATTGTTGCATTCCTGCATGCAGAGCCATTTCATCTGGCTTGAGAGCTTTGGAAATTTGGTGGTGGGACAGTGGTAGCAGTGTTAATACGTACAGCTCCCTCTACCACTACATTTCTGGAATCTGGGGAGCCCATGGGCCAGCTCATGTGGTTCCATGGACTTACATGGCTCAGACTTAGATGATTGGAAAGAATCTACAAATAAAAATGGGCTTGTTTAAAAAATTCATGTTTGCCATGGAGTAAATCCTTAATAGTGCACATAACATTTTAAAAGAAATTTGGATTCAAAATACTCACTGCTGCTAAAGTCCACTCTCACTGTGGACTTCTAAAATAGCCCACAATGGTTACATCCTTATGAGTGTGCATATGCAGTTTGTGGCACCTCAGAGCAGTTTGAAGTGCGGCAAACTAGGCCCATGCAAGTCGGCAGTGAACTGATCTGGTTTCAGATATGGCCGCTTCAGATGGCTGTGATCCGATCCGGAGCTCCGGACTGGGTTTCCACCACAACCTGTCCAAAGTGGCTCCAAAGCTTCAGAGCTGCCTCAGAGATCCGGCCATAGGGTATAATGGGGAATCAATGAAATATCTATAACTTTGTTGTTTTTTGTCTGATTTGGATGAAGCTTGCAGGAGTGGTAGCCTCTTCCGAGAGCATGAAACCTGCCAAGTTTCAAGAAAATTGGTGTAGGGATTTGGGGGAACTGTACCCCAAATTTTTTAAAGCCAAACTCATGTCATGGCTGTATGTCACACGGGGGGGGGGGAGTGAAAACTGCAGGGGTGGTGGCTCTTACTGAGGACACAAAGTATGCCAAGTTTCAGGGAGATCGGTGGAGGGGTTTGGGGGGAACTGCACCCCAAGCTGCGGACAAGCAAAACTGGTGCCATGGGTGATACTGTGTGTGTTAAGGTGCAGTGGGGTGACAGCTGCAGGGATGGTGGCCCCTGCTGTGATGCCTGCCAGCTGTAGAGGAGATCAGTGCAGGGGAGTCCTGGGGCCCAGCACTCCTAGCTGCTGACAGGCAAAACTCATGCCAAGACTGTCTATCCTGGAGCAGTTGATTGTGTGTACTGATTCTTTCCTCTCCTTAGCCTGGTTTTGTAGGTGCTAATTGATGCTCTTTCAGTCATTATGTAGTAGCTAGGTCCTGTGTTTTGAGCTGGTCCCTGAGTGAAACATGACTGATTGATTGGTAACAGGGAGCATAGCAGCTTAGCAGCCAGGCCTGCAGCGGTGTCTCCCCTCCCCGCCCCAAGACAGACAGAGTCAGTCGCACAGCAGCCATGGCATGTGTTTTGCTTGTCCGTCGGTTTAGGGGCAGTTCCCCCCAAACCCCTACACTGATCTTGAAACTTGGCAGGCTTTGTGGTCTCCGTAAGAGCTACCAGCCCTGCAGGTTTGACCTCCCCCCCTTGTTGTAACACATAGATGTGACAGGAGTTTTGCTTTTAAGAATTTGGGGTACAGTTGCCCCCAAACCCCTATACCGAACTTCTTGAAACTTGGCAGACTTCATCCTCTCTGCAGAATATATCACTTCTGAAAATTTCATCCAAATTGGACAAAAAACAACAAAGTTATAGATATTTTATTGTTTCCCCATTATATCCTATGGCCAGAACTCCCAACAGAAAGTTAGATTGTAGGTAATATGCAAGTTCAAGTTCTTGTCTTACCCAGATGGCTCAACACATTCAAAGGTTTATGAGTCTATTCCTGTCTCCATGCTAAATGGAGATGCTCTTTACTTCAAGGTTGTAACAGACACATAAACCACTTCATATGGTCCAGCTTTTTCACCTAAATAGTTTGGGACCTTCCTATTCATGTTCTACTGATGCAGCTGAATCCCTGTTGGTTTAGAAGAGCAGAAAGGGTGTCTTTACATGTGCTCTGGAGTGTGTGTGTGCGTGTGTGGGGGTGCATTTTAATTAGAGCGGCTCTTGGGAGCTGCTCTAATGAAAGCGCCTACAGTGTCTCATGTATTCAGAGTCCTGTGCTTCAAAATGGTGGCAGGGGCACTTTAACTAAAGCTTGTTCAATGGGCTTTAGTTAAAATGCCCTGGCTGCCATTTTGAAGCGTGGGGATGCTGAAAACACATGATGCTGAGGCTTGATTAATGGAGTATGCTCTGGTGCATTCTAATTCGAATGAGTCGGAGCAGGAATTGGGCACATGTATAGGGGCCTCCGTGCCTGGCATCAGCCATTCTCTCCATGAGGGGCTCTGAACCTCAGAACAAGATCTCCCTTCCCTCTAAACTACTGAATTTCAGGACATGCCACAACATGTACATGGCATAAGCAGTTGTGGAGAGTTGGATTTGATGGGAGTTTGGTCTGTGTGCTGTCAGGGGGCGGTGTTTTAGTAGGAAGTTGAGTTCTGCTGACTGTTTAGGGGAGAGGGAGGAACGGACATGAAGAGCTAAATTGCCGTTTTATTCTTACAATTTGTGGCAAAGACACCCCCAACCTTGAATAGGAGACTATTCTATTATTATTCATAATTTCTCTGAATTTATGCAAGCGCAAATTAAAGACACCTACGGTTTGCCATTCAGTTACTCCTGAAGAGCAGATGTTCCTGGCTGATATTGTATCTGGCAGTTTAAACCTAATCTTTCAATTAAAATTGTTCACTCTGTATAGTATTGTAATGATTTGTTTTCATTGGATATATTTTCCCATTATGTTGAACTCTGGCTGTTCCCTTGCTAGAGAGGTTTGATTGCACTTAGTCTGCTGCATTTCCCTCTTGAGCTTCTTTGCAGGGATATGATGCAATCAAGGTCCTTGTGTTCTCAGGGACAAGTTCAGTTCTTACTTATATAATTACCACTGAGGAAATGTGGCCTTCGGTGCACAAGGACTCAGGTATTTCAGTGCTGATTGTTAAGCTGGAATGGGATAGAATGGGGCAGACATAAGCCACAACCTCCATTGGTAGCAGAGCTGAGCTGGCCTATAGGGTAGAATACATGTGATAGAAGTTGTGGGGTTTGTGCAACCTCAGTGCTTTAGATAAAATGAGACAGGACTGGGTACAATCTTTCTAGAAAGCACCACAGGCCAAAAAATTTTTAAAAAGTGGAGAAGGGGGAGTATGTTAAATGGCTGGCATGGCTTCATCTGTGTAAGAGCTTCAATGGGAAATGAACTGCTGGAGGTAATATTTTTTATCTGGAGATACAAAATTAAGGTTGTTCTGGGCATGACATTTTATTGCTGTGTATTTTATTGCTGTGGAAACTGAGGAAGAAATAACAAGGTATAAGTATATTCACACAGGATTGCATTTGCCATTCAGGATTGAGTCAGAGGAACTTTATACCCACTTCAAATCAGGAGAGTGCATGATGTGCAGGCTGTAAACAGGTGCTTAAAGGGAAGGGTTGGGTGAGATATGAGATTAAGGTTGTTCTGGGCATGACATTCTCTGTTGCAGGGGCGTAATGGCCAAACTTCAGTCTGTGTAATGACAGCAGGCCAGACTTGACTTTCACATGACTGCAGTGAAGTCAGTGGGAGATACAAGTGCTCAGCACTCAAAATCGTTTCACAGGGATCTAAAGCTGGTCATTTAAAATATTATTTCTGAGCCTTTCAAAGGTCACTTTAAAAAATCTGGACATATGTAACTTGCTTGAAGTCAGTTGCATAGCTGGTATTAGAACCTAGAGTTGACTCATGACTCCCACATTCCTCTACTGACTTTTCAATAATGCTTTCTCTCTTCCTCCTTTCATTCATTTATTTAAGTACCCCATTTTAAAGATAAACAAGCTTTTCAAGCATATCTGAGTTTCCAGACCAATGCTCACATACTTACTATCCAAGGTCAGATGCTTTCCCCCATTTCTCCCCAGGGATGTTTTAGTATTTTTTTCTTGAAAAACCCTTTGATTTCCTGTGAAAATCATTTGTTTGACAGGATGAACAGAAGTCCCCTGCCACCTATGGGATAGATAAGCAAATATCTGTGCTGGATAACTGAAACCTGACAAATCAGAGAATTTCCCTTCATCTACTGAACTGAACAGGGAGCCAAAAGCAATATATGGACAATGCAGTACTTTTGAAATAGAGTTCCTATTGGTATTTGAGATGAAGGATGATATTTTTGCAAGTATAAAAAACATAGATAAGATTAATCTGCTCATTTCTTGGGAATTACCCTTTCCATAGCAATGAAAAGTTCATATTAAGGTTTGTGAAGGTTCTGGGATAAAGTCAACACTCCCACCTACTGGTATCATTCAAGAAAGCTTCCTTTAGAGTGCATTTTCTATTTGCCAGGCTAGATTTCAAAAAATAATATCGCAAAAGGTAAGGTCTCTAAGAATAAAGTTTAAAATTAACAGACATATACATATTTTCCTAAGTCTTGGCAAGTAGCTTATAATTAAATCAGTGTACTCAAAATGTACAAAAAGAAAAATAAGTTCACAGAACTGCTACCGGTTTTTGACTGTGCTAATGATGTTCTTTAGCCTTTTTAAGCATGTTTTTTAAACATGTTTAAAAACATGTTTTTTAAGCTAAAAATGTAGCTAATGAGATTCTTTCACACATACCTACTTTGAATGAAGGGTCAGCTATAGGATTCCACCACTGATAAGATCTCTAAAGGCTCTTTTCTTTTCTGTCTACAGTATGGTCAGCTGTTAAGTCAAAAATTTACCACCACTTATCAGAATTATCCTAGGCAATGTGCACACTGGGATGGAAAGCCAATTATTCCATATTTTTTGGTGCAGAATGTGAGGAAAAAATAATAATGTATAAATATATTCACACAGGGTACATCTACATGTGTGCTTTACTTTGAAGTAGACTAATTAGCTCTGCAGTAAAGTGTCACAGTCTACGTGTACCCTGGTATTAGGGCTCAGTGAACTAATTAACTCTGCCATAAGATAGTACTGTCGGGGCAGTACTATCTTATGGCAGAGCAATTTACTGTGCTGAAGCACACATGTAGAAAGTGACTGGGGGCATAAACTGTGCCCAGTCAGCCCAGTCAGCTGGGGGCCTGCTCTGCTGTGCTCAGAATGCTGCTGTCCTGGGCGCACATGTAGATACTGCAACTGGGAGCAGTTTACTCTGGTGCAAACTGCACCGGAGTTTATTGTGTCACATTAATTTCATGTGTACACACACCCATAGGGTAAAGCTTACCATTCAGGATTGATTTGCAAGAATCTCTTTGCTGGTGGGGTCCTGAGGCATATCTTTACACAATGTGGTCAGTCAGAGGAACTTCAAATCACCCAGTTCAAATCAAGAGAGTACACTCCGTGCAGGTTGTAAACAGGTACTTGAAAGGAAGGATTGGGTGCTGGGATAGGTAAGGGATGGTGGTGGCAGGGGGGAGTGATTCATATATAAAGGAATCCCCATATTCAGGTTACCAGGAACCTGAGACCCAAGACCTCTACCAGGGAAAGGTGTGAGTGACTGTTATTTAAGTCACTGGATTTGAGTCACAGCTGCAGTATGGCAGCACTAAAGCTGTGAGATCTGTCCAAGGAGTGTGGAGATAACTTCCATTTCCACTTCAGTTGTGACTTCATTCCCTACACATTTTCCAGTTACCTGGGTCATGCACTTGGCTGCATGTGTGTGAATTTTACCCGTCCAATACATACTGATAAACATACTGATAAAACAATTTACAGCATGACACTGCTAACCAACTCAAAACAATGGAAGTCTCCTTTGGTTCATTTTCTCAAAATTATACCGTAAAAACAAGGATCTTGTTTTTAATTCACGAACAGGACAAGCGATCTCACTGTTGTGATACTCTGATACTCTGAAAGTACAAGCAGGGTTAACATTTTTTTAAATTTCCTTTCTGGACTTTGAAGTAAAGAGTTTAGCATTAGCTTTTGACCCGATTGGGTATGTGCTAGTGTTAGGTAAACATTAATTTTTTTTTATGCTAAATTGTTTGAAGACTAATTAACGGGTAGCCGTTTCTCACCTCACCATAAAAGTAGTAACCCAGTGAAACCTCCAGCACTTACACTATTATATCTTGTTTATGGAAATTACAATGTAGTATTGTTCTTATGCACAGTTGTAAGGATTATTCAACAGGTTACTCAATGAGGACCACATCCTGTCACCTTCATGGTACCTCATAGCACCTTAGTACCCTACAGTACCTTCAGAGTAATTCAGCAGATTGAACTATTCAACTTGAGTAGTTCAAATAAAATACTACACTGCTTGAGTGTGGGTGGTAGTTTGGGTAGCCTAATTATTTTAATTCACTCATATGAACAGTCCTATTGACTTCAGTTTCTCTCATAAGTAAACATGTCTCATGAATATGGGCTGCAAAGGGTATAAAGTCCTGCAGGAAAGATTTACTCAGATTATATCAGTGAACTTGTACATTTATAATGGTACTAATTATTCCTATCATAAGACAGTATGTAATTCTTACTAAGAAACTCGGTGCAGCCAAAATCTTGTTCCTCAAATACTCCCTACATATACATAATGCCTCCCAGGTTCCTTCTTATGCACTATTTTTGTGTTTGAATATAGTAATTCTTGTATGTTTTCATTCACTTCCATTTTAGTATTGAAGCCAATACAAATATTGAGCTACTTTTTTCATAAGGGAAATATAACATATTAACTCAAAACAGTTTATCGTTTTATTTCCTTAATTTTGTAGCTCTGGTGAGATTATGAATTATTTTTTAGAAATGTAAAAGTAGAAAGAGAATTTCTATTTTAAAAGTCTCCTAATAACTTATATATAATTCAGTAGTAGTTTTAAGAATTCCCTGTTGTTATTTGCACTGCAAGAAGTATACAGAAATGAAATGCATTTAGAAGCCAAAAGAAATAGAATGAAGGTATTATGACTATCAGTCCAGTGCCCAAACAGGAAGACCATACTGCCTTCTCCTTACGGTAAAGAAGCAAGACTTTATGTTTACTACAGGCTTTTATACTGGGTTGGTTGAAACCAACCATTGCTTAGTCAATGAAAGTGTTTAGAAGTACCAGGCATTCCTACTGCTAATCAGTAAATTGTATCACTTTGAATGCTTAACCGTCTGTGGAGGATGACTTGATTTTCAGAAATTTTAAGTGCTGTACAGTAAATACATTTAAGCACCACTGGCAGAGGTGTAATAACCAGGGTCTAAGCCCTGGACAAGGTAGTGGCAGCAGCTGAGCGATCAGGAGTAGTAACTGCCATTCTTGTGCCCCTCTCTAGGTGAGTGCCTGGGTCACCCACCACTTGTTAGGTTTCTGCATAAATGTCGTCTTTGAATTATACTTCTCAGTACAATAGGTCTGGATTCTGGGAAGATCCTTAGCTTATCCTTCTTCTTTTTTTGGGACGTCCATACCTTACAGATTGATGGAGCATGTTCTATTGATGCTAATAAGAGTTAGCAAGCAGGGTGGATGTGGAATTAGCACATGGTTTGCAACGTGCTGCCAGATGAAAGATATTTTACCTTAGAGGTAAAATATCATTTTATTAGCTAGCTGTCCATCTGATTTAATAAAGTACTGTTTGGAAATGTATCAACATATAAGATTTATCAGGCTTAGATTGATTCTAAACTTAGATTTATTTCCCAGGCAAATTAAGAACAATCAGTCATGCTGTCAACACAGTTTGTTTGCTAACAAGTTCGGAACCAGACAGTCCTCAAAGGTTCAAATGTCTTATTCAGAATTTGCCTTCATACCCTGCACTGACTTTTACTATGACTTATTTTAAAAGCCTATCCCATGGATACTATAGGAAGTGTGGGTGCCTTTAGCTCATCTTTTATTGTAGTTTAAAAAAACTGAATCTGTGGCACTTTTCAGAGAAAACAGCACACTGGCCAATATTCTCTTTTTCAAGGAAACAGTTTCTAATTTGCAGGGGTATGAACTATGGCTGAGTGCAGAGCTATGTTCTTCTACCTACTCACTATACTACAAGCTTTTAACTTGGAAGAAAAAAAGCTCACTGTACATTACATATATTCCTACTCAGATATTTATTTAATAAATTATAGGGATATATTTATCCCCAAATCCCAGGGAATTCAGAATTTAAAAAAATCCAAAATGTACAGGTAAGGCAATGGACAATTTTAACTCAACCTTTTATTGACTATCTGTAAAAACTGTACAGATGTGACCGAGGCATTAACTGTATTTCTGGTTTCAGATTACTTTTTTTTAAGGTTTCTTGCTTATTTTCTCTTAGTTTCACTGAATCCACATTGTTGCATTTTTAAATATGGGCTCTAAGCATAAACACTATGTCTATATCAGGAAGGAGAACAATTTTGCCCTGGAAGGATATTTTGAGAAAAAGCATCAAGTTAAAAAAAAAATATTTCTTTTTCATCTGTCCAAATTGAAAAGGGAGCAGTTTGGATTTCCTCCAAAGCTTTACAGATTCTAAATAAAATAAAATAACTTAGCTACAGTAAATATTAATTACTGGAGCTCAGATGTATGAAAGTGTTTAGTCTTGAATCTGACAAGGATGTCCATCGGTTTTCAATGAACAAATATGGTGGAATTATTTCTAGACAGAATGTGTCAAGTTTTATGCACTTGGGTGTCTGCAAGGGCTCATTTGTTAAGCTGGCCAAGGTGTAAAAGGCGTTAATGATCTCATAAATCTACCTATCTGACTGTCATGGTGGGATGTCTTCCAAGGTCACTCACCCAAATAAGCAAGTTCACTCCCACTGTAAACAATCATAGATCAAACTGAATGATAAGGGCTGCTGGAGCCCTGGAGCACAGAGAGCTATATATATCACAACACTTTCTTGTCAGGGCAGTATAGGTCATCTGTATTTGTTCATGGACATACTAGACTCTGGTTTTCCTGAGTCTCATTGCATCTTTTACAGTGGGTCTTGTTTTCCCATTGTATTAACTGTCTGGACAGGATGTTCTACAAGAGGAAGTGCTTCTTGTGGAAAAAGCGTCAATTAGTTATCCAACTGACCCTTGAGTTACTAACTACCTGACAGCCAGGAGATTGATTTATTTATTTAGATATGAACATGAATTTGTTTTATTGCCTTGCCATACATACAAAGTAATACAGCTTAAACATTCCCTAACGCAGGCAACAATGCAGATTTCCACTTAGCACAAAAGAGTATCTTTCCTTTATGAATGTTATATATTAGATCTGTATACAATTGTTTTTAAATGGGAGAAACATTTAAAAGGGCATAGCTGGTCACTGAAGGTTAATTAATTACTATGTTGGCAGAGAGCTGTGCTGCAGAGAGCAGGGATGCTATAATCATCTAAGGCTTTCATGCTTGTGTTGAGGAAATAGGTCATTGAAAAGCACAGGATTTAAATAAAGGGCCTCAAGAAGGAGAGAGTGAGAGGTTTACTTAAAAAAATATACCTCTCCACTGTAAACAATAGTCATCAGGAATATGATACTTTAACATTGATGCATGTTTTTGGTTGTTTCCTCCCAGAATGGAATAACCTATTCTAATGTACAAAAAGAAAACATCAGACTATCACAGGCAGTTTTTAAAAGATCTCTCAGTCCCTGGGCAGAGTTCTGGCAGGCGAGGAGAAGCTCTGCTTGATCAAACATGTGTTATGAACTGCATTTGATTTTATAGCTTTCCAAAAAGCTGTCCAAAAAGCATTTTTTCTCCTTACTGTAGAAAGGTCCCAGCAATCTTAGTGTATGTTTTTCCTCACCCAGTTGACCCAGGCTAGGGAGATATATGCCAAGAGGGTTCATAGCTCCTAAAGGCAGTGATTGGAGTGTAAAGCTAGCTAGTCCAATTTGGAGTTCTTGAGCTTTCGCTCACTTCTTTCTTCTGCACAACTAATTTTTCCTAATTAAATTTGTCCTCTATGCTCCTGCATGGCTTTGCCATAGTAGCAGCTGGGATTGCCATACTTTCTGCGGGGCTGAGAATGCAAAACAGCTTCCTCTAAGACTGCAGCTTTAGAAATAACCCAGATGTTTGAAAAAGCAGGCAGGCAACAGTCTTTGGCACGTGCCACACTATTTTAAACTCCACATCTACCCTGATTGATCTGAGAAAACTTTGTGAAAAACTCAAACTCTTCCACCTACCAGCACAATTTGTAAGTGCTGTGCAAAGAGGTAATGTTAACTTTGCCTTCCAAAAATACGAGTATTCTCGTGCCTTCAAAGCTGTAGAAAGGAGAACTTCCCCAGTGAAATAAAACACACAGAGCTGTGCAATAACAACTTCAGGAGTACCTGCTGAGAGCTGAACACTTCTAAGACTCAAGCCACTTACATGGGTCCTTAATTTCAGTTGTATTAGACTACCACAAAATGGATTTTAGCTTCTTATTGCCTTTGTGAGATGGAGAGATTTTATAGACAAGGCACTGAGGAGCTCTGTAGAAAAAATGACTTTCCCAAAGTCACGCAGGAAGCGGACAGCTATGCAAGGAACTGGACACAGGTCTCCTGAGTCCAAATGCAGTAACCTCTCCTGTTAGACCTTCCTTCCTGCCTTAATGTGGGGATAGAAGAATAATTGTAGGCACTGATTTTTTAAAACCTCGGCATGATAAAAGCAATTTTGCTGCAAGAAGAAATGTAAAAGAGAAATCTTTTAAGGGATTATTCCTTTATACAGCTTCCATGACTGACAGAGTCTGTTTACTGACTTTTGAAGAGAGCCTAATATAGACAGAAATTAGAAATACTGAATGGAAAAAAAGGCTCATATTGATATTGAAATGTTGGCAAAGTTCAGTCTAATTAGACAATTTTGAATGGAACAAGATGACTGAGAATTTAATGCTTTCCTAGCAGAGGCAAAAATGTGTTTGCAACTTTTGCAAATACTCTGGCAATATAAACATGGACATATCTGCCACAGTATCTATTGTATCTACAAGCTGAAGCTGGTCTTTCTAGGCAATTTTAGTGTTTATCTGGTTCTGCTGTATTTACACTGGTTAGAAGCTGGAACCAAAGGTAATTTCCCCCCGAGTCACATTTGCAAAAAAAAAAAAAAAGGTGGAACATAGCTGTTTTCTTTTGCCAAAAAATGGGAACTACATCAGTATACTCTGATGAATCACTTATTATAGTACAATGGTGTGCGTGTATTGCTTGTCACTTTATCATTGTTTCTGAAGTATTTCTTCTGAAGTCTTATTTGCACCCTATGGTCAGCTCTACAGGAGTGCAGATGTTTGGTTCCCCAGGGACAAGTAGCAGCAGCACATCTTGTGTCATTGCTGCTTGTCCCTGGGGAATGGCTATGCCACACATCCTCTGGCGTATGGCAGCTTACTCTAGGTGGGGTTGGAAAGGCTGGGACTACCAACTGTACTGGCCCCAACAGCCTTACCTGTGGCTCTGGGGAGCTGCAACCGCAGCATTTTGGCAGCTGGGAGCCTGGCTGGCAGCTGGAGCATGGCTCCAGCCTGCCAGGCTCCAGCTTTGGGCACTGAATGCTGTCACCACGTGCACTGCCCCATTTTTTGGTGTGGGTTTTTTTGACCCAAGTAGCAGCAAAGTAGCAGTATTGGGAATGCCTTCATGTGCAGTGTGCGCTGCTGCAGACCCATCTGTGGTGCCACATACCACACAACCATGCTTATCTGGACGTGGCCTATGGGTACATCCCCACGACCTTTCTTGTGCTGTTTGTGGAACCTCAAAGCAGGTTGAGGTACTGCAAACTGCACACAGTGCACGTACAAGTGTTCATTACACTGATAATTTGCAGTGTGGAGGTTTCTATTGACACTGGGGGATCCTGGTGTCAGAAAAAACCACTGCTGATAAAAGCAGTGCAGCACACATGGTAGCAGCATGTGCCATCAGAAACCAGAGGCTGGGTGGCCAGAGCCATGCTCCGACTGCTGGCCAGGCTTCTAGCAGCCAGTCGCCTCCACTGCTGTCCTGGGAGGCCCCCGGGACCCCAGGTAAGGCTGCTGGGGCAAGCACAGGTGCTGGCCTCAGCCTTTCCTACCCCATCTGGGACAGTTTGCCCCACACTAACCCCTTGTGCAGGGGCATGTGCAGTGGCAAAAAGCACTAGCACAAATTTGTATCACTACTATTTTTGCCCCAGCAACCACCCACCCCTGAATGTGGGGACATGCCCTGTATGTGGTTTTTGAAAATTCTGGATTATTCTACAAAAGAGTTTGGATTTTTCAAAATCCAGAGGAAAGTAAGCATTTTTCATGTGTTATTAATATTATTACTATTATTATAGCACCACATACATTAGTCTTTTAGCTGCCTCACATAATGGTACGAATCCTTTAAGAATAATTAGAAATTGATTCCAAAATATTTCCTATCCCTTTTTTCATTAGAAATATTTCATTCTTTTTTCCTTGTTTCCAATTAAGATATATTTGGCCTAAATTTTCAAGCATAACTTTGACCACTCTGCTTGATACCATAATAAGTGCCAACTTTCAGGAAGTACCAAGCAGTCATCCTCTGAAAATTCAGGACTTTTTTTAAACGAATCTCAACTTGGACACTCAAATTCAGTAGAAACTTTAAACTAGGGCTCCCCCACTTTTGGGCTGCCAGGATGCTGTGAGACAAAGGGGCTATACACTACATGGGCTACTCAGCACGTGAGCAGCCACCCTAACCCCATCTCCTGACTTTTGTGCACACAACTTGGCTCCTTCCTTTGTAATGCATGCAGTATGAGCTGCCCAGCTCCCCCACCCCACGCATGCAGCATGGGCATCCTAGAGTCCCTGTTGTAAGCACAGTGTGGACAGTCCAGCTCCCTTCCTGCTACACTGCCCTACCCCCTGGAGCGGTGTTTCAGGCTCAGATCCTAAATTCCTGTTCAGAGCCATATGAAACAACACAGTGGAGCTGATAGGAACGACACCATTTATAAAAGCCAGAAAACTTTTACCCAAAATTTAAAGACAAAGAACCTTAAAAGTGACAGTTTGAGAATGGAAGGTCAGCATAAATCCAGTTTATTAGCATAAGTTTCCTGCAGCTCTGGCAATTTGAACACTTGATAAAGATGGTTGTAGTGTTTAAAGAAATATATATCAGTGGATTTTGCCTCAGCCAAGTAGTGCTACTCTAGAAGTCTGCAGACTACATCTTTTGGCCATTTATTCCTTTTTAGCTTTCTGGCCAAGCTGAAGGAGCCAAACACAAAGCACTTTTGCTACCATCAATCCATTTCACTAATAGTGTCTGAGTTGTTATCAATTTCTTATGAATATCAATTTCTTTAGATTATTTTGATGGTACAAGAAGATACTTTCCCAGACACCCTGTACCCATGCATTTGGAAAAGTAAAAAAAACCCAGAGGCACCCTAGTAAGTCCCCCTTCAGAAATGAGCTACTTATTAAATAGGGAATCCTCTAAAAATACAATTTGATAGAGCAACTAACAGAAGATAGACCTTGTGCTGTCTGTGTTCCTTCTCAGTCCTGTACAAGCACACAAACACATGTAAGTCTTTGGGGCAAAATGGGATCATGTAGATATATTGGGCTTGTTTGAAAAAGTAGACTCAATGCACTCTCTCTCCCTCTCGCTCTCTCGCTCCCACACACAGAACAGAGATAATACACAGCATGGAAATATCTGAATCATTCTGTGGGTCTTTGATTATTTGCATTTACATCCATGCAAAATGAGTACAACATGCTACCATTCTAATCTAGTACCTTTTGACACCCACTTAATACTCATGCTGCACTTGAGTAAAAAGACAACTAGACAAGGTGTACAGCAATGGGGAGACCAATCACAGAGAAATATGAAAAAAAAACAAAACTAAATTAATGTGTGATACTATGTTGTCATATGTTCTTTCAGGATTGTTTCCCTGCAGAAAAAAATGGCTCAGGGAAATATAACCTATTGCAAGTTACTGGAAAAACCTGTGTAGTAGCTTGTGATGCAAACCAGATAGAAGGATGTCACTCACAAATGTGTCTATGGTGCATATTTTTAAAATTTGGGAACTTCCATCTTTGCTTTCCTTCTTTCATAACATGTTTGTTTTTCAGGTAGAGTTTTTGACATTTACTCATGACTTGACTGCTAAAGGTCAAAAGTCATTAGAATGTATTTGGTCCAGAAAGCAGGAAGGAAAGAAAGAATTAATTTAAAGGCTTGCTAATTTTCATAGATGACTGCAGATGTGTAGAATAGGTGACGTTGCAGTGTTATAGTGGACATAAGATACTCAGCTTCAGGAAGTGTTTTCCCCATTCAAAGCAAAGTAGGTCCTCTTCATGTTTCCTTTTAGTCCCAGCTTATTTGTAGGCCACAGCAATTATAGATGCAAAATCCTGTGGAAAAAATCACTCTAATGAATGGTCAATTGAAATGTTCCCCCATAGTTGGTCAGTATATTTAAAGAATTACTACAGTAATTATATTTTATGAGCATGAGTCATTTTTCTGTTTTTAAAGAAGTACTTCACTTTACCCATCCCTTTTAGTACATTTCCACTTGGTGTGGTTTGGCTTCATGGAGAACTGTGGCAGCTGGTTACTTGAAAATATTTAACAAAGAGCCAGATTCCTCAGCTCTGGCATACCTGTGGACCACATATATGGACGTAATTGCAAACATCTGTCCACCCACCCATGTAACAGTTAAGGAATCATTTAAGGGAAAAAGGCTAAATAAGTAAACTTGTTAGTAATGATGGGACTATCCATCTGTATATTTATTTATCCATAATATATTACCAGCTGAACATTTTCAGGAACAAATGCATCAACAATTTTTTTCAACAAGGTCCTGAGAAGTGACAGCAATGTGTATTTACAAAGCTAGGTAGTCAAGTGCTATGATTTAAACAATGCAAATTAAAGTGTCCAACAATAAACATACCTGAAAGGGCTGTTTTATTAGTCAAGAAGGATTTTCTGTGGTGTGTGTAGAATCATAACAAGAAGAAAATGCATGCCTTGGGAAATGTACCTAAATTAGATCCATGAAAAAGATTTCATGACCCAATTAAATTCACTTAGCCAAAACTGAGCACTCAGATTCAATTTTTTCCCTCCTAATTCATGGTTTTCAGAATGTTAATAATGAGTCTTTGTTAGTTTTGATTTGACATAGGTGGGCCTGAACCTAATTCCTGCAGCCTACTTTCTCCCCTCCAGGATGCAAATAATTCCATTGACTCCAATATGTGCCAAAAGAAATTCACTATGGCTGAAAAGAGGTTGAGCACATTGGCTTTTCCCTACTGTGCCTCAGGGTTCACCAAAACCCAAACAGGTGAAAAAGATCTGTCAGAACAACATTACAAGAAGCAGAATGTAAGTTTGCAGCCCAAACAAAAATTGAATTATGGTGATGGTATGATATTTGCCTGGGCTGCTAATCAAATGGTCAAGGTCTGAATGTTTTGGATGTGCTTTCCTTGATATTTGGATGTACCTCTCAGAGATTTACAGCTGATAATAGTACTATGATGCCATTACTCACTGTACAGACTCCACAGACACATCATGCATAAAACCTGCACTGTGTTAAAAAGTGAGCTGGAAATCAACCCCTGCAAGTATTTATTTTGTGGAGTGAATTTTAGCTCTTCCTACTGCATTTTCCCAATGCCAAAATGCTGTCTCCCATCATACGCTCAACACATAAATACTGAATAATGGGAACAAGGTGTCAGTTGGAAGCTTGCAGGCTCTGTCTAGCTCTTAATGTTTTTCTCCCATTCCTTGATATATAACACTGTAGCTGTGCTAAGTCTCATTAGTGTGACTGAAACTTTAATATCCAGACAAATGCAGCAGGATCTAATCTAAAGCAGTGTTTCTAAGGCAGGGGCCTACGGGCTATGTATAGACAATCAAAAAGCCCAAGGCTGAATCAATTTAACCTCCTCCGGTTAGTCTGAGCTGTGTAGATTGAACCAATAAATGAGTGAACAGGCATTCATTTTTGATTCTGGAAATGCAGCCACATGCCTGCAGTGGCTCAAGCCAGATGCAAGGCTGAGGGGGAGTGACGGGGGTGGTGCTAAAGCATGGCTCTCTGCTCAGCTGAACCAGACAGCTTGGGCCAATGCTAGCCCACCCACTCTGTGAGGGGAGGTACAAAGCATCCTGGGATTCTGGAAGACTGTAAGTTAACTTGACTTTGGAGGAGATCTGGAACAGAAATTCAATAAACCAATTTAACCTAAGTCTGATACTATATCCATCCAGGTTTATCTTGTACCTGTTCTGGCCATTTTGAAAGCGGTTTGTGTGCAGTGAACTTCTGTTGTGGTACAGTTTTGAATCAGTTTCTGATCACTTATACCTGTTTATGTGTAATTTCTGTTCCTAGCCAAAGGGATTACCAAAGCCCAGCACATATTATCTCTGATCATTGCAGAAGTGCTTCTTTAGTCTTACTCACTTTATGACTGCATTATAGCAGCCTGGAGATGAGAAAAAACTGATTGGGTGTAAGGAGCATAACTTTTCAGGACTCTAAAAGTAATCAAGTATAGTATTATAGTCTAGTTCTTATGGATTGCCTCCCACCACTCCTAAAACTGGCGTAGCTATCCCTAATGCTCATAAGTAAGGAAACAGTGAAATCATTGGTTGATAAGAATATGCCAGCCATAACTCAATTGTTAGTCACCATGTGGGTGAGGGATACATAGGAAACAGTCTCTCTAGCAATTAATTTTAAACTCTGACATCCAGCTATTGTCTGAAGTCAGAGGATCCCTGCCAACTCTTGTACTATATGTTGTACTTTGGAAACAAAACTGTAAATTTGTTTCCGGAAGAAATAATTAGGCCAGAGAACTTCAGCACTTGGGTAAGGACCTTGCTTTGGTTATTTGCACATGTGACATCTTCAATTTTAATCTAAAGATATTATAACACATACGAATGAAGAAAGCATGGACAAATAAATATAAAAACATACTGTTGAAATCTGTTTCCTCAGGGGAGGAAGAATGGACCAATGGTTAAGGTGCTATCCTAGGATTTAGGAAACTGGGTTTCATATCCCTGATGTGCTACAGACTTCTTGTTTGACCCTGGCTGGTCTCCATGTTCCAGTTATGCATCTGTAATTTGAGGAGAACATCATTTTCTGTAGCTTGCAAGACTATTGTCAGGATAAGTGAATTAAAGATTTCTCCTGTCCCATTGTTTTCAATTGACGAGCTCTCACATTATAGCAGAAATTCTTATTAGTCCCAAAGTATATGACCTTGCATTCTGTACAATTGAATTTCATCCCATTTCTATTACTCCAGTCCTTAAGGTCATCCAACAACTCTCTGTGTAATATTCCAATCCTCCTCTGTACTGACAATGCCTCCCAACTTTGTGTCACCAGCATATTTCATTAGCACACTCCTACATTTTGTGCCAAGGTCATAAATGAAAATATTAAATAGGATCAGTATCAAGACCCTTGAGGAATCCACCAGCCAGGCAGCCACCTGCCCCCAGCCTGATACTTCCTTTTTCAGTTTTTGCTTGCCCTTTAACCAGTTATTTATGTGTCTTCCAATTCTTCTATTAATCCCCTTTTTCTCCCACTAAGCCAAAAACTTCCCATGTGGCAGTGTATCACTTGCTTTCCTGAAGTCCAGACAGATGAGATCTAGCCTATTTCCTTTGACTAGAGAATCATTTACCTCATCAAAGAAAGATATTAGGTTTATCTGGCAAGATCTACTGTTGGTGAAACCATGTTGGATGTTGTTCCATGTTCCAAATCTCCATGGATTTTTAATTATTTTGTACAGTTTTTTTTCTAAAGCTTTACATGCTTTTGAAGGCAGACTAACAAGCCTGTAGTTACACAAATCACATGTTCATTGTTCTTAAATATGGGAGTGATGCTTGCTATTCTCTAGCCACCTGTTAGCACCCCTGGCTTAAAAACCCTGCCTACTGAATTTGTGCTTTCAAGCATCAGTTTTTTCAGAATTCTGAAAACCCAATTTTGCGTTGGAGCCCTTGGAGGGGATTTTAGTTCCAGATCATTTTGTATCTCTGACTCAAAAATCCAAGCATTCTCTTCATTAAATTTCTGGAGTATCTCAGTCCAGGTGAATTCACTAACTAGTCCCCATAATCCAAGTGTGTCTTTCTGAAACTGATTTACCTTACTTACAAATCTACTTGTTTAACCTTCCATTTATTTTAAACTGAATCAACTCATCTGCACTTGACTTAATGTTATTTTATACAACTAGGTTTGTGGTAATGCTCTTGATACTTACCAAAACAAAATCTAAAAGGGCTCAATTACTGTTCGGTGAAGAAATTTGTCATCTATAACCTCCAGGAACAACTGGGCACTGCCATTATTATCCACCCTATACCCAAGAAGTTGAAGTCTCTCATAATGACAGAATTCCCAGTAATCTTACATTGATCTGTCTCCACATTCAAATTCAACCCTAGAGGTCTAGCAGATTCCCACCACTACACAAGTAGACAGTTTTATCAAGCTTCTCCATGGTGACTTGGATCAAAAGAGTTTTATTCATGCTTATTTCCTGTTAGGGCTTTACAATCTACTTCAGCCCTAACATGCAATGCTACTCAACAACCTTCGCATTTATTTCCATCGTTCTTGAGAATGCATATGCTTCAATACCTGTGCTCTTCATAGTATCACAGTGCTTAGGGTTGGAAGGGACCTAAATAGATCATCAGGTCTGACCCCCTGCCCTGGGCAGGAACAGGTGCCATGGTCATATCACCCCAGCCAAATATCTGTCCAGCCTCCTCTTGAAGACCCCCCAAGGTAGGAGATAGCACCACTTCCCTTGGGAGTCCATTCCAGAGCCTGGCAGCCCTAACCATAAAGTAATGCCTCCTGATGTCCAGCCTGAAACTGCTCTCTAACAATTTTTGGCCTTTATTCCTAGTAACCCTGGGGGGTGCCCGGGGGAACAGAGCCTCACCCAATTCCCCCTGGTCCTCCCTGGTGAGTTTGTAAACCGCCACCAGATCCCCTCTCAGCCTTCTCTTGTGAAAGCTGAATAGGTTCAGGCCCTTTAGCCTCTCTTCGTAGGGCCTGCCCCGCTACCCCTTGACCATGAGAGTGGCCCTCCTCTGGACCCTCTCAATGCTAGCCACAGTGGCGCCCAGAACTTGTCAAGATGGTAATCCTTTTGGGGTAGATGATTCTTCCTCTCAAAAACATTTTCATTTGACAAGTTGTATAACACTTTGCACAGTGCAGTTTGGGCTTGTGACTGTGGGTCTTAGCACAGCAGTAATACAAATGAAAAATAACTTATTTTATGTTGCAGATTTAAACCAAACTGGAGTAATGGGAAGGAAGTTAATTTATTTTTTGGACAGGATTAGTACAAGACTTGAGTTAAAATGTTCAGATCTTAACAAGATTTATGCCAATGCAAGAGACTTGTAAGTAGAATTAAGCCTAAAGTAAAAAAACAAAATCTTCTTGGATTCATTACATGATATGTGGCCAGAATCCACCTAGGTCTTAAATGTGTACATGGTAGGAAGACAGAATAGAGAAACAACCCATACGGTGGGACAGAATTGCAGTCCTGAGCAATGTGGAGTGTAGAGACTGCATGCTATTTTTTGGGCTGTTTGACATTCCTAATGGGGAGAAGAGTAAAAAGAAGCAATTGATTTGCCTTCTTTTAGGCTCAATAACTAACTGAGTTGCCCTTTTGTTCAAGAGAGTATATTCTGTACCTCTTCAAGGGGTACAACAGTGGGTGTACTCCAAAGTACTCTAAATTGAATGCTCCCTTGGGTGGGGTGGGGTACAATTGCCCTCAATGCAGGGCTGTGTTTCAGTTGAACAATTTAGACTAAAAAGGATACTAGTGACTGCACTACATACACCTTAAATCCTTGCCTCTCTTCATGCACTACTTGTTTAGGAAGACTACTATGAGTCATTGAGTTACGAGTAATTTAGACATTCCAGACTCAGGACAATACAATAAACAATTTGTCATACTCTGTGCCACTGAATCTAGTTTATTTTATAAAGTTCAGCCTCAGTTATCCCAAACATTATCTTATCTGCAAAGATGTAGACCAGGCCCTACTGAACATGGACCTTTACCACACAGCAGTTTTTTTGGGAGACTTAAAAGTGCAAACAACATTTGGACTCCTAGCCTATGGGAATTTGAAGCTCAGCTGCCATTTATGCATTTGAAAACTTCCTCTTGTCTTGACTGTGGAATTTGGAATATACTCTACACTTGGAATGAGAAATGATACATTACAGTACACTTTGCAAAATATATAAATGTCCAGTTTTAATAGCACCCATCATATTAAGAAAAAATGATTATTCCACAATTGTGGTGTCAGTGGGCTACATTTCATGCTTGCTATATAACTGTGAAATATCTTTGCGAAAGCAGAAGTGATGATGGTGTTGCATCTTGACCTGATGACAGGTTATTGTACTTGGATGACCTGCTGCTATTTTGATCCAACCCCTATGGAGGGAAGCCATTAAGGTTCTGGTTCAGTAAAGCACTTGAACAGAGTTAAGCCTATGCTTAAATTGCTTTTCAGAATGGACATGGAAGTATATATGTGTTTAACCTAAGTGTTTAAGTCCTTTGCTAAATTGTAGTTTCAGCTTATGATAGGAGCTTATTTTGCTGTGGTTGCCACCCTCAAGGTCCCCCATGCCCATGGGCGACTGGTGCCTCCTGAGTCAGTGACCGGGGGGGTCAGTGGCCAGTCAGCCAGTGGCCAGTCAGTGACCGGGGGGGTGGTCCCCCAGTGGCTGATTGCACCAAATAGGGGGACTACGGGGGAGGGTCCAGCAGCGTGCCAGTGGTGCACCTGGAAGTGCCAGTGGTGCTTCTCTTGGCTCCTCCACTCCCTGGCCAGCACTCTCAGGCAGGGCACCAACATTCCCACCTGCCCCCCCTGCCCATCGCCTAAGTAGGGAATGCTAGCTGTCAGCGGGTGCACCAGTGCTCTCAGGGGGTGTACATGCACCCCCATGCACCCACTATGTGTCGCCACTGCTTATGCCCAAATCCAAACTAGCTATTCTCGCAAGGTTTTGAGTGGTGGATTTGGCCCAAGAAGTTTAGGTTGGAATAAAGATTTCATAGATTTCATAGACATTAGGGCTGGAAGGGACCTCGGAAGATCATCAAGTCCAGCCCCCTGCCCCAGTGGCAGGAAGTCAGCTGGGGTCAAAGGATCCCAGCAAGATAGACATCCAAATGTTTCTTAAAAGAGTCCAGAGTAGGTGCTTGCTCCACCTTGGAGGCAGTCTATTCCAGGCCTTGGGGGCTTGGACAATAAAGAAGTTTTTCCTTATGTCCATCCTGAAACAGTCTTGTAGAAGTTTGTGACTGTTTGACCTTGTCATCCCTTGGGGTGCACTGGTGAACAGGCATTCCCTTAGATCCTGATGTATACCGCTTATATACTTATAGGCAGCTACCAGGTCCCCCCTGAGCCTGCACTTTTCCAGGATGAAGTGTCCCATGGCTCTCAGCCTCTCATCATAGGGCCTGTTCTCCTGCCCTCTGATCATGCACGTGGCTCTCCTCTGGACTCTCTCAAGCTTTTCCACATCCATTTTAAACTGTGGAGCCCAAAATTGGATGCAGTACTGTGGCCTCACCAAGGCCGAGTACAGGGGGAGGATGACATCTTGGGATTTGCTTGAGAAGCATCTATGGATGCAAGCCAGAGTTTTGCTCGCTTTACCAGCTGTGACATCGCATTGGTGGCTCATATTCATCTTGTGGTCAGTCATGACCGGCAAGTCCCTTTTGGCCATGCTGCTAGCAAGCACAGTACTGCTGAGCCTATAAGCATACTGTGGGTTTTTTTCCCCCAAGGTGGAGTACCTTGCATTTTTCAGGGTTGAATGTCATCAGGTTTTCATCCACCCATTTTCTGAGACTGTTTAAAGAAACACTTTGGAGTTTGCATAATGCCTGACCTTTTGCATATTTTCAGCTAAATTACATGCAAGTCACATACTCCTTTTCAACATAGAGAGCCACATCTGACCTGCTACATGCTGCAGGTGTCATCTAGCAGTTGAAAAGCAGGCTTCTAATCTATCTGTCATTAAACATACTTGAATGCAACAGAGTAAACAAAAGCTGATGACCTTCCCATGCTGTGGGTGAGGAGTTTTCTGCACAAATGGATTCTCTCCCATGTGGTGTATGAAAACAGTTAAAAGAAGTCACTCATCCTATATATTATTTCTGATTTTATTTCTGGTAAAACACAACTCTAATCTTCAGATTATTTTAGGGTGCTGGCCTAAGCAATGTCAGTATAAATTCTCCTAACATTTTATGAAACATGTTAGAGCAAAGCTAAAACTGCCAAACATTCTTAGTTGGTTAGGGACCATCCTAAACCCATGCTGTGAGTTGGATTGTAATTGTTTTCATGTAGGACTTTACATTGGCCAATCTAGGGTATGTAAGGATACCCAGCACATACTGAACATCAACCCTTCTCCTTAATGGGTTTAATGCTCAAGAGGATGTGGCGTATAATTCTTTACACCTAGGGGGTGGAATAATTTGTGCATCGCATATGGATTTAATTTCAGCCAGTGTTAGGACACTAGATTCTGAAGTATTGTGATGGTGAACTGGCTAGAAACATTCTTTTAATGGCCAAAACATTACCTTTTCGGAGATCAGTTTGCTATAATGCACACATAGTGTGCAGCTGATGCAAAACACTATATGAAGTATGGAAACATCCTGCATTCTTGCACTGGAGCCAAGATATGTCTCTATTTCTGTTACTTAGCTGAGATCTACCCTGTGGAAGTGATGTAAGGGTTTAACCTGGAGTGTGAAATAATTTTATGTATGCCAAATTCTGCTTTGAAATGTACCGATTAACTTCACTGTAGTCAGAGCTGAACAGGTGCATCACAAAGAAAAAAAATCCAGTGTTTCACATCTAGAGTTTTAGTTTCTTGTTTCCTTTTACAGCCCCCTCTTGTAAACAAACCTCTATCTTCTCTATAATTGCCCTTCAGGTATTTGAAGACTATTATCAAATCCCCCTCAGTCTTCTTTTCTCCAAACTAAACAACCCTAGTTCAATTCAGCCTTTCCTCATAGGTCTTGCCTCCCAGATCGTAATAATTTTTGTTGCTCTGTATTGGACTCTTTCCCAACTGTCTACATTTTTCTTGAAGTGTGGGGCTGAAACCCAGACACAGGACTGCACGTGAGGACTCACCAAGTGACACTCCTGTTTATACTTCCCAGTATGTGATCCGCTTTTTTGCATCAAGAGCACACTGTTGGCTACTGTTCATCTCATGCTTTATTGCAACTCCCAGGTCTTGCTCTGCAGTACTGCAGTCTATCCAGTGATTCCTCGGTCTGTTTTTGTGCATGCAATTATTCTATTCCACAGGCACGACTTTCCCTTGTTTTGTTGAATTTCATCTGATTGATATTGGACTATTTCTCCAGTATATCCAGGTCATTCTGGATCCTATCTTGCCTCCAGATTATCTGAAATTGCACCCAACTTGGTGACATCTGCAAATTTGCTAATCATGCACTCGTTCCCATCATCCAAATCATTAATGAAGATACTAAACATTACCAGACCCAGACCGGAGGTTCCATGGGGAACCCCACTTGAGATCTCCTCGCAGTTAGACATTGAACCATTGATGACTACTCGTTGAGTATGATGATCCAACCAATATACACCTTACAGTACTTTTGTCTAGTCTGAATTTCCTTAGTTTGTTAATGAGAATATTGAGAGACAGTATCAAAAAAGCCTTGCTAAAGTCAAGGTATATTATATCCACTGCTCTCACCCCATCCACAGAGTCTGTCATCTTATCATAGGAAAGAAATTAGGTTGGTCAGCATGACTTGCTCTTAGTGAAAGAGTTGATGGAACTCAGTGTTTAACAGAATCTTCACTTAAAATCTTGCAGAGTTAAGGTCCCTCAGGTTATCAAAAAGGCTCAGGGGCAGTTTTTCAAATGGTCAGCACTTAGAATAGGTGCCAGATTTGCAAACATGCTCAGCATCCTGCAGCATATACTGTGTACCTTGTAGACAGATTTCCAAAAAGAACTCAGCGCTCAATGTGCAGGATGGTTTTGAAAACTTGAGAGTCTATTCAGGTGCCTCAGTGGGAGATGAACTTTTTTACAAGTCTGGCCCTAAGCATTCAGTGCTTCCAGAATTACCTTGTCATAAACCCTGTTTATTTGAGAATATGGGATTTTTCCCTGTCAACTAGTGGCTACTCAATAGTTAAAAACTAGTGATTCTCCAAGACAGCAAAGGCATTAAATTATTTTACTTCATATGACATGTCAAGTGGACTGTGTCTTGAGTACTGTGAAAACCAAGGATATAAACACAAACGCACCCACATAATTTTATTACTGACTAAAATAAAACCATATGACCTCTCTGCATCATTGCCTGAAAAATTTGTTCACAATATGCTGGCAATGTAGCATGTCCTTAACACTTTTGTTCATACACATACACATGCAGAAACCTAATAAAAAAATGGGGATAGCTATTGTCAAGGAACAGCTGGAAAATGGTGCTCTCAGAACTGAAATTACCTCAGTTGTTTATAGTTATTGCCAGCAACACAGCAAATGTTTAAAATGTTCTGCATATGACAAACTCTAGGGTTTATCCAGTGTCAAATGAACTCAATTAAAAGGTTCTTGTTATCTTTAGTGAGCTTTGAATCAGAGCATTTATATAGCAACTATTTCTGAAATCAGCTAAAGTAAGTAGAGTTGTTCAGTGCATGGAATCACTATACTTTATATAGCCTCTGTAACAAAAAGGGAATTTAAAAGAGTGATACCCAGCTTCAGAAATTATTTTACAATGGAGGTAAAATCTCTCCAGAGGACAATAATTTCCAGCTGTTTAAAACAACTACCATTATTGTTTTAATATATACTTTTATGTGAACAACAGCAACACCCGCCCACAAACCCCATACCCACTCCAACAAACTGCACGCAATCTCATACCCACACTCCCTTGCAAACCCCACCCCCACACCCACCCATAAACCCCACATATACCCCCCACAACCCTTCACAACCCCCC
>NW_017728992.1:45001620-45014114 GCF_001723915.1 Gavialis gangeticus | reverse complement strand
CCCCACAAACCCCACCCACCCCTTCGCAAACCCCCCACATACCCACTCATACAATTCACACCTACCCCCAGCCATATAAAGTACCTGCATATATTTCTAGAGAAGTTTCAAATAGTGTTATTTTTAGTTTAATTTGTAAAACAAACTGAAAGTAATTAATTTTACATAATTTTGAATTTTTCTGTGCATGATTTCCTGGATGTAACTATTGTTTTCCACAGCTCTTCTACCAGAGGAATCTACTCCCAGCTAGATCTAGGGCTCTTAGGAACCCCTTTATATTACTCCAGCTCTTTTACCAGAATAAAGGGGTGAGGAACAAAGATGGGAAGCTGGCACTCTATCGAACAAGTTAGTTAAAGCTGTAAAGCTAATCCTGACTATCTACAGTTCAACAGGCTTCTGTTTCCAGTTCATTGTGTATCTTATTGAGATAGGTTTGAACAATGAATGAGTCAAAGACCCAATATGAAATGAATCCACTCCCAATATATAATAAATTGCTTTCATTCTACAATATATTGCTTATATTCCATAAATTTTTTGGACTGTGTAGCCTTGGAACTAGGAAATGCTGGCTTAGCTTCATCTAACTGAAGTTATGCAACTAACTCACTCTGTAGGTATGAGTGACTGAGTAATGTTGCCCTCTATTGGCTAAGCTGAAGAGATCAGCTGCTGCAGCCCTTGACTACAGGCTTTCACTCTTAATACAATTGACAGAAGGCCTGTGTTTTGTTGGGTTTTTTAAGGCTCAGAGATGGAGATTCTAGTCCCAGCTCCCTGTATGCGTGCCTGTATATTGAATTTGAAAATAATTGTTGCTCCTATTCACAGTGCATAGATTAACCTGCCAACTTGCAGGAGTCAAGGTCAAGTAAGCTTTACCCACTGCTGCCTGTTGTCTCTGATGATACTTTTATGTATCAGTTTTGCCTATTTCACTCTCAGTTGTCAGCAGCCTCCACTGGAAGTGAATAATGTGGGCATCCTAGAGTGTATGGTTATGATCTCAGAATGCACTTGAGGCAAGCAAGCAGATGCTCAAGAATTTGAGAGACTTAGTAGATTGTAAAATCAAATGAAACAACATTTTCTGAGGCAGCAGGTATTTGACAGATGCTATTACCACTTGTTGGCAAGGAACAACTACCCAGTGTCTTCATTTATAATATGAAGAATAGTAACCTGATCACAGACAAAACAAACAAGTGTGGCTGGCTGGCTGTCAGCCGATTGCTAACTTGAGCCCAAAGGGCTTGGGTTCCCATTGGTGGAGGCTGGTTAATTGAGTGGCCTGAACAGGCATCCTTGCCTGTTTGGGCTGCCGCCCCTCCCTCCATGTCTGGGGCACCGCTGCCCCTCCCGCGGCACAGGGAGGCGAGCCCTGCACAGCCTGTTATGTCCCCAGGCCATGGGAGCTTGGAGAAACCACAAGTGCTGTGGTTTCACTTTTCCTTACAAGCCGGCATGCCGGTTAACTGAGCATGAGAGCTTGTAAGGTGCCAGTTACCAGAGATTTTACTGTATATCAATTTTATGTCTGACTTCTTGCATCACAAGAAAACTAGACTGGAGGTGAGGTAAGAAAACACAATAAGCTGTTTACAGCACACATTAAATACATTTAATTCTAATTTAAAATAACAGTTGATTAACCTACACAGATGGGGATGTCTGCTCACAAATTAACTTATCTACCAGAAAAAAATCAGTGATGAATTTGTGTATGTGTTTTGGTTTTTTGCCAGGTAAAACTCGGCATAGGAGCCTCTCACTATTCTTTATTTTCCTCTTCATTCTTTTACTCCATCAAGAGGGTTGATTTATGCCAATGGTGTCAAATCTTAATTATCTGTTGTTTAACCTAGTGGGAATAAACCCTACCTGGACCTTGTAAAAATTCAAAAGTTTGCTTTTGTATCTTTGAGGTTTGGACAGAAGCTCCTTTTTTCACCTCCCTCATAACTTACTACCTTGATCTTTTTTTCTCATTTCTTTCAGAAAGTGGGAATGAAAGATGAAAGAAATGGGATATGCTTTATAAAACTATTTTCCACAGGCGTGCCTTCTATGACAGGCTGTGTCCTTAGAACACCTTGGCGCATAGCTGGGAGCTTTGGGTGTGGTGGTTATTTCCTGGCATAACGAAAGACTTCAGGAAAGCACTGGCTCTGCCCCCTCCACCCAAGCAGGTTCCTGACCCTATTTACAAGTGAAAGAGTCCTCATGGACATAAATTCTACAGAATCCTGAAGCGAAAATCACTCACAGTATTTTTATTGTGGGATCATTCCCCTTCAAATATAAAATGCATGTATGGCATGCCTGAGGGTATCCAGGTTTGAATTATAGAGTGCCTCTTGAGTACTTGTGGCATCTGGTTTGAAGATATGTTTTTCCCCTTCTTATTTTAAATTCAACTTTTCAAGAGCCTGTTACCTAAAATATTTTGATAGATTCATGGTAATGTTGACTAGCAATACCCTTGCAGAGGAAGGGAAAAAAGTATTGGGGAGGCTGTGTTATATACCATACTTGACAGTTTATTTCCCAATACTGCTTTTTTTTGGCAGAAATGTGTGACTTTATTTTATTTTATAGTGTGAGACTTTATTGCTCCTCAGAGGTGCTAGACTGATAGCCATGGGGATCAGAGTTTAGTGCAGGCATTGCCATTCTCCCCCTATTACAGAGCCCAAGTCCTAGTTGGAAGAAACCCACCTACGGGTGAGATGCTTAGATACTAAATGGATCAGGAGTGTATGAGTAGTTAAACATGTAAGTTCTGTGTGCTCGTTTAGTTCTTGCCACCAATCTAACAAGTATGCAAATTAGTGATAATGGTAAATACAGACCTTGCAACAGTGATATAATTTTGTCATGTTTTTATTGGGAACTGGAGCAGGACCAGATACTTTTTTCCCCATCAGACTTTGTTCCTGGAGTGAGAAAGTTACATTTAGCCCAACTGGTCTGAAGTAGGGAATAACATTTTGCATCTAAGCAGTAAATGTCAGACTTATGTCTTCTCTATTTCTAATGAAACTGCTTTCTTTAGTATTTTGACTATTCTTAGCAAAGAGAATGGGAACGGGAAAAGAAGCCAGAGGTGAGCTAAAATATGGATGGGAATAGGGACATGGCAAAAGGAAGCCTGCTTGAGGGAAATGAATAGAAGAGGCTTTGACCTATATAACTATACATCTCCAGAGGCTTGAGCCTCTAATCTCCACAGTTACTCTGGCGGCAGCAAATATCTGTGGAATAGCCGACTGCTTGCCCCCTCCCTACCTGCCACTAACTGTTATTTATCTGGATAGGTGATAACAACCTCCTACTACTGCTCTCAGTTACTGCATTAGCCCAAGTGGCCAAGATCTACTCTATAGGGTCCCAGCCCTGCTGATGGTCTATATAGCTATCGGTATGATGTGACATGATATAATTTCTGTTTTTCAGTTTGATTAAAAAAAATCAGGAAATTACACATAACAAATTACATTAAAAGAACATTAATAAGGTTACAAATTCCAGTGCTTAAAAAGAGATGCCTGGAAATTCCATACCCCACCTTTCATGAGGTATGGCTGTGTCCTTATTTTAAATGATTACTGTGAGAGGGGCAGTGGAAGCCCTTCTAAGGGGTCCCAGACCCCCACCCCATGCACCCTGGGACTCACCTTAGGGATCCCAGAGAGCGGCAGCCTGGAGGAAACGCGGGTGGTGGCCCCATGGTTCTGGAGCTGCCTGCAGCAGAGGATCGGTGGGGGAAGGGAGGGGAGCCTCCAGAAGCTGTGGGCTGCTCAAATGGCAGCTGGAAAAGCAGCTGGGGGTGAACAGCGGGGGAAGAGGACACCAACCCAGAGATGCTGGGGAAGAAAGAAGACGCCGACCCAGAGCCGCTGGGGAAGGAAGAGGAGGACGCCGACCTAGAGACGCTACTGGAAGAAGAGGAAAGCACTGATCCAGGGACGCCGGCAGAGGGAAGAACAGATGGTGACCTGGACACACAAGCAGCCAGAAGGAGGATTCCCCAGCTGCAGGCAAGAGGAGAGAAGCTGAGGGCCCTTCCACAGGAGGTGGAAGGCACTGGCAGGAGCAGGTACCCCACATGGGGGGCACGACAGGGGGAGCACAAGCAACCCTGCATGGGAACCACGCACTCTTCCAAGCCGGGGAAGACCAGGAAAGACTCCAGGTTGGCCGGAGGCCAGGGACAGCCAAATTGAGAGGCCAGCCCAGGGTGAGGCACAGAGCAGCAGTGCACCCCCATAGTTATCCGGGGCACTGGGACGCGTGGGTCCCTTATTTACTTCTCTAAGTTTCTCCTTTACATTGGAGTCTGAAAGGGACACTGGGAGGTAAAATCCCAGGGGGTACCCTCCAGTGAAAATCCAGGTATTGAGTTTTGTTGGAAGCTCTAGCTGGTCCGAGAGTGGGCCTCCCCAGATACACTAGTCGGCCTGAAGCCAAGGAACCGGCTACATTGAAGGGCAGACTGACCAGGATGGCTCAACCCAGATCAGGGGCGGACAAGCCGAGTAAGGAGGAAGAGTCATCCAAAGTGGACACCAATAGAAGATAGTATCCATCCTAGCTGTGGATGTGGTAAGGGTGGGGTAAAGGGCAAATGTTCCGAGCCAAGAAGAACAAAGACAAAGCTCCCCGGGTCCTCCTACAGAAGTTGAAAGACCTTCAAGAGTGGTGGATCCAACCTGCCCGAGCATCTAGGGAAGAGATCAGGGACGCTTTCCTAATAGAACAGTTCCTAGTAGACTTAGGGGAGAATACCCAGCAGTGGGTATGCCACCACTGCCCCAAAACATTCCAAGAGGTGCTTCAGCTGGTGGAAGACTATAACTGTGCCCAGAATGAACTACCCCGAAATGGGGTGAGAACGTCTGGGAATACTAAACCTAACGAGAGACAGGGGACCGGGATAGTAGAGCCCCCATCTAAGCCTCATTGCAAGCATCAACATGCTTCCGATGTGGAAGAAGGGGTCACTATTCGAGGGAATGCCTGGCAAACCCATGGCTCGTTGGCCAGGAGACGGAGGGACAATGGGATAGCCGAGGCAGCCGCAGCATGCTCCGAGATGCATCCCCAGTGGAAATGATGGACTGTAGCCTAGGGAGCACCGCAGAAGCCACCCAAAGAGACAAACCAACGGTAATGGTGGTGATGGCAGGACGAGCTGTCTGTGTTATCTTAGACACAGGTGTCGGGGAAAATCGCCGAATGAATCGGGCCCCAAGGTCACAGTGGGCCGGGGTTGGCAATTAGAACACGAACAGGCGGGATTACTGGCATGGAGGTCTGAGGCACGGAAGCGTAATGGTTTAGAACAAAGGTGATTTATTTGACTTACGCTTAGAAGGCGTAGGTAGAGTTGCTTCTTCAGTTACAGTGGTACAACTTAAACAGTGAGAGGGGTCCATTGGCCCACGGGGTTCTTAAGTGAGCCCTTGCTTTCTAACCCTGGAGGGCTAGGGGCGGCTGCTCAACTTAATAGTCCCAGGGCTGGTCAACGGCTCATGTAAGGATAAACAAACAATGAAACTGTAACGAGGTGACGCCAGTCCAAGTGGACGAACGGATGGTCGGAGATCGAAGCCGAGGTCAAAAGCCAGTGGGGTTGCGCAGAATTGTGGTCGAGATGATAGCCGAGGTCGAATACCAGGTAAATCGTAGACGAAGCCAAAGTCGAAACAGTAGGGATGATCCGGATCGGTGGTCAATGATCGGTGCCAAAGGTAAATCGTAAGCCAGAAGATCGGCATATTGAAACAGCAATTGAGAACGATACGAAGCGCCAAGCTGGGGAAGAGACCAACAGGCCTAAGAGCCTGACTGAGAGACAGCGCTGAAAGGCACAGCCTCTGTCTCCAGCTAACCTGGTCTCCCCCCGAGGGAGGGGCTCCTTAACCTTTTATAACAATTTTGTGGCCAATTAGAATGCGTCCCTGAAAGAACTTTCTAGCCGAATGACATCATGCTCTTAGCTGGTTGAGCATGCGTGAGTTTGAGCTCTTCACTGTTACCAAGCATGTGCAGGGCTGAAAAGTAGGTCAGCCTGACTGACAGCTCTTGGGGTCACCCAGGGGACACATGCTGGGTGAGCCCAATGGAAAATTCCATGAGCCTGTCTTGCGCATGTCAGTTCCAGTTCTTCTGTGTTGTCAGCACAGCTTTAAGATTTTCCGTGACAACAGGGTGTGATCAGATGCTAGTCAGGGCTGGGTTGATATCAGGCAATGAAGGAATCCAAGTGAACCCTATTAGGATGGTCTGCCTGCATGGACAAACCTCCACCTATCCTAGATGGAGAGTCCTGGTGACCGTGCAAGGGGTCATGAGAAAGATGCCTGTGGGGATCACGGTAGGCCTACCTTACCAGATGATCCTAGGCTGGGATTGGCCGAGGATTTATGAGATCCTGGAAGATGAAAGGACCAGGGAAGACTGCCATCCAGGACTCCTAGGAGAAGAAGCCAACGAAGACCAAGGGGAAGCAGAAGGAGCCCTTTGGGATCTGGAGTCCCTCACTAGCGGGGCTCAGTTTCGGGAGGCACAATGAGAACAGCCAACATTCGAAGCCTTCTGGGAGACAGAAATCGCTAGACAGGACCAGCAAATGGTGTGGCCGGAGCTGTGCGACCAGCTACCCCGCTGTCAGGTGAGGAGGGGGCTCCTGTACTGTGTTATGAAGGGACAGGAAGGAGAGGATCTAGTAGCCCAGCTCCTGGTGCCCCAAGCCTATTAGATACACCTGTTATGGCTGGCCCATACAAACCCCCTTGGGGGACACCTGGGCTGGGAGAAGACAGCAGCCTGGCTAATGGGAAGATTTTTCTGGCTGCATCTCCAACAGGATGTGGAGCAGTTCTGCACCACTTGTCCCGAGTGCCAATGGGTAAACCTAAGAAAGGCCCCCAAGGCACCTTTGCAACCCATGCTGGTTGTTGGAAACCCCTTTTCATGGGTGGGCCTAGACATCATAGGCCCATTGCCCAAATCTTCTACCAGTCACGAGTTTATACTAGTGTTGGTCAGTTATGAGACTCATTACCCAGAGGCCATCCCATTGCAGTTGGTCACGGGTCCTTGGGTAGTGGAGGAACTCCTCAAATGGATCTCCTGGGTGGGACTCCCTCGGGAGATTGTCACGGACCAGGGCACAAATTTTATGTCACACGTGATGGGGGGTTTTTGTTGGGTCCTACGTATAAAACTTCTATACTCTTCAGTATATCACCCACAAACAAACGGGCTCCTGGAGCGTTCCAATGGGACCCTTAAGGCCATGCTCCGGCGAAGTATGCAAGAAGACCCCCAATGGTGGGATCTGCTGATTCCCCCACTTTTATTTGCAATTAGGGAAGCCCCCTAGACATTGCTGGGCTTCGCCTCGTTCAAACTAGTTTTTGGGCATACCCCTCAAGGCCTACTGGATGTGGTTTGAGAAACATGGGAAAGAACGGAAGGGGAAGGAGCCCTTTCCTTCCAGTACGTACAGGCCTTAAGGGAGTGCCTGCGTAAGACAAACCAAATGGCAGGGAATAATTTAAGGAAAGCCCAAGAGCGGCAGAAACAGCAGTTCAACGAGACTATGGTCGAACAGGAGTTTCAAGTAGGACAGAAAGTACTGGTGCTACTCCCCAGCTCCACGAGTAAATTCTTGACCTACTGGCAGGGACCGTTCCAGATTGTCTGAAGGGTGGGCCTGGTCAATTATGAAGTCCTGAGGCCCGGCCACTGGCGGGAAAAGCAAATCTATCGTTACTTTGCTAAAGCAATGGTGGGAGCCAGAAAGATTCTTAGCCATGCCGGTGTCTGAGAGGGAGGAACTGGGCTGGCCCCAAGATGAACCAGTAGGGAGTGAGATATCTATAGGCTGAGACTTAACGACTGAACAGAAGGGACAGTTGGCCTGACTGGTGCGATATTTTGCCAAATATATTTAGCGAAACACCGGGGAGAACCTAAGGCATGGTACATAAGATTGTAATGCCCGAGGGAGCACTAGTCAGAGAAAGGTGGAGGCAAATACCGTATCACCGATATCCGGTGGTGAAAGAAGAGATACGAAAAATGTTAAAACAAGGGATTACCAGGGAATCGCGAAGCCTGTGGTGCATCCCTATAGTAATGGTCCCAAAGGCGGATGGGACGCAGCGGCTATGCATCGATATCCGCAAACTAAACGCCATCACGCAGTTTGATGCTTTCCCTATGCCCCAGCTAGGAGAGCCACTGGAAAGAATAGGGCAAGCATGGTTCATTTCCACCTTTGACCTAATTTCAAGATCATTGCTTTCAAATTTGCTTGTCAATTTCATGTGCTCAGGGAGAGCAGGGTCTAACAGTAAGGAGAGGGAGAAAGGGCTGCCAAGACAAAATTTGGGTGGTGGGGAGCAGAGAGCAATCTAACCCCTAGATTTATTTTCCTTACTGTACCAGTAGGAGGGGGACAAATTCAGGGTGAACCTCCAATAATGAGATTCTTTACCTGGAAAATGATAACAAACATATAAATTTGACATGTATAAAAACTAATTATTGGGGGTCATTTTATAGTCAGGGCCATCATCTATTCAAGTAAATACAGTATGTACCAAGGTCCCAATCCAGCACCTGACCTTACGCACAAGAGTAATTCTATGGGTAGCAATGAAACGTCTCATTTATTTAAATTCAATGCACTTTAATCCTTTGGTGGGATTTTCAAAGAAAACGAAGAAAGCTAAGGTCCAAGACCCCAATACGAGAAAATAACCCCCTTGTGTTAATCCCTGCCTGCCTGGACTGAGGCCTACTAGAGAATTTTCAATTGCAGGCCTTCAAACTGTTATACAATATTCAGATTGATTGATACTAAGAGAACAAAACAGGTGTGAGATTATTATTTGCAACAACTCATTAGAACTGATTATGAAAGCTGCCACACTACTTCCAGCACCAATTTGTATCCTAACCATTCAATGAAGGAACTTTTTTTCTGTGCATTACACATTATCTAAGTTACGTTTTCACTACAGTGACTAAAGAAAACTCTTCTCATGACCTTGCCTGTTACATATAATATTTGTTGAACATTTTTGAAAATTTTCTTTTAACTACATATGAAAATTTCTACTGGCACAAGATGTGTATACATGCAGTGCATTACACTTCCATTTAGAGTGCTTGGTAAGCTGGAACCCAGGGGGACAGACCACTGGACCAGATCTCAGGAAGCCTAGGCTTTACTCCTAACTCTGACAAAAGCCTGCTGGTTGATAAAACAGGGACAAGGATACTGGCCTCCTCTGCAAACTGCTTTGTGATTTAGTCATGAAAAAGAGAAATTAGGTATTATTATTGCAAAACAATTCCATGTAAGTGACCTTTAAATCTTTAAGCCCACATAAATTGGATAAATCAAAATCAATTTCCAGGATGACACTGAAAGGCACTCTTTCTCTTTAGGGAACAGCTCTTTGCCAAATTTCAGCTTTCTACCTGAAAACATTTGACAGTTATGTCTGTTCTAAAGATGGTAGCAAGTTGTCAAGGTTTGGGTTTGTTTTTTTTTAATAATGGGGAAAAGTGGACTTTTATTTTCACTCAACTCATGCTCAGACTTTCCAAAAATAGTGACTCTTGGAAAGAAACCAGCTGTAGAAAAAGTTCAATCAAAAAGGTGAAAGTTTAAGAAAGTTATGAATAACTGAAACTGGGCCCTTAGAATGGAAACGTTTAGGCAAGCTTAATTATAGCTCTGACACACAGGTACTTCACTGGGTTTTTGAGTCATTTTCAATTAGCATAGAGAGGAAATGAGTGGTAGAGGAATGTCACAATCATTTTGTATGTTTTTCATAATGAAAACAGGAAGAATAGGGATAACATGGCAAAAACGCTATGTAATATGGATACATTTTGGCTTAGACCACAGATAATGCATTCTTATACTTGCAATGAATCATCTTTAGTGTGTTATGAGGCCTGCAAGAGATAAAAATGGAGTAGCTTTGTTCGCTGGCTATAAGAAATGTAGCAGAAGATCAAGAGTCAGATTCTATTAAGTGTTTAGGTGAGTTACTTCCCATGGATTTCAGTGAGAGTTTAGATACCTTTTTGGATCTGGGCCTAAAACCCCATTTCAGAGGAGCACTTTAATTCATTGAAGTCAGGTGGGATTAAGAACATATTTAAAGTTAAGCAGATGCTCAAGTGCCTGGCATAATTAGGGCCATAATGGAGTAAAGATGCTTGCCTAAGCAGAGATAATGGTAGTGCCTTGTGTCAAGAGTAAATGAACACAAATCAAGTTTCTGAATATTTTTAATTGTTGGCATTCATGGACTGACAATATTGACTGTGACATCATAGGCAAAGGTCAAAGTTGGGTAAAGGATACAATAAGCAATCATGCTTATTGCTGGCGAAACTATTAACCATAGTTTGCATGAATTAGCCATAGATTTCAATGTAAATGGTCTATATTAATGATTAGGTACATGGTTTATATTAATGTTTCATTCTATCATTATTCCAAACAAGTTATGGTGACTACTGCTTTATAATTCACTTCATTGCATGGTTTGATTGGATTGTTAGAGTTATGTGATATTTGGGGTTGGGGGAGGGGAGGCAGTTGGTTATCTCTTCCTCTATCTCCCATTTTGCCTGTGGCAAAACTAAATGACTCCCAAACTAAGATAGCTTTTAAGACCACGTTTCTGGTATGCATACATATGTCTTAACAATTTGTGTGAACTTTCTCTTTCTACTGATTTTCCTTTTAATGAAATTTCAGTCCCAGAAATGTTTGGGTAAAGCAAGTAAAGAAGGGGTACCCATTTATCATTATAACAAGTTCCTGACTTTTATATATACAAATGCTCATGAGTATTATTTGCAATACGTGTGCAGATTTAGTAATGCTGGTTGACATTCCAAAGTTCAGTAAGAATAATCCTTTCAAAATGAAAAGACTCCGGGGTTAATAATGGAGAAAAGTAGCTGAGTTTTGGGTTCTGCTGCAGCTGTATTGGTTTCTGCATATTGAATAAAGTAGGACCAGAAAGTGAAGTACTGAACATTGAAATGATTTGGTGTTTTTAGCCCATTCTGTCCTTCCTTCTTTTCTAGCATGAGAATAGAGGTGGGAAGAAATCTTCTCCCCTTCCCTTTATATATTCGCTCACTTTTGGATTTTGACAATAAAAAAAAGAAAAGAATGCAGCTAAAAAAACCCTCTGAGCATGGGCTGTTCATTTTCAACTACATTTTGAAGTTGGACCCAGGTATTAGCATTGTGTTATTTGTGAGAGAATGCTAATGCCTGAAGATTCAACAACAGAGGAATTAAGGAAGAAAATAAAAACAGGTGGCAAGGGTAGATCCAGAACATTGCAAAGGGAGGTGTGGGAGCACTGTACGGTGCTGCACCTCTTGCTCCCAGTTCCCTCTCTCCTGCCAGCTCTTCCAGCACCATGGGACCAGAAGCAAGGGTCCCTCAATCAAGTAAGAATCTTCCTTTCCCTGTTTCTTCCCATTCATGAATGTCCCCTCCCATTCCCCTGTCCTTTGCCCACCACTGCTGCTGTCTCCAGCAGGGGTGACTTTGGGGTCACGGTTTGAGAGAGTTTCTAGAGCCGCTTGTCCTGCTCAAGCCACACTGCATGTGGATCCAGGCTTGATGAGGGACTGCAGCAGCAGTGGCAGCAACAAGCAGCTTCTCTGCTTCCATGCCTGCTCCCCGGTTGGCAGGGAACATCCAGTGTAGCAGACACAGAGGAAACCTGTCTGTCACCGAGCCTGGCTCTCCACAGAACCCAGCTGGCATAGACAGAAGCAGGTCTGGAGCCTCCCTCTGCCCTCCCCACCCAGGGCAGCCAGCCTAGGGACAGACGTTCAATAAGCCTGAGCCTGAATCGACTCAATCTTTGCAGGTTAGTCTAACCTAGCTAGGTTAAATCAGTTTTAACCAGACAGACATCCCAGAAATGCAGGTACATGCTCAGGTTAGAAGCTGGGGGTGGGGGGGTGCTAGAGCAGCTCTCCCTTCCTTCCACAACATGGAGCTGAGGGGGATGTGGCCAGGTTCTGGCAGAACACTCTGATTAGCCCAGCAGGGAATTGATAACAGTGTTTGTTTATCACCCAATTAAGGAAACAACAGAGGGACATTACCAGCTACTTGTTAATTCTGCCTGTTGATTCAGCACAGACTGTAGCCAGCATGTGGTCTGCTAGTCTGTGCAAGGCAGAGGGGAGGGGGAAATTCCTGCTTACCAGGGACTGGTGGGGGGAGGGGGAAGCAGCCCATGGTCTCTGGAGCTGGAGCCAGGAAGCAGAGGGGAGAGCCAGGCCTCCTGTGGAGCAGAGAGCCCTGCCCAGCCCAGAGAGCATACCAGGATGTCGGGGGTGTCTGGTTGACCTTAAATGTCTGGGACAGACACGGCATAAAATGGTTGGAGCCAAATTAGTTAATCCTGATA
>NW_017728992.1:44994935-44996620 GCF_001723915.1 Gavialis gangeticus | reverse complement strand
TCTGTGCAAGGCAGAGGGGAGGGGGAAATTCCTGCTTACCAGGGACTGGTGGGGGGAGGGGGAAGCAGCCCATGGTCTCTGGAGCTGGAGCCAGGAAGCAGAGGGGAGAGCCAGGCCTCCTGTGGAGCAGAGAGCCCTGCCCAGCCCAGAGAGCATACCAGGATGTCGGGGGTGTCTGGTTGACCTTAAATGTCTGGGACAGACACGGCATAAAATGGTTGGAGCCAAATTAGTTAATCCTGATACTACATTCAACCAGGTTTATCTTAAACTGGTTTCAGCCATTCTCAAACTGGTTTATGTGCACTGAACAACTGTTTTGTTACAGGTTAAGACCAGTTTCTGATCACTTACACCAGTTTATGTGTAATGTCTGTCCCTAGTTCCAAAGACAGTGACAGTGGTGCACAGGGGTAGCAGGGAGAGAAGGGGAGGAGAGGGAAGGTGCTGCTGAGCATGGGTGGAGGAGAGAATTCGTACCCAATTCAGGGGCATAAAAAAGTCCCCAGTTGCTGCTTCTGTGATGTCATCACCTGAAAGGGGGTTGCATCTGTGCCACTGCATCCCCTGACAATTTGTATTAGTTGTATACTGTTTTCCCCCTATAACATGTGTGTGGTTTTCATTTAGTTGCGCAGTTGTTTCCCCCATGTATGGACCAGGACAATGCTTTGCTCTTGCCTGTAGCGCCTCCCAATTCTGTAAAGTTGTGGAGCAACTGAAATTCTTCCTTTTGCTAAAGGCCAGGAATATGGGCTTTCTACCATCTATGTGCTCTGCAAATAGAATGCACATTGATATTAGGAAGTGCAGAGGGCTTTGCCACGTTTTTTTTTTAATTATTATTTTTAACAAAAAACAAAAACAGATCACTCCAGAGACTTTAACTTAAAAATGGTACCTGCAAACTTGTAGGAACCTGGACCCAAAATCTGCAAATTGTTCTGTTTGGACAGGCACAGCTGACTTAGTTGGTATTCCAAGAAGGTTCAGGGGCCTGTCTATGTGGAGCACCTTGCAGCATGGGGGCCTTGGTCACCAATCACCACTATCTGCTGCTTGAAGCACAAATCCAATGTAGAATCATCAATAAGTCTGGGGAGAGGACAGTAGGTGACAGGACTTCCTAATGGCAGCTTAGGGCATATATCTTCATGGGACTGAGACCATGAGGTGTTGTTCTCAGTGTAAAGGGGAGTTGCACGGTGTTTTCCATGTTCTTCTGAAGTGTGTACAGTCCTTCTGGGTCACCTCTTTCAGTACAGAAGTCTCAGTCTCCTCAGGAATCTGAACAGCTTTTTAAGTCATCTGTAATGCCAGTATTTGATGAGTGCCAGAATCATGGGAGCTTCTGTGCTTCCCTAAGCTTATTTATTTTACACACTGGTAGAATTCCAATTTGATTTGGAGAGATTAAAGGGTCTCCTGATTTGAGCCGAATTTGGAGATCCAGCCACCAAATTGGGCTGAATGTCTGCCAGGTCAAATCAGGGGTCAAAACTTTGCACAGTCCTAGTAAACATTACTGTGCAACTGCTCATAACATATTCTAACTTTAATATTACATAACATTCCACAGATTTAACACATATTAATGAGGACCTAAGATCTGCACCCTTGGGTGAAGCTGGTGGACATTAATTACCACCTCTACCTGCTTATTTGTGCCCTGCGTCAGCTTCTTC
>NW_017728992.1:44991658-44994924 GCF_001723915.1 Gavialis gangeticus | reverse complement strand
ACCTCTACCTGCTTATTTGTGCCCTGCGTCAGCTTCTTCCAAATGCCCCTCTAATGCTTACCTCTCTCTGCTCCTGCAGCAAAAAAGTCCCTCTTGTCTTCCCCTCTCACTCTCTCTGCTGCTTCAATGCATGCTAAGAGGCAATTTACAAATTTAGTGGCAAGGATGAGTGACAAAACAGCTGGGGTGGGATGCTATGGAAGGAGGTGCAGAGAAAGAATTAAGAGCAATGCAAAGCTGCAGGGCAGCCCCAGGGATGGAACAGCAGGTGAAGGTGATTATTAGGAGGGCACAATTTAGGGCCCGCAAGGTTTGGGAAACACTGAGTAGAGGGGAGGAGGTGAGTGGAGGAGAACTTGAAGGCTCCTTCTCTATGTCAGCACCTGGGAATTATTCCCCTCTTGCCCACCCCTAGTATGCTAATGACAATACTGCTGAACAAGGAATATTTTAAGGTCTTTGAATCTGAGGCTAAAATGGCAGATTCAGCACATGTGCACCTGAGCATGGCCAGAAAATGGATTGAAAAGTCTGGCAGTCATCAGGAATGTTCATTTACTCCAAGAACTCTAACTGATTGATGAAGTTATTAACTGGCACAAAGGTCTAACTAATATCTTTCATCTTTGGACCAACTTTCCAGTTCCACTCAGATGGCTTTTTGCTCAAATTTCTGGCAACACTTTTCAACATTGTAGATTTCTTGTCTCTGACTTACAGACAACAGATTCTATAATTACTCTATTGCTCATAAATTGATTATAAGATTATAAATCACAACTAGGAAAAGCAAAATGCCACCACCTAGATTATTTTTATTTTCTGAGCAAGGGATAGAATAAATTAACATAGAAGTTGGAATTATAAAGTCAACAATCCCCACCCCCATATTAAAAAAATTCAATTTAGTAAATGAATCTAGATTAGAGGAATTTGAACATTACGTGTGCCCATTAGTATGCTATGGTTAACTGTGGAGTAATGTACATGTGGGCTGGGTCTTTCCAAGCTGTCTAAGAGGCACAGATGATTATTCCCACTAAAATTAATGGGGATCAAGTGTTCAGATTCCTTAATTGGCTTTGCAAATCTCAGCTGCACCATGACTGACTAAGGAGTTCTTGACAATACTGCCAACCCCCAGACAGTAACCAACCACAGTCTCATACAAAAAGAAACAGTCATTTGGTTTTCTCACCACATTTTATGGACAGTTATTTAAAACACTAGATTAAAAAAAAAAAGTCAGGCAAACAAATTAAAAACCATTCCTTCTCCCCTCTAAAACCTCAAATACTAGACAATTCAGCCAGAGATCTTGTGAGGATGTAGCTAATCATATTCATAACATGTAGATATGGGATATAGTATTATTTTTCCTTGAATTGTTTCATATTTACCCGTTTCTTGCCATTTACCAGATGGACTGAGATCTCTATCAAAACATTATTTATCTATACTTGTTTTGATCTTGTTTTAAAAAGTCAGCTAGCTACTTTACACTTCTGGTCAGACCGAAAAAAAAGCAAGATGTTTTTGTGACACTGGTTTCTAAAGGTCACACTACTCATTTTCTCCATCTTATCACATACGTGATGTAAAGAGTAGGCGTTTCTGGCATGAAGCCTCATTTTTGTAAAGCAGTGTGATCACTCATGCGTACAAGCCTTTGTCCAGACTGGTAACTATTATTATATCTGCTTGGTAATCATTCATTCATGCATGTATGATACAGGTTAGTTGGACATTTGTGGCTGCGTGCGGAGTAGGAGAAGGCTCCTGCAGTAGGAGAAGGAAGCTGCTTACCCTTGGGCATAAATGTCAAAATGTTATTTCTCTATTGACTTTGAGATCTTAAAAAGGCTAGTCTAACACAATGCCATTATTTTTCTTGAAGATACAGCTCAGCAGGAGCTCACTGATTGTTGGCTTTCTGTATCTACAAAATATAAATTAATACAGACCTTTTTAATATATAGTTCTGTTAGATCCATTATAAAATTGGTGATATCTTTCAAGGCAAGCACTTGATTCCAGATTATAGTAAATCACATCTGACAATCTCTTCCTCCAGACAAATGGGATGTGATGGTGGAGATGACCTTTGATTGGACATGGTTAGTTTTGTGTTTCATTTTGTTGCTGTTGGCTCTCTCTGCATTATGGTCTAATGCTGGAGCTCTTTTCTCTTTTAGTTGGGAGCTAAAATGTTTCTATTACTGGCCATAGAAGGAGAAACTGTCCATAGGATTGCTGTTGATTTAAAGAACTGAAGTTAGAACAAGGACAAGATAAAAGACAATGAAATGTATGGAAAAAAGTTCTTAGCCTAACATTTTTAATCATATCCATTAATTCTGGGTACTTTGGTTCTTGGGATGCCAAACATGGGGATCTAATACTTCAGAAGAAGTTCAGGATGATGAACATCTCTGAAAGACTGGGTCCTATTGTAGAGTTTGAGTTTTTTCAGTTCTTGCTCAGGAGTGGTTTGTTGTGTGTTATAAGTTTAGAATAACTCTTTCAAGACAATGGAACCACCCTAGTGGCCTTGGAAGCATAGTTTATAATCAGATTCAGAGCACTTCACTGATCATTAGATAGTTTCAAACTTCTGTAAAATCAAGAAGATGAGTTTTCAGATTCATTACAAAAGAATCTCCAGTGTCCCTCACTTGGGACACAAAGGGCACAGACAGAAGTGACAATTTTCACCCATTCTGGCCACAGAAAGTGGTCTATAGCCATGAGTAAACTCAAGTTCGTGGCTCCAAACTGCTTAAAAATGGCTGATCGGGTGAAAATCTGAACTCTCACTGCATGAGGGGTCAGATGAAGGTGTTTCAAAACAGAGCATCTTCTATAACTTCTGTTTGCACTGCCTGCCAGCCTGTTTTCAGAATAGGAGGGGGGAAAGGGAGTAGAGGGAGTTTAGTATGGGGGTTTTTCAGCCCCTACTGGAGGGTGGGGTAGGGTGGGTACATTGGACCCCCCCATCTTGGGCGGGGGGTGTCCAATTCACCCACTCTACCCTCCAGTGCTGGCTTGGGAACCCCTAGAATGAGCTCCTTCTCCTCCCTTTTGCTCTGCTCCCATTCTGAAACAGGGACCAGCTGGGAGAAAGAAGGGACTGCTGTTGCTAAGGGAAACCAACTGCAGGCTTCCGGCCAGCAGCCAGATTCCCTTCCCCCTTGGAACCGACAGTGCACTTCTGTTTGGTCAGGAGGATTGTTGTAACTCAGAACGCTTCCTGCAAAGTGTTCTCA
>NW_017728992.1:44989118-44991529 GCF_001723915.1 Gavialis gangeticus | reverse complement strand
TAACTCAGAACGCTTCCTGCAAAGTGTTCTCAGTTACAGAGGGGAGTTGAATTCTTGGCTGCGCCCTAAATGTAATAAATAGATTGATATGGTATCAGACTTAATTGGTTTAGGCTAGACTGGTCTATCAAACTTCTGTATTAGATCCCCTGCCAGTGCAAGTTAAATTGCAGTCCACCAACATTGCAGCCTGCTCTGCAGGCCCCCCTGCTAATTTCCTCTTGCATAGTGGCATGCTAGACTCAGCCTGTGCTCAGCCGTGTCCTGCCAGTTGCTGTCATGGTGGCAGGATGGGGGAGGGAGCCCCTACCACACAGCCCCTTCCAGAAATGCTGGCTTGAGTCTGGGGGTCCTATCAGCAGGGCAGGGAGCATGGGGGAGTGGGACATGGGTGGGATAGGACAGGGCTGCAGCCAAGACACCAGTGATACCAAGGTACCAGTAAACCAGGACCCTGGCTTGGCCTAGCAGGCAGACCCTCTATGTGCTGCTGAGGACGGGGCATTGTGGTTATCTGAGCCTGTCTGTAGCCACACATGACCCCAAGACATGCCAGGCAGGGCCCAGTGCTGGGCAGCTCCTGGCTGACAGAAGCAGTGGGACAGGGGCAGGCATCTCTGGGAAGCACAGCAGGCTGCAGGTATGCAGGGTCAGGGCTATCATTGATGCACACCTCCAGGGGCATGGGTGGGGGCACGGGTGAGGTGGGGGCAAAGCAATGGGACCTGGCTCTAAGGATGGTGAACCGTTCCAGGCAGATGGCTGTCTGCTGCTGCCTGCTTCACAACTCTGCCCTGCCCTAATCTACCCTGCTTTCCCTGGCCATCTCTGAGTTCACCCACTCTGTGGGCCACTGACATGCAAGGCAGTGACTTGGGGGTGGATGGCCCCGCTGCAGTGACTTCTGCCCCATGAGGTGCTGGCACCAGCCCTTGCTCTTGCCCCCTGCCCAGGGCCAGCAGGACCATCCCAAGGGGCATTGACTGGAGCCACAGCCAGGGCAGGGGTCCCCAAGGAGTGGTGTACTGAGTAAAGAGCTCCTTCCCCATGGGGACTGTTCCTGGTGTGGCTGTGGGATGTCTTCCTAGGCAAGTAGTGGGGCAGGATAGCATGGGGCAGAGCCAAGTGCCCAAGTGGCACTGCAAGGTGGGTGGCAGCAGAGTGCTGGCTGCATGGAGGGACTCAGCATCCTTGGAGCCAGGTCTCATTGCTTTGCCCGTGCCCTATCCCCACTCCTGGAGGTGCAGGACAGCTCTGCCCACCCATAGCTCACTGCACTTCCTAGCCATACCTGCCCTTGTCCAAGTGCATCTGCTGACTGAGGAGCTGCCCAGTGCTGGGCCATGCATGGCATGTCTCAAGGGTCTGTATGTGACTGCATTGCTGGGGAAGGCCACATAGTGGGGGCCTCCACTCTCTGTCCCCCCTCCCCCAATGCCTGGCCCAGCTGGCCAGCTCCCAGTCCTGCCCCCTGCCAGTGGTTGGCTATCAGCAGTGGTGGAGGGGCTGAGGGAACAGAGACAGCCTATTGGGAGGCATGTTGGAGTGCTCCAACCTGCTGACCTTGACCACTGCAGGCAGCATGCATGCCCCACTCCCCACCAAGGGTGAACATCCATTCTGTCCACTCCTGACCTAACTTTGAGTGCTTAAAGTGAGGAACTTAGACCACTTCTGCCTCACGATTTTTGAATGTCTGTACTTAGCCTAAGTTGGGGAAATAATGAATTGTAACTTGGGTATCATGACAATCTGGAAGGTATTTTTGTTAACATATCCCGAGTGGGATTGTTAGAGTAAGAAATAATGTATGAATTCCCCTTCTTAATGAGCCATGAGAACTTAGCCAAGTTAAGTATGCCACTGATTTTTCTGAGAAAGATCTTACATTATACATTTAATTTAATTGAGGAATGACAGCTTGTGCTTCATCACCAACCATCATTTTATTCTTTTCCTTGCAAGACAGGAGCAATACAGTCCCTCACAGATTGGGGGAGGCTAGCATGCGTGTTCAGTTGCCATTTTTTTCTGTTGTCTCTTTGTATTGTAGAATCTGACAGTATTTGGCCATACCACACAAGTAGAAGTTTTCAAGAGAAAATATCAGAATTGTGTGAAAAGTGAAGGGTTAGCTTTATCTAGGCTTTATAAAACTAACTTTTATTAATTACTGAGACAACCTGAAGGGTGCATACCATCCAAAACCCACCTACTTTCCTCTTCAGCATGGGAAATGGGAGTTTATTTTTAAATGAGATGCCCTATATAATGTTAAATGGGGATGTCACAGGGTCACGCTGGTACCCTGTTCCTATGAGGGAATGAGGGCAGCTGAAACTCCTTAAGGCAGCCCAGGTGCTAGTTGCCAGGGCAACTAGGCTGGTCACATGACCAGAAGGGGGCAGGGC
>NW_017728992.1:44979605-44984118 GCF_001723915.1 Gavialis gangeticus | reverse complement strand
ATCACCAACCATCATTTTATTCTTTTCCTTGCAAGACAGGAGCAATACAGTCCCTCACAGATTGGGGGAGGCTAGCATGCGTGTTCAGTTGCCATTTTTTTCTGTTGTCTCTTTGTATTGTAGAATCTGACAGTATTTGGCCATACCACACAAGTAGAAGTTTTCAAGAGAAAATATCAGAATTGTGTGAAAAGTGAAGGGTTAGCTTTATCTAGGCTTTATAAAACTAACTTTTATTAATTACTGAGACAACCTGAAGGGTGCATACCATCCAAAACCCACCTACTTTCCTCTTCAGCATGGGAAATGGGAGTTTATTTTTAAATGAGATGCCCTATATAATGTTAAATGGGGATGTCACAGGGTCACGCTGGTACCCTGTTCCTATGAGGGAATGAGGGCAGCTGAAACTCCTTAAGGCAGCCCAGGTGCTAGTTGCCAGGGCAACCAGGCTGGTCACATGACCAGAAGGGGGCAGGGCCAGGCCTTTATAAACAGCCCAGGCCAAAGCCTGGGGGCAGTTCCCTGCTGGCAGCCTGAGATGAAGGAGCTTTACAGCAGAGTGGAGATGAGTGGTGCAGCCTGAGCATCCAAGAGGCTGCATTGTGGTAAGGGTGGAGAGAACCTTGACTGGGAGGCTTCTGCAAGAGAGCCAGGTGGGCCCAGATCCTGTGTTATAGTGAGAAGGCTTATTGTTGTGTTACAGCTGATGGGCTTATGGTTCTGTTGAGTTATTGTTAGACTGGAGGACTGGGTGAGGCTGTAGGGGTGTGAGGAGGCCTCATGGGAGCTCCCCAGCAGTCTAGGGGTTCCTGGTGCCCTGTGGGGTACTGTGAGTGGTGCCAGATAGGCACAGCTGTGCATGCTGGTGTGGTGCTGTGTTTAGGGGTGTGTTAACCCCAGCCCTGTGTGGGCAATAGGTGGAGAAGCCCAAGTAGGGTGAAGGACCCTGATGGTGGTCTAAGGGGGGCCAGGCATGGCTATGGCCACCTGAGCCTCAACCAGAAAAAATACTGGAGAAGCCTCAGAAGGGGATTAAGTATATTGAGAAGCCTGGGGAAGGCTAAGAGTGCATAAGCATGAGGAGACTGGTCTGATGGGGCTTTTCTCATACAGACTGCCTTAAGAGAGGGTGTAAAGCCCCAGGAGTGGGTATAGGTACTGAGTAAAGCCCAAGGAGCGGGCATATATACTTAGAGAGGCCCCAGGAGGGGCAAGCATATTATTGATAGAAACCCCAGGAGGGGTGCGAATTGGAAAGTCCCAGAGGGGTTCCACAGTGGTGGGAACCCCAAAGGGTCAAAGGGGCCAGGTAAGGCTCAGGCCACCTGAATCTGCTTGGGGCAAGTACTATTAGTAAGCCTGAGAGGGCAAACGACTAGACAAGGGGCGCCAGTTGCATGGCAAGCCCGGGGCGCAGAAAGGAAAGGGACCAGATAACATCCGGAAGAACTGTGAGGCTTGGGGCATGCTAAAGGGGAGGTAGGAGGTACGCATAGCCCATAAGGCTGGGGTGCACCTGGTCACTCCATACAGAATGGGGACAGTATCAGCATAACACCATGTACAAGGGGATCAAAGGCAGCCTCCCACAGAAACTTTATATATACCAACAAGATGTGGTGGGCGAGAAGAGGGTGCTGGATCACCTACTTGACGCGGCAGGAGGCGCTAGAGGGATCACGGCTGCTCCTAGGCCCCACTCTGTGACAAGGGAAAACAAGACTGGAGCAGAGAATCCCATAGTAAGAAAGAGTGGGATTATATGAGAAGCCAATCTGTAATTTTCGTGAGAATATGTAGTTTCTACTTGTTTGGTCTGCCTCTTGCGGTCATTACAGACTTCACAGCACTTCTCACAAATGTATGTTGGATAGCTCCAGAGCCCTAAATAAATTTCCACCTATGTAATTACTGTAAGGTCTTACTTCCTACAGGCAGTTTCCATTAACTATATTATCTTGTACTTCCCTGCTTAAAGTCTTCCTGGCACTGCTGCTTTTCTGCAGTAGAAGCAACCACACTTTAATGATGGGTGAAGTGATCTTCTCATAGAGCTAAATTAATCCACTGGTGTGACTGTTTACACTTCCAGTGCCAGTGGATTTGCACTACCCTACACCATGGCTGCACTATATCTGTAGGTTAAAAATAACTTGGGGGACAGTAGTGTTATTGAGTATCATTCATAGAACTAACTGATTGGTATATAGTAAAAGCTATTTTAGAGTTTTAATCTAAATCTTGCAAATATGGGATATAAATATGAAGATATTTAAATATAATTATTACAAATATTTACCTGTCAACCTATGACTACTTTAAATATTTTAAGGCACTAGCTTTTTTATCTAAAAGCTGTGAAAGATGTTCATCTGTGAAAAGCATGCTCCAGAAAGCAGCATAGATCAATCCAGCTTTGTGACATTAAGGGAAAAAATCATTAGCTGAGATTGGCCTAAAAAGTATAAACCAAAAAAAAGAGAGACGGAAAGAAAGAAAGGGCATTCTTATATGTAAATAACTATTTGTCTCCTGTATTCCTGAACACAGACTAATTATCATTTATTAGCAGACTATTGAATTCACATAATCAGTAATAGTTTCTGGAAGCTGGTCAGCAAGAAGACATGGAAATTACTAACTCATAGTTGGGTAAGAAGGAAAAAAAAAAAAAATACACATGTTGCGCTCTCTCTCTCTCTCTCTCTCTCCCCGCCCCCAGCTTCTCTTCCTTGGACACTGTAGATTTATTGCCTCTCAGTACTCACAGATGATGTTTTCATAGTCACTAATGAGGTCCCAGCAGTTTTTTAACAATAACAGGACATTACTGCTTCTAAGATGTATTATGTGCTTTCCCCATTTCTGTTGAATATTTAGAAGCGTGCCAGCATAAAAATTCCCATTTTATTATTGCAATAGATTGCCTAACTCGCATGATATGAAAAACTGCTAAGCTGTAACTTTCAAACTGTTAATTTGTATATAACTTTATAAAAGAAATTAGAAATGTGCTATTCATGACTTTGTACATAAAAATGCCAAGCAAAAGTGTTTTTCTCTTATGTTACTCTTTTCTTTGAGGAAAAAAAAGAGATCATATTTCAGTGCTGTGCATTCACTTTTACCCTCTCCAAGATCTTGGCATTAACCCATAATTCCTGGCAAACTTGCATGAGGCACCCAGAGAACATTTATGGGTCATAGCTAAGAGTAGCATGTTTGTAAGCCTGGTTCACAATAGTCTTCCTCAACTAATCCAGCAACACATTCATTTTGGTCCTTATTCAAGAAAGCCTGTAAGCATTTGCTTAATATTAGCAAAATGCCTAATTTCTACCGACTTCAAGATCAGATCATATTAAAGTGCTTGCCTTTCTTGGTGTCTTCATGCAACAAACTCTTTCATAATGAGAGAGAAATCCTGGTCTGATTGACTTGATGGCACACTGCCTCCAGCAGTCAGATCGCAAGGTATCTTTTTTCACTACAGGTCACACACTTTCAGAGCTGAGAAACAATGGTTTCTTTGTTTGACACACAAAGGTTTAACACAACAAAAACTACTGAAACTAAACAATGGCATTTGGGGAAGAGAATTTGCTGTAGTTTATTTAGTTCTCTGAAGCAAGTTTTGCTTTTCTGTTCTTTCCTTTGTCAAGGACTTGCACCTTTCATTCAGAAGATTGGTGTGTTTTTCTTTTTTTAAGAAAGCTCCCCCCATAAGTGGACTTGCAACAAGCAGTGTTCTACAATCATCCTGAAATACTGTTGAAATGTATGTTGTAGTTCAAGGTCCCAATCCTGCCAACACTCAGACATACTTCTCATTAGACATATGACTGTGCCATTTCACTGATATGGGGTTACTCATGTGCCTCAAGTTAAGCATGCATGTAACCACACAGGATTGGGGCCAAAGGTTCCATTTGTTAGGAATGAATCGAGGTCAGTCAAACTTTTGAAACAAACAAATTGTTATGTTCTTAACAATGCTGCATGCTTCTCATAAGCTTTTAAAAATTCTTTCCTAATTCCTTCTATGTTTATCCTTTAGTTTGGTAAGGATATATCAGCAACAGAGAAATCCAGCCTTGTTGAAGTCAACAGGAGTTTTGGCAGGATTTCATCTCAAGATGCATACAAACGTAAGAGGTTACTACCACTTTAATTTTTCCTTTTTGTTTTTTTTTTTAAAAAAAACAACTTCACTGACTAATTTTGTTATCAGTTTCCTTGGCTATTTCCCCTCCTTTTTCCTCTTAAAGCAAGTGATTGGACAGAGAATATGGGAGACTGTGCGCAAAAAAGGCTGTGGGAAAGAATAAAAATTCCTGTAATTCAGGGTTTTATGTATGGGAGCTTTTAATGGGCCTAGTTCCTTCTACTTTTGAAGTCCAATGAGAGGTGTTTTTTGTTTTTGTTTTTGCAGGAAATTCAACAAGAGCAGGAATGGGCTGAGTATTTGTTATAATTCTTCTCCCCCCCCCCCCCCCCCCCCCCCCCCCCC
>NW_017728992.1:44962564-44979483 GCF_001723915.1 Gavialis gangeticus | reverse complement strand
CCAACAGATGGGCACAGCTGGGGATCACTTTTTGTTTTTATAAGCCTTGACACTCAGATCCCTACAGGTAAATATTTGTCCCCGCCTCCGATCTGATGGCACCATCAGGGTCTTTTTGTTTAGGTGCTTGTTGATACAAAAATCTTAACTGTGAATTGTTGTACAAACTCAACTTCTTCAATTATGATTTCAGCTCTAGTTTCTCTAATTTCTAGGTTTTTAAAATTTCTATGAAATATAATTTCATGGAGCAACACAGCAAACACAACAAAAGCAACATTATATTTCATGAATAAATCTAGCCATCATTGAGAAATAATGGTCAAGAGGATCTTGGCACTTCTTCTGTACAGACATGAAGAAACAGAGTGTCCACTTACATTTCAGGTAAGTAGAGCTAGTTCTGTTTTATCTGAAGTTTAGTTGTGAGGGTCTTATGCCCTAACCCAAGTTTTCTTTTTTTTTCTCTCTGTTGTGCTCTACATTTGAACATGTTAGTCTGCTAAAGTTGAACCTCCTCTTCAGAGCAGATGTAGTTGGAGGAGTTGGACAAAGGGAAACAAATTTAGGAAAAACCCAGCAATGTCCAGAAAAAGATCCTACTTTAGATTAATAAGTTACTACTTTATCTCCTAAGTTCTTGCCTTTTTCTCTTGCATTCTCATCCCCAATGTTTTTAGGAGTTTGATCATACATAAGACTGTCCATGTGCAGCTCGGCTCATTCCAAAAAAACTCCCCCCTCCTCACTTACTGTCATATTGATGAGCTTGAAGTAGGGGGGAGACTAATTTGACAGAACAAAACTCTTCAATGCAGAAGAGACCATAAAATGTATGGACACACTACCTGGAAACTAATCAACACACAAAACAAATGGAAAACCTCAGGATTGCTGCCCTGATGTTTCCCAAAGCACTCCCCCAAAGTGGGGGGTGGGAAATGAATCTTTATAGGCTGGGTGCTTACTGAAGGTCTTGCATGAGAAGAACAGGTATTTTGAGGGATGTTTTTTTCCATAAGTGTTTTGTAACAGTGGGCCTTCTTGGGGCTGACTCTCCTAGTGGTCCACTCACCAGTTTCTGGGCTAACCGCCCACCTTCTCAGCCACCACGCCTTGTTGGTAATTAATTTAATTGATGCAAGTTAAGCAGGAGGCTGCTCACTTCCTGCCCTGATGCCAGGGGGTGCTATCTATAGCTCTGTTCCTCCCCTACACCACAGCCCAAGCATCACAGATGGTACCCAGATGTTATCAATATCACTGGCTCCACACTGGGCCCCAAATCCTACTAATTGAACCCCACCTGGAGTCCTCTCCTCGGGCAGCTTATTCCACCTTCATCCAGGGCAGCACAGCTCCCAGAACTGCTTTTTTCCCCCCCTTATGGGTGTGGTCCCCCCCAGGACCTTTGGCTCATCTAGCCCTGGCCCATCTCCAGGCCAGCTGCAACCCCAGGCATGCAGCTCTTGGGTGTTCATGGTGGGCCCCCGGCCCTTCCGGTCCTGGCCCAGCTTGGGCCAATTGGGGAATGTCCAGACAAGTACAAATCTATGGTCCTACTCTCACTGGGGTCCACCTTCCAGACCCTGCAAAGGGGGTAACCCACTCAGTTTTGGGAGCTGGGGTTAAGGTGCCCTGACCCACCTTTCACCAGGGTGGTAACTGGCCTGGCATTTCCTGGGGGCTCCTGCACCACTGAGAGCCCCACCAGGCCACCCACCCCCTGGCAGGGTGCAATTTTAGGTTATGCCTAGGACCAGGAGCCTCCTAACCATCCCCTACAGTTCCTCCCTTAGCTCTCAATGATACCTACAGCTAGGCAGTGTTGTTGTCTGGCTCCCAGCAGTGAAATGCCCCACTTATATGGGCAGCCCTGAAGCCAAAATGGCTGCCCTCATCCAGCACCTGCCAGCTGCTTTCTCAGGCCCTTAAAGTGGCAGGCACAAACAGTGCCCTGCCACATGTTTCCTTTTGTGGGTTGCTGGACACCTCAGACAGGAGCAGAGTTATCGGAAGGTGGCTATGAATCAGAACTGGCAGGAATAAACTATGCTATGAAGCAAAATGTGGTGGAGGCAGGTGTCTCATAATGGGGATGCATTGGGTTAGATGTCTTAAGGGAAGAGATCTCTCTATAAGAAGCTAACTATGTAAGTTTGCATGTTAGTAGCACAGTCATAGGCTTGTCAGCAGACCCCTTGCTACAGCCTGAGGATAGATCCTACCTCTCATCTGTAGCCTGTTTCACTTGCAGCTTGCATTTCAAGAGCCTTTGCCCACAAGTCGGAAACAGCCCACTTGAAAACCATGATTCTAATAGCTGTTTTCCCCTCAGAGTTTATGGCTGGTGTCCTTTATGTTATTTCATAATTGATTAATAAGTTAACAGTGAAGAAGATTTAGTTATTTCACTTGAGGGCAGTCACAGAGAGCTAAAGGCCCATCCTTTCTTTGCTACTTTCTTTTGTGTCCTGCCCTTGAACTCTTACCAGCATCTTCCAGAGGGAGAAATAGTAATAGACCAAAGTTCACTATTTCTCAGTGCCTTTACCTACATGGTTTACTCAGTTTTTAATATTTTAACAGAAGTTATGTTTGTTTCAAAATCCTCCCACCAGAGCTTCTGCTGGCTTCACAATGAATTCTTACTTCAACAGCCATAATTAACGTGTCTCAAGGCAGAGGTAATATTTCAATTTAAACCAGGCAAGCTTTTATGAAAAGCTAAAAGGGATGTTCATTTTTCATATAAAACTAATAATAATGTGTAGCACCAGATGCACAGCTACCTGTTCTGCAAAGGGAGCTGCTAACCTCCCCCACAGGGCTGAACAAATGCGGGGACCTTTTGCAGCAGATTTTGAAGCAGGATTGGGGCCAAAGGTCAGCAGATGGGAGGCTCAGGAGTAATAAATGAGATTCTTTTTTTTAAAAAAGCACATAATACTTTGTACCTTTCACAGACCAAACAATGCATGTGTCCTGGGGATGGTGGAATCTGTAATGCCACAAGATACTCAGAATGGCAACTGTAACCAGCCATGGTATCACAAGAGTGAAGTGCATAGAGCAGAGAGGAATGGGGCTAGGACACACAATACATCCCTCAAATAGCCATTGCTACCCTAAATAAAGACACCATCCCCCTGTGGAAACTTCAGGGTGGCTCGGTGACACAAATGAAGTCTACCATCCCCAAGGGTGATCTCCACTGCAGCACCAGGGTGCACTTTGAAGTCCTCAGTTGGAAGGGAGGGGAATAACACTTATCTTCACTTCTGAGGCAGAACAATTAAGTTTGAAAATTTGGACTTGGCTATTCAGAACCATGGCAAGGAAGTTTAGCACCTGGGGCAAAGCCTGCAGCAGTAGCTTGCCCTTGCCCTGCCCACAGATTCAGGGGGCACACACCCCTATGCTTGCCCAGGAGTGCATTCAGTGGTGGGAGCTGCCCTCCCCCCTGTCCCTGCTCCCCACTCCCCAAAATGAGACACTCACAGCTGTGTCCTGCACCCTGTCTCAGCTGGGCAGTGCCTTTTGGTGCCCCTTTGCTTTGGCCCCTGGGGCAGTCCTCTCACTTGTGCTCCCCTTGCTGTGGCACTGTGGCTATCTAATATTAAGCCCCTACACATGAGAAGCCTGACTTCACAAAGGGATCAGTACCAAGAGCTGATATTAATGTAAGTGGAAGTCATAGGTCCTTTGGTCATAAGGTCACTTATGTAGGTGCCTAATCTTTAAATATGGGCTTAAAAACCTAGTTTTAGGCAAGATGGGCAATGATTCTAGCTCTAAAGTGATTATACTTATTTTTATCTGTTTAAGATATATTTTGTGTATAGTCATTAATGAGGCATGCGTTGGCACCTATTCTATAAGAAGTTCCTAACGGTCAATGTCACTCTGCTATACTAATGCAGGGTGAAAAGGAAGCCAATATGTGGTAGTAATGAGGCTTCTAAAAGACACAAAAAAGCTAGTGCCATTTAAAGTGCCACTTTAGTGATCAATATCATTGTTAAGACCTTGATCATTTCAGAGCCATAGTAAGGAACCAATGAAATTGTTACATACTCACTATATCATGCTTTTGCTATTATGATCCTACATGAACCATTTAGTCAGAGCTTTTGTCTTCCTTCACTTCAATTGAAATAAAAAAGATTAATGACACTAAACCATGAGAAATACTTTTTCACATTAGCTGTTATATCTTCTTTTCAACTTACTAAAATGTTAGAGTGAGGCATCTTGTTCAAATCTGCTGGTGCTTTCTGTAAAGTATACCCATCTTTGACTTCATCCAGAAATCTTTTCTAATGATGTCCTATTCATAAAAAAAAAAAATGCAAGAATGGCTCATTTTGGTTTTCAATCACAAATATAGGTTGACTGCATATATTTAGTCTCCCCCATCCCCCTTACACACTCACTCATGAAAACCCATAAGTACTGGGATAATAGGATAAAAATATCCAGGTATTATTTGGAATTCCAGATAACTTACTACTAAGATTTTAAGGACTTTTTCCCTGAAGTGATTCAATATGTGCTGTTACCTAACATCCAAATCAGCTTCATACAAAGCTTTAATGTGCTCTTAGAACATACTGCACTTAAGCTCAGTAGGACATAACTTCCTTGTTATGACTTATAGCAGCAAGTTCCAAATAACAGTCCACTTGCCCAGTGTAGATTTAATATATTAACAAAGTTAACAAATGATATCTTATTTCTTGCTCCTTCTGGTGTAATGCAATACTTACAAAAGCATGCTAGATGTTCCACTTTAGTGACCCTTTCTCTCTCATGGAGTGACACCCCCCCCACACACATGACCTTCCAAAAAATTATTTGGAGATGGTACAGTGTCTCCTAACTAGATTACATGTTATGTTCAAGTTTTCTCTTCATTGAGATGAATTGTGACAACTGTAGAACAGAACAAAAAATTGAACTTGAGGATGAAGATTTCATGGCACCTTCAATAGCAAAACAACAAACCCATAAGGGAGCTGAATTCCTCTCATGTTACCATGTGTCTTATTTTTCTACTGGCAAGTCATATCTCTGTATATGTGGTTACACCCATCATTTCTCTCTGATTCTGTTTGGGGCAGGAGGGAATACTTTTTTTGCCTTCTCCTTATTGTGCTCTTTCATCTAATTGATCACTCCAGCTAGATTTCTATTTGTTTGCAAGGATGGGGTGAATATTTTCCTTTTATTTCCCCTTCCTCCTCTGCTTCTGCTGTTAGTTGTTCTGTATGGATTTTTATCTTCTTTATAAGAGAAAAAGAGAAGATTTGAAAAAAGATTTTGCCTGGCTCATATTACAGGCAGGGATGCTGTGTAAGAACAAATTATAGAAGGAAAACATGGTTTTGATGGAAATATCAGGCACAAAAGTAGGAGTGAATGGTATTGTTTTGCAGCAGAGAAGGTTAGGTGTGTTTTGTAGGTCTAGTCAAACCAAACACTTCCTGCTGTAGGATATGAAATTGTACCAAAACAGGATAGGACCAAAGGGAAGTTTCCCTGAGAGAACATGTGGTAATATGATGGCAAGCTCCCCTGTGGCAGCACAGTCCTCATGGATCTGGAGGTGGCAATTATTTTGACTGGAAAGCCACTTTAGGAATTTTGGTGAGCTGCTGCCGACCTTGCAGGGGGTGGGCAGGGAGTGCTGACACAGCCTGGTGTGGTAGAGAGGGGCAATTGATCTTATCCAGCCCCAGCCCATCTGCTCCACATCCACCACCGGGGGCACAAGACAAAGTGGGTAGGCAGGCTCTCTATGGAAATCTGTGGCCAGGGTGTGCTCTGCCAGGCAGATGGGATGGAGGCACGGGTGGGTAGGGAGCAATGTCTGGGGGCAAGCAGATGGGTAGGAAGGGCCAGAGACCAAAGCCAAGGCCACGATCACGGGGTGGGCACAGCATGGGGGCAGGGCCTGGTGCAGAGCTGCAATCTGCTCCCTGCATAACTGCAACTCTGTCACCACCCCATGACTCTAGGCCCCATCTGCCTGTCCCACCTCTAACCGCTTCTCTGCACCTGTCTGCAGCCCCATCCCATCTGCCTGGCCAAGTGTGCCCTGCTTGTGGATGTCCCAGGCTAGTCTCCATGGAGAATCCGCCTACTTACCTGCTCCATCTGGTGCCCCTGGTGGTGCGTGTGGGGTGGACAAGCCAGGGTGCCCAGGCAGTAGGACTGGGTCTGGTGGTGGTGGAGACACTAGTGGCAGCAGCCAGAAAGAGCTGCTGCTGCAGGGGCTTCTAGGAAGTGGAGTCTGGCTGCCCTTCTGCCCCTGCCCCACCATGTGCCTGGGGGCAGCAGGACCAGTCACATGTGCCAGTCCAGGCTGCCTCCTATGCCTGGGCCGGGTGGGGCCAAGGAACCCACTGTGGGCTGGATGAATCCCTTGGTGGGCCAGATCTGGCCTACAGGCTGTATTTTGCCCACCCTTGTTATAGAGGGATAGTGTAGGGTGCAGCAAACAAAAAAACAAACAAAAGTAAGTTTCTCTGATAAAACTAGAGTAAAAAAGTACAGAGGTGTCACGAAAGATGTGACACAGTGTTTACTTTAAAACCTTCCTAGAATTGTGTATAAATTGCTTCATTGTTCTCCCTTTGTGGATGAGCCACTGAAGCCAATGAACTGAACTTGGGTGTCCTGAATCCAAGGCTAATAGCCTAACAGATGGACCCTACTAGGAAGAGCAGAATCTATCAGCTGTGAAGAAATGGTAATCTAAGTAGCTCTGCAGGATAGCAGTTCCCAACATGCTCTACCACCAGCCTGAACCTCATACTAATTCCCAAGGAATTTCAGAACAGTGCATAGTAGCATATCTCCTGACCACTGATAGTTTAATATGTATAACCCAGTTTCCTACACTTCTCTGTTGAAGGATTCTGACTATTAGAATACTTCAGTATTCCTTCTTGTTCATAGTGGGTGCATCTATACATGAACTTGATCCAGGATCAGTTTACTTGTGAGTAAACTACTTATGAGTAAACGCTCCCAGGCAGGTGTCTACACATGCAGGTACATAGGAGAAAATTGACAGCTAATGGCAGCAAACTGCTCCCAGTTCCTGAGACCCTGCAATGGGCCACTGTTTCTAGCAAGGGGAGCTCTAGGTCCCCCCTGGGTGCTAGCCCAGGGGCTGGCAGGGAGCACTGGTCCAGGAGACAATTGTCTACTCACTGGGGCTGGGAAATTACACTCTTCCCTGGAGGGGCTGCCTGCTGCTGAGGCAGCAACAGTGTTCCCCTGCATTGGCAGCAGGGAGCTCCTGGCCTTGGCTCCCCAATCATGGGCAGGGGCAAGGGCAGGGGACTTGGAAAGAGTTGCAGGGGAGGGGCAGGTCCCAGCCCCCTGCCTTATCTGCTGGTGGGGCAGCTAGCAGCTAGCTTGCTGAGGATTATGGCAGGGATCTACCCCACCCCTACAGATCTTTCCAAGCCCTGTGCCTCAATCACCCAATCAGAGCATAGGTCTGGGACCTGTTCCTGACTGGGACAGTTCACAGCCCCTGCTACATGATCACAGGGTGGAGGCTGAGGAGCTTGTTCTCTTCATCTGTGCAAATGTATAGCTGGGTGGAGAACAGGCTGGGGGGCTTGTTTCCTGCTCACTGCAGAGCTGGGTGGGGAACAGGCTGGGGAGTCTATTCCTTGTCCAGCTCTGCACTCATGGAGCTGAGCAGGGAACAAGCTCCCCAGCCTGTTCCCTGCCTACCTTCATGCTCGTGGAGCTGAGCAGGGAACAGGTTCTCCAGCCCCCACCAACAGGCAGCTCCCACTGCCAGCTCCACAACCACGGGGTTGGTGCAATAAGACAATTATTTCCCAGTCTGAGCTCTGCTGTCACAGGTCTGAGGCTGGGAGAACCTTATCTCCTAGTGCCGGCACTGTGGTTGTGGGGCTCAGGCTGGGAGACCCTTATCTCCCAGGCACTGATCTCAGAGGGGGGCTTGCATCTCTCTGTTGCAGAGGCAGGTGGATATAATCCCCACCTGTGCTCTGGTGCCCCTGGTCAAGTGTCTATATGAGTGCTGCTGCATCATTACTAATCATGAGTAAATTTCCTACTTGCATTTGCAGGTAGAAAATTTACTTGTGATTAGCGAGGTTTACTGCACAGTAAGCATGTGCATGTGTAGACGCACATGCTTACTGTGCAGTAAATTATGCTACGTCAGAGTAAAGCATCTTGTCTAGATGTTCTCAGTGTAAATAAAACCACTATAGAAATTAAAGGATGCCTTTGAGTAAAATACTAATTGTATTTTGAAGGCATTCACCTACAAAAGTTGCCTTCTTTCTACTTCGATGTACACAGTTCACCACTCAGATGCCCCACTTTTCCAGGATGGTCTGTTGCAGCCTAACACAGATATGACTGCTGTTGAAGACCACTTTAGCTAATGTTACACTGATACTGTATTACAATTCTCTAACCTGCACTGCCAGTTCATTTCCAGCAACAGTCCAAGGTTCTGTGCACTACCTGCAAAATTGCTAATGATATCATTTAACATGTTCAGAGTGCTTTAAAAATGCCAAGCAACTAATAGAGGTTAATTATCTAGGATTAGCTTTCCCAGGGCCAGCCTTAGGAAAAATAGCGTCCTGAGTGAGCCTGTATTTTGGTGCCTGTTCTTTGAGTTTAAGTATATAGTACTATTTGCAAAAGTTTCAGAAATAAAGCCCCAGGAGGCTGCTGCTGGGCTTAATTGGGAAATCTGCATCCCCATGGGCAATCACCACTGTTGCTGTGGGGGGGCAAGATGGATGGACTGGAGTAGGTGCCACCCTGTCTGCACTTGGCTGGCCTGACTCCTCAGCTAGGGACAGACATTACATATAAACCAGTTGAAGTGATCAGTAACTGGTTTAAATCTTTAACAGAACGGACATTCAGTGCACATAAACCAGTTTGAAAATGGCTGAAACTGGTTTGAGATGAACCTGGTTGAATGTAGTCCAGGTTTCCCTTGCTTTATGTGGGTTCTCTATATGTAAAATCGCTTTTATGCAATGCCCCTTTTTACACCTAAAATTCGTTATACAAGAGGTAAATTCATTATATGTGAGGTAAGTCTGTAGGGGAGGGGGTGGGGGAGGGGTGTGGCACAGCCCAGCGGTTGCAGGCACGTGGTGCTGGCTGCTCCCGGGGCTGCAGCAGGGAGCAAAGTGCAGTGTCGGTGGGTGCGGGCTGTGGGACAGGGGGCTGCGGCTCTTGCTGCTACGTGCACCCTGGGAGGGCTGCGGGCTGCACCAGGCTCTTCCTGGGGGGGTTGTGCCTCCAGATCTGCATGCAGGATGAGATCAGCTGCTGCTATGGGCTGGGGCTGCAGTCACACCAGGCTCTTCCTGGTGGGGAGCTGGGCTGTGCTGTGCTTGGGATGGTTGCCCATGTTGTCCACCCTTAAGGCTGACCCTGACCTCTCCTCCCAGGACCTCCTCTGATATCCAGGTTCAGTGGCAGCACTAGGTCTCAGTTTCCCAGTCCTGGAAGCTGGTGGCAGAACTTTCTGAGTGGTGGATCCCTCCTGGCTTTAAGATTGCTCTCACAGGAAGCCCAACCAGAGCTGGGCCTCTCTTTAAAGCACGATGAAAAATGGACTTCTTTGTTCAGCTTTTCACTAAGTGTAAAAATGTCAGCCCCCTTGATAGTTTGACCTGTAGATGGAACTTGCCATCCTGTTTATTCCAGGCAGGAGAAGTGGTTCATATTGCAGACCATGGCAGTGCATATTTTGTGTGTTTGATTCTGGGGAAAATGTCGTGTTCTCATTCTATTTTGTGTGAAAGCTGCACGGACTCTGCAGTGACTCCTACCACCTTCCCAATAGCTGGAAGAATGCAAGCCGTCACAACAGTGCTCCAGGAACTGAAAAGGCCCAGAGATCTAAGAACAAGGGGGATTAAAAAGAACCGCAGGTATACAGAAGCTTTGAAAAAACATATTTCCAGTGGAAACAGTGTGCGCACATCTGTGGAGGACAGGTGGGAGGGCAGGATAGCAGGGTGTTGTGAAAGGCTAGCAGAGTGGGCTAGCAAGCTTGAAGGATGTAAAAAGAGCAAAGAACATTTGTGAGCTCTCTGGCAGATGCCTAAGCAGGTGGAATGCAGAGTGTTTACACAGTTCATATTTCAATATACTTAGAAAACACAGAGATCCAGGCTCTAAGTTGTTGTTAAGCTCTGCTCCCCTTCTGCCCCAACCACTTCTTTAAAAACCTACCTTCAGATCTTGTATGAAACTGCTCTCTGCTGCACCGATGGTGTTGGGGCAGGGACTGTGCCACCAGCTGAGAAAACAAATGTGAGTGAGTTCAAGTTAACAAGCCTTGGGCAAGCAAACCACTTTCTGTCTCCCACCCCCATGTACCCCTACCCCCATTCTCACCTTCTATTCCCCAAAGCCCCTGGAATAGTATGCTATGGTAGTGGAAGCTGTTAGACATGCAATGGTGAACTAGCTGCAGAACAGCAAGTAAAAAGGAAGACAGATTTACAGTGTTCCAGTTTTGACTTTTTGCATGATGAAAACCAGAGGTCTAATAAAATGCAACATCAGTGACATGGTAATGGGAAGGGAAAAAAGAAAATAAACTTGTAAGATAAAGTAAACTTTATGTGCACATGTAAGGACTATCTCTTTAGATACAGACATAAACACACCCTCTTTAACCAATGCTAGTTAAGAAGATTAAATGAAAGTAAACTGAATTATAGGGGGTCAGATAGGAATATTTCCCACAGGCTGAATTGGTGTTCAGCAGACTAGCTGGACATTAATTCTGAAGAACTTTCTATAAAAAGCCTCAACTCTCACCCACTGGTGCTCATCCACATTCAAGTCGAAGGCATTAAGGACAAAACACAATCAAACAAACAACCTCAAACCCTTAAAAGTAGTACAAGTTCTCACTTCATTCATAATTCTCTGAGAACTCTAAGAGAGAATTTATTTTGTTTGAATGTTTATTGAGCAGAGCTTTTTTATTTTTTTTGCTGGGCAATGAGTAACAAAAGCAGTAAAGTATATTTTCATGGCTAAACTAAGTTGGTGGAGTGAAAGCTACATGTAACATCTGCCCAAAAATGCTTTGCATCTTTAAAGCAATGTTTAAATACCGAGGGCCAAGTTGTGCAGACGCAGTCACATTGCCCGTGGGCTTTACATCATCCAGAGCTCCTGGGTATGGCAATCACCACAGGATGCAGAGTGAACATTCCTTCTGGGCTGTCTTGTCCTTGTTCCAGGGTAATATCGTGGGGCAGGAGATCCTGCATCCAAAGGCTAGCACCTTCCCATGTGTTTTAGAGAGTCTCAATTAAGAGTTAAATAAATACCCCAGTCAGTATCTGACTGATCAAGCTCTCATTGCTCTCAGCTACTTTATTTATAAAAAGAGTACTCCTACGATCATAGTTGTGGTGTGGTGTAGTGTATAGTTGTATTATAACCATTTTGTGGTGTGAAGCTTAAGTAATATTTTTCTGTGAAATTTTTTTTTAATGGAAGGCAGTAAAAAAGGGCAAAGAATTATTGATGCTGGTATTTAGGATAGTTGTACTGTGTCTCCAAAGATGCTTGAAAAAAAATTAATTTTTCTTAATTCTATTCTACTCCTTACTTTGTAGAAATATACATAATCTGACAGCATAGCATGTAACTAAATATATATTCCCCTCTTGGCCTTTTAGCTAGAATCAAATGTAGTGTCAATTTAATATTTGATACATTTCCTATGCAAGGACTATGTTATAAATCCATAAACTAATTTTATTTGTTGACTTGTTGATGTTAGATTTTGTTTTTAACTTTAACTAATCCAATTAAATCCAGAAAATTTTGTACTGATTTGAGTAAAGAGGTTCAAAATGAGATGCAGAATTCAAGTGTCCCAACAATGATTCAAGTTTGAAAATCAGGCTTTTCTACACAAACTGCATATTACTTTGGTTTAGCCAACAGCTTGCAAGAGAGAGCTCAGGACCCTGAATCACTGCAAAAAGAAGTAAATGCTTAAAAATTCTCCCTGAAATTTAATATACAGAAAGACAAGGTGTAATACAAGTGCTGAGATGTGCAGTCATACATGCAATCTGAGCTGTAGTTCATTGAAGACTGGGCATTTCGAACTACTCATGGGGTTTTGGCCCATAAGTAGGGCTCCCAGGCACTAGAGTAGTGCCAACACTGAGAAGTCATTTCTGTAGCTGCAATCCATGGTTTGCAGACTGTGAAATGACCACATGAAATGGAGAAAAAAACAGAACAGAACTGCACCAACACAGAAAAATGCCTGTTTTTTGTAAACACCTCAAATACAACAGCACCCTCCACTGTCCACTGAAAGTAAAATACATTTGCTGTGATAATTCCTTCCATTGGGATGGCAAAGGGCAGCCAGAGGGAAATTGTTCTAAGACAGATTACCCCACTGTTTGAAGAACATGCATTAAATGTAGTAGAATGCAAATAACTGATTGGAATTCAGCCTTTCATATGAAAAATAATGGAAATGACATTTTAACTTTTTTTCTGCTTTGGAATATAATTTAAGATGAAACTGTAATTTGTCTACTGTGTGTGCTTTGCTATGATACAATTCCAGAGACTATAAAACTCTTTAAGAATAGCATATTCTGCTTATCCAGCTATTGGAATGTATTCTCCCAGATCCAAGAAAATAAAAATCATATGTGCTTTCTTGCCATATGCAGCTCAGCAACGTCAGAAGTTAGACTGGTTACTTGTCAGAAAACTATAGACACACCTGAACATTGCAGCTCACTTCAGATCCAAGTGGTTGATTGCTGAACAGGACTGTCAACTCCTGGCACTCTTGGAGCAGTTAAACCCAACATATGCATTTTCATCCAGTAACAATGAGGTGGATTGATACTGCTGACTTCCTTAACCTTTGCTCAGCCTCTCTCTCTCTCCCTCTCTCTCTCTCTCTTGCCCTTCTCTTTCATTTCATTTACTTTATTTTTTAAGCCTTAACATGTCATATTTTCTTGCTTTTGCATGACTGGAATTTCCTGTTTTTGTTCTTCCCCCAATCAGCATATGGCTGTACACCAATTTGGTTTTATACCAGTTTGATTTTTATGTTATATTAAGAAGTGTGTACACATATACCACCATCCAGAGGACTTCACAGCATTAAAGCATCAACTAAACCTCACCAATGCTGTTGGATACATAAGTATTATCATCATCAGATCATACCAGTTGACACCAGTTCACATTATCAACAAGGGCAAAACTACAGCACTGAGATGAGATTTAGTAAATCAGCTATAGTCACACAGCTGGGGGCCTTGTTATATGTTGTACTTAGACTTGCTCACATGCTGATTTGTGTTAGTGCTAGCTGGAGTTTAGAGAAATCACACCTTAAGACTAAAAATCTTCTCTGACTGTCCCCCACCTGCACAGATGTCTTGCCATTACAGGGCTGGTGAGCAGGGGCCTGACTAGGAGCTGTAGCTGTGAGTTGCCACTACAGGGCTGGTGAGCCAGAACAGGTTTCTATCCCTGCCCTTGGTGGGGGTGCATGAGAAATGGGTTGAGGAGGGATGAGAACATTAAGCTGGGAGGTAGAGAATTAATGGGATGGGGGACAGTAATGAAATGGGAGGTGGAAAGGAAATGGCGGTGGAAGGGTGATAAAATGAAGGAAGTCAGCTACTGAAGGATAAAATAAAATAAAAAAATTATAAAGAAATAAAAAAGTAAATTAAAGAAGGTCTCATGTTTTAATAAACTGGGATTGGGGTGGGGGGTTGCTGGTCATGCTTCCAAGAGTGGCTGAGAGAGAGGACTGGTGAGGGAAGGTGTTTTTGGGGAGCTACTGCTCTTGCCTTGGGAAGGAAGCCCCAGGTCATGGGGACCTGGTCCAGTTCCCTACCTTGTTCTCCCACCACCTCTAGACCCCACTTTTGGACTCATCTGTGCCCTGTGACTTGGCTAGCTGCTTTGTTCTTTGCAGGCTGTTTGCATGGGGTTGCTCTCTTGTGGGTGGGAAGGTCACAGCCCAGAGGGTTGGAAGCGAGAGTTGGCTTGGTGCTGGAACCGCCCCTCGGCTGTAGAGTTCAGGGGGTGGAAAGTTTGTAGACACAGAACAGGGGATGGGGATGGGTGCTGGAGGACTGGAACTTGGGTGGCTCGTCTGTGGAGAGTGGCCACACAATGGAACACAAGTTGGGTAACACAGATCAGAAATAAACCTGCCCTAGAGTGGTGCAACTTTAAGCCACATAAAGTGTGCTTAAAACTAGTTTCATATGTTAATGTCTGGACAAATCCATGGGTTAAGAGCTCCAGGAGCTGCCTAAAATTAATGCATAATAAGGTCCTAAGTGTCCACCTCTAGCCATAGAAATACTGCTACCTCTGCAAACAGTACAGTCTTTCTTTGTCCTGCAAATAAACCACAACTACAGGTACAGGATAACTAGTAGTTTACTGCCACTAGGTCTTGCTGGATGCCAGGGCTGCAAATGGCAGCAAACCTACTGGGAAGTGTGGAGTGGAGGAAGCAGTGGTGGAAAGCAAACCTTTCTTTCTTCCAAGGAAGCTGCAGGCAGCCATTGCAGACAAAAAAGAGGGCGGTAGTGTCCAGGTGCTGGGGATATAGATTGACTGAGTAAATCCTTCCCTTTTGCCTCCTGTTGTTAGGGTTCCCATAAAGACACTGACAGATCTCAAAGTTGTCTTCATTATTGTTATTTGTATTGCAGCAGTACTTTGAGATAAAGGGCACCTATACATGTGCTTTGAGGCTGCTCTGACATGCTGTAATTACAGCATGTTGGAACAGACTTTATTAATCAAGTCTGCTGGAATGTGCTAATTATCATGGTCCAGCAGACTACAGTGTCACATGTATCAGCATCCCTACACTGAAAAATGGTGGTGGGGGCACTTTAAGTAAAACTCGCTGAATGAGCTTTAAAGCACCCCCACCACTATTTTTCAGTGTGGGGATGCTGATACACAGGATGCTCTGGGTGCTTTAATTAGAGCAGCTCCCACTCCCATACTCCCCAGTGCATGTGTATAAACACCCAAAGAGATCAGAACCACATTATGTTATGTGCTGTACAAACATACAGTACATAGGTGATTACTGATTACACTATTTTGAAGAGCTCACAACATGACCTGCCCCAGGCCACATTGCAGATATAGAAATAAAAACCAGGTTTCCTAACTCCCAGTCCAAAGCACTGTCTTCTAGACCATCCTGAGATCTAGAAGACAGTTTAGAGGTTCTAGAAGAACTTCTAAAAAGTGTAGAGGTAAGATCCCCACACCTTTTTAGGAACCTGCTGTGACACCTCCTTGGCTCATACTCCTCTCTCCTGAATGTGTGTGTACAGCTTCCAGTAGTGTTACAGGGATTTGCTGAGGGAACAGCTCCAGCTGAAATGTGTCCTCATCTGCAGAGCTCAGGAAAGACTTCAGCACTAGAATGTAGCTACGTTTAAAACTTCATGAGGCCAAGGAAAAAGCATTGATTTTAACAGCTTTCAATAGCATTGCAGTAGAAATCTGTAGGATGTGAGGCAGTCAAAGGGAAAGGCAGCTGATGTACCTAGATGACTAATTACTTATGATTACAAAACTTTTTCCATACAGACCTAGAGTAAGTCTACACTGCAGTCATCATTACTGCAGTAGAGAGGAATGATATTGGAGCTAGCTCAGGTATTCATAACAGTCCAACTCAGTGGTCATGTCCAGATGAATGTGCATGTGCATTTCTCCAGGGACAACTAGCAGTGGCACATATTTGTGCTGCTAGGGAATCCCCCTGCACACATACTCTGACGTGGGGTAAATTGCCCTGGGTGGGGTAGGCAAGGCTGGAGCTAGCTTCTGGGCTGGCCCCAGCAACCTTAACCTGGGATCCTGGCAGCAATCAGCAGCAATCCAGGCGCGTGGAGCCTGGCTGGCAGCTGGAACATAGCTCTGGCTGGCCAGGCTCCAGTTTCAGGCTGTACATGCTGTTGCCACATGTGCTGCCACACTGTTTTTTCAAAGTGCTTTTGTTTTGATACTGGGATTTCCCGGTATCTAAGTTTGGCTCCATGCTGCAAATATGCAGTGCGGAGAACCAAATCACATGCGCAGGGCATGTTTTGCAGTGCCTTAAAAGCCGTTGAGGCACCACAAAGCACACGTGCTTGTGTGGACATGCCCAGTGTGACTAACTTACTCAGCTACTTGGGTAGCTTTTGCAGACCATGCTTAATTCTAAGATGCTGCTGTGGGTAGTGCCTAATTAGTTACCAATTGGTACTTTAGTTGACTTGGGTAGCTCCATGCTACACCACAATCATTTATGCTGCTACAGGGCAATGATACTGTTAGGATCCCATTTCACTATTTATTTCATATTAGACAATGTATTTATTTTATTTGCATTGTATGTCCTACATACATAATAATTAGAACTGGGATTTTCAAAGGGGCCTAGCTTCCACTGAAAGCTGATGGGCATGTAACTCCTCTGGGCTCATTCAAAAATTCTAGCTTAAAACATGAGCTCGAGGGCTGCTGACATGTGGAAAAAAAACCCCAAAACACAAAACTGCACTTTATGGGAAGAAGTAGTGTGTTAATTTGACCCAGCTCCTCAGCATCTCTATAGATTGGGTGCTTTAGTAGGGCTTTTTGGCGCTTTTATCTCAAGTTGATTCAATCAGCTCTTAGATAAAAGCTCCAAAAAGCCCCACTAAAGTGCCTGATCTATACAGATGTTGGGCGTGCTGGGTCCAAGTAATGTGATGCCTATTTTGGCAATGTTCTGGGCTTGGTGCAGGAGCATGCCAAGTTTAAAGTAAAGCTCCACTTTTGTTTTTTAACATCTG
>NW_017728992.1:44955910-44957564 GCF_001723915.1 Gavialis gangeticus | reverse complement strand
ACAGATGTTGGGCGTGCTGGGTCCAAGTAATGTGATGCCTATTTTGGCAATGTTCTGGGCTTGGTGCAGGAGCATGCCAAGTTTAAAGTAAAGCTCCACTTTTGTTTTTTAACATCTGCAAGCAGATGAGAGGTGCCTACTCCATGTGCCATTTATAAAAATGTATGCAAGAAATATGTAAATCAAAAGCTTATTCCTTGCCTCATATACATATAAATGGAACAAATAAGTAACCAAAACTAAAAAAAAGAAGGATGAGTGTATATTTTCAAAGTGCCATTATATAAAGAACTGAGGCCTCATTCGGAATCCAGAGTATGATCCTGGTCAGCCATGAGGAATTCAAGGATGAATTCAAACCAGAAGAAGAACAGTTGAAGAGAAGGGATACTGGGGAACTTGGGAAAGGGGGAGAGTATTGGCTAAGAGAAAACTAGGAGCACTTGGTTTGTTTAGCCTTGCAAAAATAAGGCTGAGTGGGAATATGACTGTTATATATAAATAGATGGTGGGGAGGGGAGAAAATCTGAAGGAGGCAAAAGTGCTATTTAAACTAAAGGACAATGTTGGCACAAATACAAACATGTATAAACAGGCCATGTATACTTTTTGGCTGGAAAGTAGAAGAAGGTTTCTAGCTATTAGAACAGAGAGGTCTGGATCAACTCTGCAGTAGGAGTGGCAAGGGGAATGCCACACTGGTTTTAAGATGGAGCTTGACCAGTTCATGAAAGGGCTGATATGACATGGCTGCCTGCACTGTACCAGGAGATTCCTTCCAGCGAACAGCACTTTGGAGTGCTTCCATTTTTGGCAGCCCAAGTTCAAACAGTGTAAAGAAGCCCAATTTTCAGAAAGGGCAAAACACTGGAGGTTACCCTTGGGGTGGATCTGAGGGGGTGGGGGGTGCAGTGGTGCAGTTGCACTCCTATTTGATTTCTGCTCCCCTCAAACTTTAAAACCAACTACTTGGGAGGGCACTGGTATTTCTATTCAGGCAACCTGGAGGGATGAATTGACTTCATGGCTTATTATCATCTGCCTGATTTCTGCTTTTCTCTCTCCGCAGGTGTTAATGACTATCTTTTTACTGGTCTTGATGTTCCACTGTTTCTTCTGCAATTCTGCTATCTGTTAGCCATTCCAGGCCAAGTCCCTCTTCTGTTTCACAGCCCTGCAGACTGTTTTTAGCTTTAGCTTAAAACCTTAACTCCGGTATACAAATCGCTATCACTGAAATATTGGAGACACAGTCAAGACACTCAAGAAGACTAGTTCTTACAAACCTGAATAAGAGACGTACATTGGCTGGGATGATCCAGCTGAGGATGGTCCTGCTTTGAGCAGGAGGTTGTACTAGATGACCTCCTGAGGTCCCTTCCAACCCTAATTTTCTATGTTTCTATGATTTAACTGTAATGACTACAGGACTAATGCCAAAACATCTTTGGGCTATGTTTTGCTTAGTTTGTTGTATTTTTTTAAACTTAATATATAGTCTAGCAAATCAGTGCAAATTCCAATAGTTACACTGGTATTTACTTTGATCTTAAACTGAATAACACACTGCTATAGAAATTTCATAGAAATTTCAAAGACATTTGGGCTTGAAGAGACCCTGGAGGATCATTGAGTCCAGCCCCCTGCCTCAGGG
>NW_017728992.1:44947437-44955899 GCF_001723915.1 Gavialis gangeticus | reverse complement strand
TTAAACAGTATAGGCCCTAGGACAGAGCCTTGTGGGACCGTACTGATCACAGCGCACCAAGACAATTGACGTCGACCACCACCGTCTGGGTCCTACTGCAGAGCCAGTTCCCCTGCCAGTGGATTGTGGTGATGTCAAGGCCGCAGTTAGCCAGTTTAGGTGATTGTGGGATACCAGATTGAAGGCTTTTTTAAAGTCGAGGTATACAACGTCGATCTCTTCCCCCTTGTCCAGGTGATAAGTCACCTGGTCATAAAAGGAAATGAGATTGGTCAAACAAGACCTAGCCACAACAAACCCATGCTGGGTATCCCTCAGGATATTGCCTTCAGCTAGTCTGTTAAGGATGGCCTCCTTGATAATCTTTTCCAAGACCTTCCCCAGGATAGAGGTCAGGCTCATGGGCCTGTAGTTTGCCAGATCTACTTTCCTCCCTTTCTTGAAAATAGGCACAACATTGGCCCTCTTCCAATCTTCAGACACTTCACCAGAGCGCCAACAGCTCTCAAAGATCCATGCCAGGGGCTGAGCTATGATGTTTGCCAGCTCCCTGAGTACCCTTGGATGCAACCCATCAGGGCTGGCTGACTTGAAGGTATCCTAGCATATTAGTAAAACTTCTAGTTTCTCTTTAACAGGAGAAAAATGTGTGTCATGTTATGCACTACACCACCTGTACCAGATCATAGATCTGCCTATGGTTGCCTCATCTAGGACACTAAAAATGGAAGCACCAAAAAATAAGAACCTTTAAAATTTCCCACTATTTATCTGAGCAGACTAACATGAAGCCACTTCTCTTCCCCTTGATAACTGAGGAAGAAAGAAGACTTTCAGTAAATTCTAAAGAGCAACAATTTAGTGGGTGGGGGCAGGAGCAGGGAGAGTATCTGGGGCTGGAGAGGGGCTTCCCAAATTACTCTGGCACACAATGCTTTACTAGCAACACCTGATTTTTAGAAAGTGAGATCCTGGTTAAACACCTCTACTGAGCACCATCAAAAACAAAGAAAAGCAATAACTGAATGGCCTAGGAGACCTGCACACTTTAAGTAGTCATCCTGCTATATTGAACTAATTTAGTTTTGATGGGACAAAGACACAGTTTCTAGTAGTAAGAACTACATCTGGTAATAAAGCCACACATACAGATGAACCTCAGATAGATTAGACCGAATAGAAACATTTGACAGAAATATTTTCTATGGGGAAACATAGTTTGTTTGTTGTTTAAGCAGAGACCTTGAATGGAAAATGTCAATTTTGATAAAACTTCTAATGGGAGCAGTGAAAATTATTGGTTTAGACTCATTAAAAAAGTCTTAGATTATCATTTCATTGTATATTTCTGTAATAACCAGATGTCATTGAAATATATTTTTTTAATTTGGTCCTGTGAGAAGTGTTAACTTTTTGTTCTGATTTGAAACAAACCCAAATTTTAAAATAACAGAATTTCTTTTGGAAAGGAGGCTTCATTTTTAACCACATCCAAAACAGATTTAACCTCCATACTAGATAAGCTCTCTTGGGCTGCTGCAACTTGACTTTCTAAGCAGCAGCTGAGTATCTAATACCAAATCCTGAATGCAAAAGGTAAGCAAATCAGTACATACCCTCACTCCAAGAGCAAATAAATCTTCACAGTATCTTCCACTGCTTCTTCAGGTCCATGAACATCACCTCTTTCCTTTCCCAGGGATGCTCAGCCAAACAATCCTTATCCATGACTTGATCTGAACCAGGCAACAGGGATCTTAACAGGATTGAGTACAAGATTGCAGCTGGACGCACAAAGGGCTTCAGTTGGGACACCTGTAGAACAAAGTAATACAACATAAGCAACATGACATCCTCCAGGGCAATCCTAGGGGCCTGCCATGATTTGCTCTTCAACCATTTTAATAGACGAAGAAATATTTGAAAAGCAAAGCTACATGAATTGTGTCCACACTGTATGTGGTACCTCAGTAATTTGGATCTACACCTGTACACATAGCCAAGTCCTTTCCTTTTTCATGTCTTTGTGACAAGGTATTTAGCAGAATTCACAGATAAGCTGGAATCTGACGGGGCTGCACCATAAGTACTTTTGTTATAGCCTCAAACTTGTGAACTCTGGGGTATTAACTGTGTGCCTTAGCAGCTGCACCACCTCCCAGTTTCCCACTTGCAAACATGCTGAGGGCTTACATCTGACCACAATGGATTCCACTAGTGGTAGCCCTCCATTAGCCCTTCTCATATAAAGCTCTTATATAGCTGTTATTTTTTGGCATCATCCTGGGCCTGTCAGTCACAGGGAGTAAAGGAAGGAGGAAGAAGAAAAGCAATGCAAAAGGAGTAGCATGTCCCCCCTAGGGGGAGGCAGTGAATGTATTTTATCTACATTCTGGGAGTGGGCAGGTTTAATTCTGCATCACTAGTTATAAGCCTCTAAGACCATCAGGCACTATCAGACCCAAAGGATAAATAGTACAGTTGCTCCCCACTATGTTGCAGACTTCTCTGAGAAAATGGGTATGAGTCCCTATCCTTGTGGAGGCAACAGGAGATACTGTAGAAGTGTGTGCGTGATGTATCAGATCAGCCTACTGGCAGGCTTAATCTAGTCATTGTTGCATGCAGTTTAAGGGCAGGTGGGCCAGTCCCTGATATTTGGGGTGTGTGTACTGCATGTGCATGCATACTTGGGGTCTCCTGCTTACCTTAATTTTTACAGCAATCATTGTAAACAACAAGATAAGACATTTGATTGCCCTACCCTTCATATCCACTCTAGCTGACATTTCACTTATCAAGCACAGCTCCCCACAAATGATTTATTGTACATTGTCTTACAGGTCTTCTTTTGAACATGCTCAGTATTCATGTTTTCTGCAATTCCTAGTTCAGCAGATTCTGCTAATATTTGGCACTTTAAGTGGTATCACCAACTTCTACACAGAAAAATTTGGGAGGTATGAAGTCCACAGCATAACCAAACCATCAGAAGTCATGAGAGCCCAAATCCTCCAAAACAACAAGCAGCAGAGTGTCTAGACCAGGGTTCTCACCCTCCAGTTTGGCCCACAGAGCAGTATCATTTGAAGTGTGGAACTTGGAGTCAGGGGAGTGGTAGCAGCATTCATTGCTGCTCCTCTGCTGCCAAATTTCTGGACCTGTGGGGAGCCCCTCAGGCTGGATAACAGGGCCTTGCATAGTAGATTGTGCTGGTGTATGTCCAGAGCTGGTAGGCAGGTGGCATGGTATCAGATTGGGGTGGCATGGGATCTGGTCTGCGGATCAATCCCATGCCACTATTCTGGCCCACGGGGCCAGAAGTTTGGGGCCCACTGGTCTACACCAATGGTGGCAAAGATATGGCCCACATCATCTGACCCCTTATGCTGGCCCTGCACGGGTCCTGTCTGGAAATCCCCCTGCATGCTGAATCCAATGCCTGTGGCACACACTTTGGCCAGTCTGAGACTACAGTACATGTGGCACTGTATGTAGATGAAGCCATGTTCCAGAGCAGATGCTGCGTGCAATCCTGTCCCAGTGCAATAAAAGCAGGCACTTAATCTGGCAGGGGGGAAAGGTGGGACTCCATGAGTCCTCTACTTGCTGGGTGTCCACGGGTTCAATCTGACCCATGGCACTGTCCCCATGCTATTAATCCAGCTGATGCCCAGGGCTGATGCTTTCCTCACCCACTTACTGCATACCTCATCTATATACATATATACATCTGCAGAACATTCCTGTCACTGTACAGGAAACTACACAGTCTTTCAAAGGGTGAGGCATCCTTGTAGGTACTTTACTATGTGAGCCACCCATATTCTATCGCTATCCCTCAGGAAATCCAGGTGCTGATAAAATCCCTGCAATCTCTTCTGATAATTTCTCAATATCAGTAATTTATGCTCCTTCCTCCCCTTCCAAGATGTTCCCTTTGTTACCAACCTTTGAAACTGCTGAAAGACCATGAAAAAACTTCATAGTAGATGAAGCCATGTTCTAATGTAGACAAAGGAGTTTTGAAAGCAGCATACACTGTGCATAGGATTTATGGACTTAGTGGCAACAATCAAAAAGAAGGAAAAAGAGACCTGACAACACTAACTAAATATGTTGGAAGCAAAGGCTTTTCTGGGGATAATGTTTTTCTTACTGGACCGGTTGAAGAGTTGGGAGAGAGGTTAGACAAGCTTTTTGGGCACAAAGTACCCCTCCCCAGATCAAAGGAAAGACACTATGTGCACTAAAACATTCTTCCCAATTTTTCAGTTGGTCCAATAAACAATATTACCCACTGAAAGGCCCCTTGTTTCTCTCACATTTTCTGGATCATCACAATTACAATGCCAGTCCAATCTGACTAAACTTGCTATGGCAGATACTTTCATTCTAGAGCCAAGATTCTTGGCTCACATTCTTCAACTTCATAACTGTGATATTCATCATATGAACTGAGAAACCACAGGAAGAATAAAATGTATTTCCCCTCAAAAAGTGCTCAATAATGACATATGATTTACAAGGACAGGGACTGCTGAATGAACATCCCAGCTGGTACCCAGTGCTGCATCAGATTCAGTGATACTACCTGACTGCTTCTTATATTAGAGGAAGCTTCAAATCCGAGAGAAAGTTCACACATTCTGAACATTTGGCTTTCTTAATGAGAAACTTATGAGACAGAGAAAGAAATCACACATTCATTTTCAGATATTTTCCAACATCAATTACCAGTCTGGAATAAAGCAAAAAGATGAGCTCCAAAACAAATATTTCTAGTTGGGAAAGATCAAATTTTAGTCCCACTATATGCTCTTTTGAAATTAGATTTTTGACTCAATTTAAGATCAGAGAAAGGGCCCGATCTATGTGTGTGTGTGCAAATTTGAGTATGCTATATTTAGTTATTTTTCATATTTTGTAAATGATTTACTAATATTTAATAACACTTCCAAAGCAAAGTAATTACAACTATAACATAACAGAGCATCCACATGAAGAGTTCTCTCATCCTACCAATATAATTTTATTTATATATATAATTATATATCTATAATTATACCTCCAATATAATTGCACCTCTATAGCCCTCCCAGTCAATGTCTCTCTGTAGACAAGCCTATAATCTGCTTAGTAAAGAAACCTTGTATATGAACCACCTATACAAGGTGGTTCTCAGTAATTTGAGGGAGCCAAGAAGTTGTTGAGCCCCAGGGCTACTTCAACTTATGTTTTGCTGCCCATGGCTTATAAGCCCTAGAAACGGAAGCCACAGTAATTACAGTCTAGCTATGCTGGCAACATGACCCTTTACCTGGAGCTGAGATTTGGAATGGAGCCCTCATGTCAGCACTACATCAGCCCCATGGGCAAGTCGTATGTTCAAGGGTCCATTTCACCCACTAAAAAGCCTCTTTATGCTGCCAGAGCAGCATAAAAAACCTTTAGCAGAAGTGAGAACAAGGCTGACAATATCATGTGTGCCCTTTCACAGAAACATTCTTTTATGCTCTCTTCTGTTTTAGTGCTCTCTTAATATAAAATAGAGGTGTTTCTGAGTGGAAAGATATGGGCTATTTTGTGCATGGGAAAATGTAACACATACGGTCAGTACCAAAATCAGTTAAGTAGGCAGTAAGAAAAAACACATGCAGTGCGTGGAAACTAGCCATCTCATCAGAACATTACCAGTGCCTCCCCCTCAAAGTCCCCATTTAAAGCACCGAAGCTGTACTGATTACAAGTCTTGGACGAGGTGAGCTTGCCAAAACAGAACATTCTGAGGACTAGCACTCCCCAAAGACTTGTCTGGAATGCTGCATTTCTAAAGCAGGAGAAAGGGTCCTATCTTTCCAAAGGGAGAAGTGTTGTCATATCTTCTTTTATGCCCATAGAAGGACTGATAACAGTTTCAGCTAACATCTGCATGCAGCTGATGACTCAGGTCCTTTTTTTCCGTTTGCATTACCCTGGTCTTACCCACCCCAGAGAAGCACAATATATTCACAGATGCTAATTTGAAACTAACAGAACTGACAACTATGTACCACAGCTCCCTCGAAAAGTCTAATTATACAAAAGGGAAATTAGCCATCAGAAGCAATATTGGATCACCCCATAGTATCAGTATCACTCGGTGTTATAAATTTAGGGCTCAGTTTTGCTCCCAGATACCTGAAGCACATTCATACACTAAAGAACTGCCAGAATCTACTTTGGTTTTTTGTGCATAATAGTAGTTTTCTCAAAATGGAGATCCAGACAAGGAGAATAGAAAGCAATCAGGAGCCCTGGCCATGTTCCTAATTGGGACTCGTATCAGTCCAGGCCCAACAGTGGTCTTGTCCATATTTGGGTTGCCATCAGACTTCAGAACTAACATGAACAGAACAGTTCACTTCTCTTAAGCAGCTCACCACAGTTTGTATATAGTGGCTTCCATAGGAAATGGAAAGAGCATTTCCTTAAAAAGAAGATTTCTAGGATTTCATCCTCTGATTTCTGGGGCTCAGGCCATAAGCACAAGATATTTCTACACATACCTTGATGTGGTCCTATGCAAAGAAGAAAGGCATTATCTGTGCTTACAGCCTCCCTGAATCTGAACTGATGCTTGAATTTAGTATCCTCCTTCAAATGTGATGGGCCACATTTCACATTCTTCATTTAGTGAAAACTGGTGTGAACTCCATCAGAGCTAGATTTTATACCTGTGAAGGACCTGGCACCAAAAATGTTGCTGGTTCTTTTTGCTTTTCAAGCTAACTTTTCCTTATTATAACTTATTTGAATATTCCTTCTGGCTGAGTAAATGAAATGTGAGGTGGGAAATGGCTTCAAAACTAAGACTGCAACGGCAACAAATCTCTAACTTACGTTGTTGTTAAAAACCAAACAAACAGAGGCTGGCAAGCAGGCTGACAAATTCTGATTTTGGCATTCTTCTGGCTCAGGGTGCTTGAGAATGAGTAAATGTTGGTGAGATATGACAGTATCTAAAATCCAAGCATGAATTAATTACACTGTAGTGATGACTTCCTTCCCCCCCCCCAGTCTTTGTGTAAATTATTTCACTTGTTTGACAGCTGAGTTCCATTAAAACTTTGTATGGATCATAGTAGTCATTTTGATAAACCTCTGATAATGTGTCCAGATGTCCCGGTTTTGTCAGTTTCTAATTAACAGTCCTGGGGTTCTGTCTGTTTAAAGTTGGTGTTTGCCGCTCAGAGCCATAAAATGGAAATGTTCCCTGCATCTGAAACCAATTCTTCAAAGGAGGACTCCCCCGCTCCTTCCCTTTGCCATTGGATATTGAGTCCCAGTTGGAGAGACTGCAAATTTGATCAGCCTAGCAGAAATTACAGGCAAGCCTGGAAATAATATTCTTGTTCACATGTCCCGAGAAAGTCCTGATTCTCATTCTCTCCATCTTTTGTACCCATGCACACACACAAACATCCTGAAAAAGAGCTGATGCTTCTCAGTGCTGCGCTGTGCACTCTGTTTCCACATGCAATACCCCCTTCCTGAGAAAATGCCATTTCTTCCTCTGCTTTAACAGGGTGTGCTGGACAAAAATTACTGACACAGAAGAAAACAAAATGCAAAATTTACATTACTCTGTTCCTCATGGGGATTTAAAGGGAGGAGGAGGCAGACTTAATACGTTGTATACTTTAACCCTTTTCTAAATTCTGGTGGCAGGAAAGAGCCTGAATGATATGTCTTGTCAAAACAGCTCAGCAGATGGTATATTTAAACTTTGTTCACTCAGTACAGAGCAGTAGTGACCTAAAAACAGCTGGGCATCCTGTGGCCTTCAGCTGGCTGAACAACTTCTGGCCTGGCCAAAATGACCTTGTTCGTAGCATGGCCAGAAAAGGAAATCCATAGCCAGACCAGATTTACCTAAATAGCAAAAAATGGGCTGAGGCACCCAAGGAGTAAATACAGCCATTCAGGGAAGCCAGGGGGAAGTTAGATCATGTTTGAAATGGCCACCTGATCCAACATAGTCTGTCCAGGTGCAGACCCTACACTTAGCTCTTGAGTTAGGTTGACCTATGTGTGCACTGTACATTTCAGGAAAGTTAGATTGGTCTCAAAATGACCAACCTGATCTAAGTTAACTGTACTTCAGAGGAAGTCTAACTTAGATTGGGTGTGGTGAGACTGATCTAATTGAACTTCTGTACAGTTCCCCGTGCAGCCCAGGGCTGGGAAAGGCCAGGTATTGGCACCAGTCCCACGGCTTCACTTTTCCTACAAGCTCCTCTGGCACTGGACTATTTTTAACTCCCCAGCCTCTTGTCCCTCTCCAGATGGACAACTTACACCCACCAGTTCCCCCTGAACCCACCAACCCCCCATCCCACAAGCTGCTCCCAGTGCTAGTTTTACCAGAATTTGCTGGTGCTGGAAGCTGAGGAAGTAAGTCGGAGGGGGGGGCGGGGGGG
>NW_017728992.1:44942151-44942437 GCF_001723915.1 Gavialis gangeticus | reverse complement strand
CTGGAGGCAGGGTTGTTCTTATTGGGGTGTTGGGAGGGGGGACAGGGTGCTAAAAACAGCCCCTGGTCCTGGGCAAAAGAGAGCACCCCTCTTCCCCCCAAGCCTCCCTATGGATCCTGGTAGCTCCCCTGATCCTGCCAAACCCTCCTAGAACCCCAGCAACGCCCCCTGCAGACTGCATTAGCCCCTCCAATCCACCCAAGCTCCTGTGGACCCTGTTAGCCCCCTGATCCTCTCCACAGACACTGTTTGTCTCTCCAATTCCCCCCATAGACCCCTCTTGCCC
>NW_017728992.1:44928988-44937151 GCF_001723915.1 Gavialis gangeticus | reverse complement strand
CTGATCCTCTCCACAGACACTGTTTGTCTCTCCAATTCCCCCCATAGACCCCTCTTGCCCCCTGATCCCTCTGATCCCACCCACCACCTGACCTCCCAGATGCCCCTCAAATCCCCTCCCTGCTAGGTCCCTGCATCCCACTTTACCTTATATTGGGTGGCCATTTTTAACTTGATTTAACCTCCCCCTAACCTCCCTGAACGTTTGTATGTGCCCTTAGGGACTCTGAACATGGCGCAGTGCTATACAAAGATACCTGGATTAGTTCCGAACAAATAGTAGATTACTGAGATAGCTCTGCTTAAAGAGGGGCCCCCAAGAAAAGATGAACCTATAAGAATTAAAAATGAAAGGGCAGGAAGAGCAGGAAGGGACTAGTCAGGGGACACTGCCAAGGAAGATTTTGGTGCTGGCAGCCCCGGCACCTGGGTTCTCTCCCTGCTCTGGGACAGGAATGCTGTTAGCTTCCATCTAACTGGATGACATGGTCCCCAGTGCTGTGATTTATTAAGCTTCCACTGAATGAGGAATATTCATAAAACTCTTGTAACATAGGCTTGCTCTCTGTCTATTCATATCTACTTACATATAAGGTTTCAGTCAGCCCCTCACATACTGTCTTCAGGGAGGCATTTTTAGTACCTACCAGCACCTATTGGTCATATTCCCATTTATTTACCACTGTTCTTACGTCAGGCCTACAGAATAATAATAGTAGGAAAATGTCCCGATAACTTTTATTTCTGTTTTGTGAAAATGAGTTTACTTAGCATTTGAATCAACTCACCTGAGAAGCCGTAAGTCCTTCCTAGCATACAAAGCTGTGTCCCTACTCCATCTGGCTATTACTTATATTAAACAGCTGGAAGAGTATTAACTATAACTCAGTGTAAGAAGACCTCTATAACACCATACTAAAGAAGGTAAAAATCCTTTAATTTGAAAATACTGATATAATCAGGTTTAAGTTTAAAACCAGGCCAAAGGAGTCTCCTTACTTCTGAAGGAAGAAAATGTAGGGGTGGTATTCTATTCTTTTCTGGATGCCAAAATTATCACTTATACATAGGTTGGCACTCTGACCCTGCTCATGTGAATGGCTACATATGTGCCCAGAAATTGAATGCTAACTTGTGCATAAGTGGCATTTTTTGGATTTGGACATCCATGCTGGCAACCCAATCTAGTTGTATAGGTGTCTAGAAAAAGAATAGAATGCCATCCTCAGAGTGCAGAAAAGGTCCATTCCTGTATGCAGGAAAAGTGGTAGAAGAGCCAGGAAGCTCTCTTGGCTTACCAGAGGAGTCAAGGAGTGCTTTAAAAAGAAAAAGGAGGCTTACAGACAGTGGAAACAAGGGGTAGTCACCAAGAAGGAATACATGAGCATTGCCCATATTTGTAGGGAGATGATAAGGAAGGCAAGGGCAACAACTGAGATCAGGTTGGTGGCCAAAATTAGAGGACAATAAAAAGTCTTTCTTTAGGTACATAAAAGTGAGAAGTAACCAGAAACATGAATATAGGTTAGGAGGAGATGTCCTGGTCAGCACGATGGCTGAAAAGGACTTTGAAGTTGTGGGTGATCACAGGATGGTCATTTGATCACAGCAGTATTCCTGCCTGAAGCAGGGGGGTTGGACTCGATAATCTTTCGAGGACCCTGCTTTCCACTTTAGCGGGGAGTGAGGAGCATGGGAAACAAAACCCTGGCTGAAGCTGCCTCCCTCTGCCTTGATTGGGAAGTGGGGAGGCAGGGCACAGAAGCAGGGGGGCAAAAACCTGGCAGGGACTGCTCCTCCTGCCCACCAGGCAGACCCTGGCTGGGGTCTGCTGCAGGCCAGGTTAAACCCACCTCTCCCCACTCAGCATGGTGGTCCAGGCCAGGGGCAGGGAGCAAGAAGGATAAGCCTGACAGAGGCGCCCCCTCGCTGCTGGCCATAGGCTAGAGTCTCATGTGGGCCATGGAGGGGGCTTTAAAGCTTCCCTCCCCCTGGCATCAGTGTGCCAGTCCCAGGCTGGGGCTTGGCCACATCCCCCTGCTCAAAGAGAGAGGGGGGAAAAGCCTTGGATCTTCTGTCCCTTCCCTTTGGCAGTGACTGCCCCCCTCCCCCTTGCCTGGCCTGAACCACTGCAGGCATGTGGATGCATTTCCATAATTGAAAGTGAACGTCTGTTCACTTGCTTCTCCATTCAAGCTATGCATTTTAGACTAACCTGCAAAGACTGAATCGATTCAGCCTCTGGCTATTTAACTGTCTGTACTTAGCTTGCAAAAGGGGTGAGATGTCTTCAGGTATAGACACGCTATTTATCTCTTGCTTTGTCACTAGAAAGCCCACATACAGTTACCAAAAGCAAAAGAGCATGATAGATATCAACATGTCTTTCTTTGGTGACTGAAGGCTAGAAATGTCCTTGTGCATGAATGTACAAATTCATCCAGCTGATTGCACTGGAATGAACCTTAAATAGGGGACTACAGCTGCCAGGAAAATTAGCTAGTCATGTGAAGTCTCAGAAGGAAATGAGGAACCCCAGTTGTCAGAATTATAAACTGATACAATTGGAACCCTGCCTTCCAAATAACTTTAAGAAAAAAAATAAAATGCAGCTCTTGAAGAAAGGGTCAAGGTAGTCAGACAATAAAATTAAAAGAAAAATACACTTCCATCTTCCTCATCTTTGGGCTCTATCAGATGTGCAGCATCTAAAGAAGCCATGCTTTGTAGAGATATGTTTTTTCACTCATTGTCCATTAGACTTAATATATTTCTTATATACATTTAGTTAAGGCCCCTTGCCAGATACTTTCCATTTGACACTCTGTTGCCCAGTGCCATGCTTGTTTAACTTCTTTAATTTTTTTTCTTTAAAAAAGAACACTTAATTGAGAGTAGTTGGACCACAAAAGTCTACTGTTGGGAGTGCTAGAGAACAGTAGAATTTATAGGCTGTGCCTTTCCCTTGCTCCCCTTCCCTCCCTGCCTTCAGGAGTTAAGTGCTTACCCCAAATTACAGAAAGAACTTTTAAGGTACAATAATTAAAAACAAAAGTTAGTCCCTATGGTAAGAAGTAGCAAGGTCTGCAAGATATCCTGCAAATTGAAACTGACTGCCTAACTCCCAAATATTATGGATACAAATGAGTTATATTTGATCATTGGATTTGTTTATTCAAAGTGCATTCTCTCTCTTATGTTTTTTTGCATAACTTGTATTTAGAACATGCGCATTCTGTTTACTGTAAAGATTTAAGATAGAGAAGGTGACAGCAGTATGTTAGTGTTTTCATTTATGTTCAAGAATAAAACCCACCACCTTTTATGACTTAGTAACACAACTAAGTTACAGCAAAACCAAAACCAAAACATGGATAAAACAGGTAAAAGATCTCACTACTTCCCATACAATATGATGTCTAACTATAAAGCTGTTATGATTAAAAAAATCATGAGTTCAGTGCTGGAAAATTAAGCAAGAGCTGCCATGCATATCTTAAGGTTATCTGATTGATGTTTTTTTAATGGTTTTTTGATGCAGAAATCCATCAAATGAGCAGCTTTCTGAAAAGCACTTCTGGCACTTTCTGACTGCAAAAGAAATATGAACATGCTTTGCTAGTTATTTCTATAGACAAGATTTGCATTTTTAAGTAAGTGTTTTGGGCCCCTAGGGCCTTGGAGAGATATTCTTTGTATTTTCTTTACTTATTAGTAAAAATAAATAAAAAAATATAGTTGCTTTCATGGCACATGGGCATTTTTTCTTTGACCCTTGATAAAAACTCCAGAGTGAACAGACACAACAAATCATTAAAATAACCAAAACCAAATAGAATTAAACTGACTTTTCTGAATCAACAATAAGCTTCAGTTTATTTGGAAGTATTTATGGGGGAAGGTTCTTGTTGACTTTTGTTTTATCTGAACTCATTCCTGGTATCTACAGTCCACAGCAGGGTGCAACATTCATACCATGATAGTTAAAAATCTTGGCAGAAATTTTCACCTCTGGAGACGAGTTCAAATCCTGTCTTAGGTCAAAAGGTGAAAGAGTGGTGGGCTAGACCTACCCCCTCATGGGAATCTGTCCACATCACAAAAACCCCACACAGTCTGGCATATTTAGAAGTTAGTGCCTAGCAGAGTCTCAGAGTTGGAATAACAGGGTTGTTGCGGGTCAGAACTGAGCTGCATTAGCAAGGCTGTGTGTGGGAGGTTGGCACAGTCCCTGCTGACATTGTGCCTGGTTTCAGCCAGTACTGAGAGTCCTCATGTCATGAACACTGTTTTCAAGGAAAAAAATTCTGATGTAAAAAAAAAAAGTCTTGGCACCACACTACAAAAAAGTCCAAGATCCTTTTCAGATGTGGAGGGAGCCATGTGAATGGGGTTCTTACATGATGAGCACTGATAGATACACTACCACGGGCAACCTGATAGTCACTGGCCACATCTAAACAAGACGCTGACTGTGCAGTCGCTACCATGCAGTCATTTAGTACTTGAATAAACAAGTATTAAATGACTGCTCTGTAACCTGAGTTCCTGCACAGTAGTGCCGATTAATGTCTTTTTTGTGACATAAGTGTGCGGTAGCTTAATACTGCTGTGCAGTAGCATCGCATCGCGGTTGTTGCCACACAATGCTACTGCGCAGTAGTATTGGGCTACTGCACCATCAGCATCTTGTGTAGGTGCAGCCACTGATGTGTAGTGCTGGACAATGAGAACTCCTAGTTTATTAATGCTTGTGACAAATCCAATTTATTCCCAAGAAGTCTTTCCCAGGGAAATTCTCTTAACATACTCATACATGCATATGCACTTAACAAATCCTTGTCTATTAACAATAAAATAAACACAGCTGATCTGGAAGGCCAACAGTAGTAGATTAAGAGCCCCAGATATGGTTCCTGGAAAAGCACATGCCATACTATTGAGAGTGTTAGAACCCAGCTAATAGAATTAACTCCCCCACACACTTTCATTTTGTTTGACTTCCTGTTGAGTCAGGTACTGGCTCATATTCTTAAACAACAAGGCTCTCTTTTCAGTCTGACTCCTATCATGAGAGCTACCAGCCAGGTCTCTTTTATTAACTACTGGGAGTCTGCCTTGGCATAACTCCAATGCTATAGATTTAAGGAAGAAATTTTCTATTCCACAATGCTGACTCCATCCAGAACGGGTCATAAGGCAAAGCCTGTGGTGTGTAATAATATTTGTACTGGTGTCTAATCCTAGAGAAAATCGGTAGGGAAAAAGAACCAGAAAGAAGAGAGCCAGTTAAGAAAAATCTAATAATTCCAACTCTGGGACTCATCAATATAAGGGAATAGAGATACTTTTATTATCATCCAGAGAGGTTCTTACAAAGGCTTATCATGGAAAAAATACCCCTTACAATCTTCTATTATCCTTCCCTTGCTTTTAAATATAAATATTTCTCTTAAGAATATATGTTTACTTGATGGAATATACATATGCTGGTAAAACAACCTAAATATATAGGAGATGTTCAAATATACTTTGAGACAAATATTTGCTAGGTACATGGACTGAATGATACAGTTCTCCCAAACCTCTTCACCACTTTTTCCTGTAATAATGGGCTCATATGTAATTTGTGTGTCCATGTATGGTGTTGTGAAATTTTCATTAGCAATGGGCCTGAAACAAAACTCTGGATCTGAGTACCTTGTAGATTTGGGCAATTCAAGGCTGTGTATGTGGTCTATGTGGTACATGCATTGCCTATTTGGTTCCAAATTAGCATGTAAATCTGGCACAGAGTTCACCTTTAAAATTCAATTTGGCCTGCCTAATTTCATCATCTTCCACTCTCTCTCCAATTTTGGCAAGCTAAGAGATTTATTTTCTTTTTAATTAAGAGCATAAGAACACCACCGTGGTTTCCCTTCTACTTCAGAAATAGTCCACATAATCATAGAAAGGATTTAACCTATGTTTCCCAGAGATACGTACACCATAAAGTAAACTTGCCAGTTGAAGAAGCCTTATTCTTCTTACTGTCCAGATGTAGGAGATTTGTTTGGATCTCAGCTATCCATTCCAAAAATCTCAGCTAATGAACAGCTTCCTAGCTTGAAGGGAGAACAACTACATGTGCACGAGCATGACTATTGTCCTGGGATTTCTGCTGCCTTTGTCTTGCTAAAATAAAGTTAATTCTCAGCAATTATCATAAAACATCAGGCAATAATCAAAAGTGGTTCCAGGGGAAGGTTGGGAAGGCAGTAAGGATCAGGTTGGGGACTAATAGATTAAACAATCATTTTTTTGCTAGTAAGTTAGACAATGGATTTGTATAGGATGATTTGGATAGTGATGATCTTACCTCAGGTAGGGGGTTGGACTAAATGACTCCTGGAGTTCTCTTCCAGCCCTGCTTTTCTATGATTCTATGAATACTAGCAAGGCTATGTTCTTCCCTCAACTTCTCTGCTGCTTCTGCAGTAGTGTTACTTCTTTAACCTGGCTGACTTAAGTTTTTCATTATTTTTTATGCCTACAAAAACAGAAAATGCAAAAGGTAAAACTCTCTTGGGGGGGTTCTCTCTCTTTTTAAAAAAACTGCAAATTCCTTACTTATCTTTTACATCATCCATGATTAACTAAACACATAGGTTAATTATATTCTTATATTATATTTATTTGCTCTATAGCTTTGTCTTAAGACAGATATTTAAAGCCATTTAATGGTGTCAAACTCATTTTCTGTTCATCCAAAGAAATCACTAGTGCTGAAAAGTGTAAAGAGAGATCTCAAAATACTGAAGCAACATGTGTCACAAATCGAACAGTGATAGCCTGCAATGAATTCCGACTGATCTGGTTCATCAAAAAAATCCCTCTGCTGTTTGTATGCAGCTCTACCACTTTAACAATGGCAATAAGGTACATGCTATACATTTTGATGTCCTCAGTTCATCTGTATGCCTATTACATTAGAGAACAGGGTTAGAGCTCATCCTAATGAAAATATAAAAACTAGCAATATCAGTGGCAAAAGCTATGAAGCCAATAATCTGAAACATGCAACCCAGAAGCCAACTAGGCCTAAGAATACATTTTTTAAACCTAGGGATATACAAGACTACATCTTTTAGAGGGTCACTTTCTCCTATGAATTATGGGCACATAAAATTAAATATAACAGTATTTTTTTAAAATAAATTATCTTCCTTCCTGTGTCTTTTATGAACAAAGCAGCAGATGTTATGATATGTCCCCTGGAAAAAATCTTCAGGAAAGTGCTAACTTTACTGCCATGTAAGTAAAGTATTTGCTGTCATTTATAGCCAAGTAGGGCAAACTAGAGATAAAAAATTATAAGTAAGGAGTAATGGGTAGGGAATAGTAGAGTAGGCAAGGAATTAGAAGGTATAAATAGAATACTGCGCAGGAAGGCAAGAAAAGGGTCCAAGAAAACTTCATGGCTGAGCACGGATATCCAGGCTGGCTTGAGGGCAAAGAAAAAAGTGTACTGGCGGCGGAAGCAGGGGACAGGGACAAAGGAGGACTACACCTCCCTGACCCGAGCTTGTAGGGATTTGGTAAGGGAGGCTAAAGCAGCACTGGAGCTTAGATTAGTTTCTGGGATTAAGGATAACAAAAAGTCCTTCTTCAAGTATATAGGTAGCAAGAAGAAGTCTCAGGGTAACATTGGACCCCTACAGGGCAGGGCAGGGCAGGGCAGGGCAGGGCAGGGCAGGGCAGGGCAGTTGGTGACGGACATGTGAGAGAAGGCAGAACTCTTTAACAAGTTTTTTGCCTCCGTGTTCCTATCTGCTGACAATGGGGTGCTCTTGGGTGATAGTGTAGAGAGGCCCAGGAAGGATGTGAGTCCCCTGACTGTTAGTTCAGATCTAGTTAAGGATTACCTGGAGGGCTTAGACGTATCCAAGTCGGCGGGCCCGGATGACCTTCATCCACGGGTGCTGAGGGAATTGGCTGGTGTCATCGCGGAGCCATTGGCATGGCTGTTTGAGGACTCCTGATGCTCGGGCCAAGTCCCTGAGGACTGAAAAAGGGCCAATGTGGTCCCTATTTTCAAGAAGGGGAGGAAGGAAGAGCCTGGCAACTACAGGCCAGTCAGCCTCACTTCTACCCTGGGGAAGGTCTTTGAAAAAATTATCAA
>NW_017728992.1:44913864-44923988 GCF_001723915.1 Gavialis gangeticus | reverse complement strand
GAGAGGGTGAGATGTAAAAATGGGATGGTCTACTGGCTAGAGAAAAATAGGGAGGGGGAATGAAAAAAGAAGAATTCTTTCACTTGTTTATGGAAGGGGAGGATGAATTACAGTGTTGTATGTGACTATGGAACCTTATTAACAGGGTAGGTGGTTCATAAACATGTAGCATTTAATGATGTAGTAGGGTAAGACGATCACAATGGAAATTTAGCAGAAGTATACCAAGGTTGATACAAGGTTGTCTCTAGGGTGTAAATGAATGGATGCTAGGGAAATGTCAGGGTATAAAACCAAGGCCTGGATCCACTAAAGTATTTAAATGTGTTGAGGTGTCTAAAAACAGATCCACAGAGACTCAGATATGGGGAATTTTAAAAGTGCCACACCTTACTTTTTTCTATGCAGTGTATTGGGAGAGTCCAGCACCTTGGAATAGGATTCAGAATAGCTAGTATACTCAGTAGAAGGGGTTGCCCAATCCAGCCATTAGGAAATGCCAAAGAGAAGAGAGTGTCTGAAACCTCATAGTCTTTTGGGCTGAATGGCCTAGCTGCACCTAAGTTAGGTTGAAACTGGGACTCATGTCTCCAAACCCCCTCCTGGATTTAGGCACCTAACCCATCCTTTCAGATGGATGGAAATAATGTACAAGTGCTAGATAGTAGGACCCCAGATTATAGACCCCAGATTATAAACCCTCCTTTGCATGAAGGGATACAAACCCACATCTCCCACTTCCCAGGATAGTGCCCTAACAGCTAGGCTAGGAAGAAATACTCTCCTCCCCTGTGGAAGGTGGACCCTCTGGAGAGAAAGAAGAATCATACCTTCAGAGAATAAACACAAGAGAAACCTTGAGTCTTTGAACCCAGTGATGGAGTTCTGGGTTTTATTTCTTACAAATTCTTATGAATTTTGCATCAACAATTGCACTGGGAGTAGGGACTGGAATCCAGTATTAACAGGGAGTATGGAGGTAATGCCCCCTATGAAACTGACTAATATGTAGCACCTATGATGACTGCTTTTTAAGAGGAAGGCCACAGCAAGGTTGAGTCTTAACTGTTCAAGAAAGAACCATAGGAAGTGGCAGTCCCTGGCTCCAAGAATCTATGACCTGATGGGCATAATGAATACACTTCACAATCTTAAAAGGGATGCTTGCTTCCTGTCTGCACATTATTACTCTTTCCTTTCTCACATCATCCTGGGCCAGATTGTAATCAACACAACTTGACCTACCCTTAGTAACTCAAGGTTTTCAGTCTGCTGGTAGACCCCAACTGGCTTCAAAGAATCTAAATTAAATTATAATTATAGAGAGGTATGGAAAGGTATACTAAACATGCTGCGATAGATTTCCTTAACTGGTCAGATTTTCCTTTGGTGCTGATTCACCATTAGGTTGAGGAGACCAGGTATACCTTATTGACTCAAGTCTTCAAAATTGTTTAGTGGACAGCCCATAAATGCTGTAGAGTCCCTCAGAAAGAAACACTGGAGCAAGAGTAGCAGGCAATGGTCCTCAGACCAACAATGAGCCAAAGTTCCCAATGTACAATCATTAACCAACATATGCAATCCAATAGAACAGTAAGTGTGTATTGTAAGTATGCATTTAGGAAAGGACTAACTGCTTTTATGAGCAACTAAAACATCAGCACACATGCTAAGGTAGTGATATGAAGTGCTCAAACCTTGTCCTTCAAGGTACAAGCCAGTTTTCTACAAGGTTTAGGGAAGGCATTTTTAAAACCTGAGAACAGGATTACCCAACTAGCACAGTATGTAGTATTGTCTGTGTTTGGCAATTCCATCACATCAGGTACAAGCCACTAGCTGAGTCAGAATATAGCATCTTGGTTCCAATAGGTCCAGCTACTGGTAACCTCAGTATTCTTGTTGGCTCTTCATTTTCACAAGCATCAAAATACACCCAGTGGCCACCTCCAGATGAGCATGGCTGTGAAGTATGTGGCACTGCAGACACATCTGTGGTGCCACGCACTGCACATTCAGTTGTTCTTCACACTGCAAGGGAGCAGCATGGATGGGTTTTTTTGATCTCTGGATATCCCAGGGTCACAAAAATCTGTGGGAAAAAAAAGCAGAGTGGCACATGTAGTGGCAGTGTGTGCTGCCCAAAGCTGGAGCCTGGCTGGCTGGCTGGAGCTGCGCTCCGCTGCCAGCCAGGCTCTACGTGGCAGGATTGCCACAGCTGTAGACCTGGGAGGTCCCCAGGACCCCAGGTAAGGTTGCTGGGGCCAGCCCAGTGCCAGCCCAGCCCCCTACCCCACCCAGGGTAACTTGCCATGCACCAGAGCACATGTGGCACCAGGATGCCCTGGGGACAACTAGCAGCATACAAGGTGCGCCACTGCTAGTTGTCACAGGGGCACTAAACATCCATCTGTGTCTGGATGTGGCCAGAGAGTGTTTTTATATCTAGTCAAGTGATTCTCTCATTCCAGTTGTTGACTGGATTTTAATCATTGCCCCTTCCCTAGTTGTTTTGTGATGGGATCAAGCATGAAACAAATCTGCTTCTGATTCATCCTGTCAACAAGTGAATTAAAGGCCATAAACCATCCTTTCCCTAATCTACTATTTCAGCATATTAGCTAATATAAACCTGTTTCAGCGACCCATGTAATAGCCCTACTGACATTTTATGGTTGGTTTCTCCATCCCAGATGAAAATGATTAAAAACTACAAGAGATCCCTTTATACAGATCTATTAATAGTTAGGGCTTTTTCCCCTCTGTTTTCAGGGTAACTTATTTTGAGTTTTGAGTGCCGAGTGCATAAAAGCGGCTGGCGTCAGAAGTCACTGTAACATACATTCCATTTTCCCCTCAGCCAGCCGCAGCAAGAAAATTGATGGCCTGTTCTCCAGGGCTCATGTATTCCTCCTTTTCTGCTGTCTCCCACACTGCAGTTGTACTACCCTTTTTTCACTAGAAAAGAATGCAGGACATTCAAGCTATTCCAAGCAGTATCCTTGATGTCTGGACTTCATGGGAATGTTTCACACCGCAGTTATTGCTAACTGTTAACTTTCATGCCTCGGACTGTTTGCCTTGGCAGATTCTTGTATTTTGCTAGCTGGACAGATATAGGCCAAAGCAGTCTTTGCTGCAAACATGAGAAGGGTCACCATCGATCACACTGTCACCAGCAGGAAGACCCAGCTGATGGCACCATACCCTGTGGAAAGACTAAAAAGCCCATCTCCTTTTCTCTGATCTCCAAGGAAGGCTTTCAACTTAGTTCCTGGATCAGCTTGGAAGTTCAAGATCTCCATGATGTTAACAGATATTCTATTAATGGTTTGTGCATACATGGATGTAAAGAGACCTTTGTAGGATCTGAAGAAACTCTAGCCCACTGGGCTCTGCTGCCCCAGATTTTTTAGATCATTCACAATGAGTACCTGTGAAGAAGGCTACACTTTCACCTCACTATTGTATCTGATGTATCACCACCTTTAAGTTCAGGTCATGAGCAAGCATAAACTAGAGTTATGTATAGGTGGTATAGCTGGCAGGGTGTTAAAATATCCTCAACACTGGCTTGACATTGGAGGAATGAACAAGGGCATGGGAAGAAAGGGATTATATGTGAAGCCCTTCCTGTACTTGACTTGATTGATATTACAGAGATAAGACCAAGACACAAAGCTTGGACTCAAATCCAAACTTTGTCAGAGGTCTTTAGATAGAGAGCTGGGTTCAACTCACTAAATTAGGAGCTAGTAGGAGGAAGCCTAGAACTGGTTCCAAATTTCCCTAATGCACAATGTCAGGAATTAGAGTTTTGGATTGATTCCACAGACCACACTGATATTACACTATTGTTTAAGTCATGATGAAAAATACTGATTATGATCATTATTAGTAGGGGTCTGAGCCTGCTTCTATTTAATGAATGATAAAAATCCCATTAGCTTCAAGAAGAAGAAAGTATGGTCTGTACATGGTTAGATAATATAGCAGACATGGCTCTCATTAGTTATATTTTACATGTCATTTCCACACCATCTGAATGGCTTGTAAATATTGCCGCTCAGAAGATTTTAGTGAAAAATGTTGGTTTCCTGATCCAAAAGTATTTAGTTTGAAAACTCTCTAGTGTGAAAAACTTTTGAGGGAACCGCACCTGACTCTCTGCTGGGGTAGTCAAGGGTTGGAGATCTTGCTGCTACTCAGTGGGTGCATCTACACGTGTGCTTTAATACGCATTAGACTAATTTTTTTGCATTTTAAAGTGTCACTAACAATCTGGGGCATTTTTACATGACTCTGGGATGTGACCCCAGGCGCTTTAATTAGATAGCTGTGCTACTTAAAAGCATCTGCATGTCTAATGTATTAGTGTCCCCAGCCATCTCTGCACTGAAAAAATGGTGGTGGGACACTTTGAACTAAACCTCATTGAATGTGTTTTATTTCAAAGCACCCTGCTGACATTTTTTCAGCATGGAGACACACAGGGATGCTGGCACATGTGACACAGAATGCTGCTGAACTGCATTGGTTTCTATGCTCCAGCAGACTCGATTTCCAGCATGTTGGAGCAGGCACACTGCATGTCTGTAGGAGCCTGTGCTTTTTAGTTAATGCAAATTAAAATAGGCTAATGAGCATTAGGCATTGCTTAAAAACTGTGGGCACATCTACACGTGCATTAACTAAAGAGCACGAGATGTTTATAAACATGCGCCTCTGAGAGCTTCTCTAAGTAAAGCGCCTGGAGCATCTCGTGTATCAGCACCCCTGTACTTCAAAATGGTCATGAGGGTGCTTTATTTAAAGCTCATTGAACGAGCTTTAGATAAAGTGGCCCTGCTGCCATTTTGAAGCATGGGGACACTAATACATGACATGCAGATGTGGTAATTGCCATGCTCTAGGAAGCTCAACTAATTGAGTCTGCACTGATGTGCTGGAATTACAGCATGTTGGAGCAGCTTCCCTGCTTGTGTACAGTCACCTATATGGTTTTTAAGTTACGCTTAATACACATTAGCCAATTTTAATGCACAGTAACTAAACAGTACAAGGCATTTTTACGTATGCTCCTAGCACTGCACCGTGCACTTTTAATTAGCCAACCACACTAATTAAAAGCACCTGGTGCCATGTTGGGAGCAGGTATATCAGCAGCACAGCACAAATCGGCACTGAGAAAATGGCGGTGGCGTGCTTTGAACTAAATCACATCAAACATGTTTTAGTTCAGAGCACACCATCACCATTTTCATAGTACTGGTACATGCTGTGCCGCTGATACATGTGAGGCTGCCAGCATGTGTCAATTTACACGCTTGAGCAGACTCCCCACATGTGTGTAAGTGCCCACAGTTTTTAAAGTTATGTTTTAATGTGCATTAAAATAGGCTAATGTGTATTACAGCACACATGTAGATGCACCCTGTGATCTTTAGGTAATGCACATTAAGATAGACTAATGAGCATTTTCCTAGTATCTCACAATGGAGGTAGTAGATTTAATGCACATTAACTAAAGCGCATTAATGCACATGTAGCTGTGCCCAGTGAAATTGACAGCTGCTGGTTCTGGCAGCAAAAAACAAACAAATACAAACTTAAAAAAAACCCAGAGCAAACAAACAAATAACCTCCTACCCCAAGAAGAATGATGCAGGGGTTTCCAGTTCACCAAAAATTTTGAAAAAATTTTGGTGTCAGTCTGATTCTGACCTCCTCTGAGAGGAAGGCAAGTAATATCACTGACTTTTGATGGATGAAGGAGTAAAGCACAGAAGGATTAATGACTAACCTGAGGCCACACAGAAACTTTGTGTCCAAATGGAAAACTGAGACTGCATCTCCAGAGTCCAAATACTCAACCACAAGCCCATCCTCGTTCTCATAATTCTCTATATTGGGAAGAGTTAAAGCAACTCTGAATCCCCTGAGCCCACAAATTAAATTACCATGACATGCAGAATCGATACTTGGTACTTGAGTTATCTGGCTGTTTGCAATTACCTTACCAGAGATCACAATGTTAAGTTTTATTGGAAGACTGGTACATAATTTGGATAGGATAATAAGATGTTTTACTATTTCTCTGGGCCTATAAAAGAGCTTTGTGTTCTCCAAATCTAATTTCTCATGAATACTGGCCCATAAAACAAAAGTCACTGCATAATTTATCACCATTTACAATTAGTTTAGAAGCAACACAAAATGGGACCAGCAGAAGATGGTGCAAATCAGGATGGCTGGACAAAACTATCTAGGGAAAGTGCATGTGTAAGCCATTTGCCATCACATGTAAGGATTTAGGATAATAAATTTGGATCTATTTAGTGCTATTTTTTTCACATTTATTATCCTAAATTCTTTGGGAGAGGAAGGGAAGGGAGAGCAAAAAGAGGTGACTTTTTAAGAATTTGTGAGGATTGATACAAATAATGTGGAAAGTTACTATGAGACAAATTGTGTTCCCTTAACTCAAGTAACAATCAGATGAGTTAGAGAATACAGAGTCATTTTAATTTAGAATCTAGCCTTTTCTGGATTTTGTCAAACACATGCTTACATGCTCAGCATTCATTAAAAAGACTGCCTTTTGCATATTCAAAAGCAAGCAGAAAACAAGGACTTCTGGTATCTATAAATATTTTCAATAGGGTCTATCAAATATTGTTGCATAAGATGACTGAAGCATTAAAGCACACAAAATGAACCAATATGCTGTAAATTTAAGCCAAGATGACAAAGTAAATCTTCTCTTTTGACTTCAGTTATTTAACTGCTGGAGCTTTGGGAGTGTTCCTTCATGAGAAGAAACTACATTAATTTAAATCGGTCCATCATTCAAACACAGTGGAAATAAGATATAGTGGGAGGGAAAGAGCAAAATGATTCATGATTAAGTGCAAGAGGAATAATGTCATTTAATAAATGTAGTCAGCATTACATCTTCTCCTTTCAAAAGAAACACTGTCTGTTCTTTGTGATATGAAAACAAATTCCTTAGGGGAAGAAGATGGGGGGGGGGGGGGGGGTGGATTGGATGACTATGGCAGGGAGCTACGATCCCTAGTGAAAAACAGTTGAACCACAGCTCTTTTGTCATCCCTTTACCCTTGCCACATAGGGGGCTCACCATAGCAGTTACACAAGTGGTTGCATGGAGACAAGAAGACAGCATGCCTATAGGAAGGCAGAGTTTTATGTCCAGGGTCACAGGACTGTGTCAAACTCTAAGGGTGGAATTAATTTTGCATCTGACATCTATCCCTCCTAAAGAGTAGACAAGGTGATGCTAAGTTGCACTAACTTGGTCTTACTGGAGTTCAGGAGTTTATGCCAGTAGCTGAAATGGAAGGCCCCAACTTACTTATGCTGGGATAGACAAAGATGTGGACACTGGATCCCTGTTGCAAGGGTCCACTAGGTTCCATAACAACTCACAGGAAACAGCGACTCCAGGAAAAAGCAGGGGATGTGGGTGGTATTTTTACTCTGGGTTGCTTCTATTTCTTGTTATAGATGTTAGTCCTTACAGGGGGAAACAGAGAGACCATATTGACTGTAACTGTTTGGTTTTACTGCTGGAGTCATTCCATCCATTTAGACCACTCATGGCATCAAAAAACACCAAAAAAGAAAGCTGAACCTCTAAAGCCCTTCAAAGTTTAAGCAGCAGCACATCAGGGCTAAGTACAGAGGTTCAAAAAAGCCAGAGGCAGAATCAGTTCAATCTTTGCAGGTTTTTCTAAGCTGCGTAGATTGAATTGATAATGAAGTGAACCCATGTTCAGTGTTTCAGTGGCCAAAGCAGGCAGAAGCCTGCACTGGCCCAGGCCAGGAGCCTGGGGGGTGCTCACATGTTCCTCCCGTCATGCTGGACACTGCTGAAGGCTGCTGAACCCAGCCGATCGGCAACCCATGCCTGATAGGCTGCCAGACACATGCCTTCCCCTCACTGTCTGCTGTAGGGAGGGGGAGAGTCAGCAGGCAATCTCTCCCCAACCCCGCCCCCCCTGCCAGCCACCAGCCTCCTTGTTGGCTGGCAGCTGGCATGGGGGTAGGCCTGGCGCCTTCCCAGCCTGGCTTGCTGGGCTGCAGGCAGGGGGAAAGCCCCCCCATGGGGGATCCCCATGCAACCCTTACTGGGGGGGCTGGTGCTGGGCTGGGGATGTGTTCCCCCTTGCCTCTCAGAGGTAGGAAGCTGGTGATGGGGTAGGGCTGAGGTGATCCTAGCCCAGGTCCCTGGACTGTGAGGGGGGGAGAGGGGGTGAAAAGTCCCCACAGAGCCAGGGTAGGTGGGGGCCTGCTCCCATCCCACTGAGCTGACAGGCCCAAGCAGGAAGCAAACTAGCTTTACTGCCTCAGCTCTGTGACAGCTGGGGGCAGGGCCAGCCCTGCTCTGCTGCAGCAGACAGCACAGCCCAGGGCTGCAAAGCATCCTGAGATGCTGGTGGACTGTGAGATAAGTTGAGCCGGGAGGGAAACTGGGACAGAAATTCCACAAGCCAGTTCATCCTAAATCAGTTAAGCCTGATTCTACATCCGTCCAGGTTTACCTTAAATCAGGTTTAGCCATTTTGAAACTGGTTTATGTGTACTGAGCTTCTGTTCTGTTACAGGTTTAATTTGGTTTCTGAACACTTAAACCAATTTGTGTGTAACTTCTGTCCTTAGCCCAAGAGGTCACTTAGGGTCAAATCCTACCTGCACTAAGCCCATTTGGAACTGCACTGCCCCTGAGACTCTGTAACATTTTACCCAGCTGTGCAGTGGCCAGCAGTCATCCTGAGGACATGCATATACCGCAGAAAGCTTTTAGGGATAACAACTTTTTCTTCCTCTAGCCTGCCAGATGAGTTGGCTCTTTTGCAGACATTACTCAAACTTATTGCCCAAGAAGGGTGGGCAGCATGCTCATTTTGACTGATGGGCCAACAAAAAATTTAAAGTACATGAAAAGATGAACACCACAGACTGAGAGGACAGTATTGTTAGCTGGAGGAGGCTGGATATGCGGGTGAAAAGCACACTGGCAAAGTGTGCTGATGACACTAAGCTATGGGGAAGTGCGGCCACACATCAGGGTAGACTGATGATTCAGGCGGACCTAGACAGACTAGTTAGATGGGCAGACCAGAACCACATGCTGTTCAACACTGAGAAGTGTAAAGTGCTCCATCTGGGGAGGAAAAATCTGCAACAAACTTACAGGCTTGGTGGTGCTGTGCTAGCTAGCACCGTGTCCAAAAGGGACCGCAGGGTCATAGATGACCATAAAATGAATATGAGCAGCCAGTGTGATGCTACAGGTAGCAGAACAAACAATATGCTACCATGCAACAACCGATACATCTCAAACAAAACTAAGGAAGTTATTCTCTTGCTCTGCTCAGCATTGGTGAAGCCACAGCTGGAGTACTGCATCCAGTTCTGGGTGCCACACTTCAAGAAGGATCTGGAGAAACTTGAAAAAGTCTAGAGAAGAGCCCCTCGTATGATTAGAGGCCTGAAGAGCAAGCCATATGAGGCAACGCTGACAAATATGGGATTGTAGAAAAGAGAAGACTTTGGGGGGATTTGGTGGCAACTTACAAATATATCAGGGGTAAGCATCAGGGGCTAGGCATACAACTATTCACCAAAGCCCAGGAGAAAACCAGGAGCAACGGTTATAAACTCCTAGAAGAAGGTTTCAGATTGGATATAATGAAAAACATCTTCACAGTCTATGTGACCAGACTCTGGAATAGACTCCCAGTGGGGGTGGTGCAGGCACCTACCCTGGATATCTTCAAAAGGAGAGTGGGACACACATTTTGCTGGGGTTATCTGACCCCAGCAATCTTTCCTGCCCAGAGCAGGGGGAATGGACCTGATGATCTCACAAGGTTCCTTCCATCCCTAGACTTCTGTGAATTAGTCAGAGACCTTCCCTACCCCTACCCAATGGTGCAGTTTTGTCTGACACACTTTAGTAGAGCTGTCTTTTCCACTTTAGCCCCACAGAGACAGTCACTGCAGTCTCCAAATCTAAAGCAAAATTGATGAAGGCTCTTCTTGGTTTTCTTGACTGGTGGGTGGCAAATTGGCTAGATGGTCGCACCCAGAGAGTA
>NW_017728992.1:44908526-44908864 GCF_001723915.1 Gavialis gangeticus | reverse complement strand
GTGGGACACACATTTTGCTGGGGTTATCTGACCCCAGCAATCTTTCCTGCCCAGAGCAGGGGGAATGGACCTGATGATCTCACAAGGTTCCTTCCATCCCTAGACTTCTGTGAATTAGTCAGAGACCTTCCCTACCCCTACCCAATGGTGCAGTTTTGTCTGACACACTTTAGTAGAGCTGTCTTTTCCACTTTAGCCCCACAGAGACAGTCACTGCAGTCTCCAAATCTAAAGCAAAATTGATGAAGGCTCTTCTTGGTTTTCTTGACTGGTGGGTGGCAAATTGGCTAGATGGTCGCACCCAGAGAGTAGTGGTGGACGGGTCATTTTCGACCTGG
>NW_017728992.1:44908152-44908515 GCF_001723915.1 Gavialis gangeticus | reverse complement strand
GGAGTACTATGTCCAGTTCTGGGCACTGCACTTCAAGAGCAGTGTGGTTAGCATTAAGAGGGTCCAGAGGAGGGCCACTCGTATGGTCAAGGGGCTGTGGGGCAGGCCCTATGAGGAGAGGCTAAAGGGCCTAAACCTATTCAGCCTTCACAAGATAAGACTGAGAGGAGATCTGGTGGCCATTTACAAACTCACCAGGGGGAACCAGCAAGAATTGGGGGATGCTCTGTTGCCCCAGGCACCACCGGGTGTTACTAGGAATAACAGCCACAAATTATTAGAGAGAAGGTTCAGGCTGGACATCAGGAGACATTACTTTACAGTTAGGGCTGCCAGGCTCTGGAATGGGCTCCCAAGTCAGGT
>NW_017728992.1:44884447-44903152 GCF_001723915.1 Gavialis gangeticus | reverse complement strand
CCTACCTTGGGAGTCTTCAAGAGGTGGCTGGACAGATATTTGGATGGGGTGATATGACCATGGCACCCCTTCCTGCCCGGGGCAGGAGGTCGGACCTGATGATCTGTTTAGGTCCCTTCTGACCCTAAGCACTGTAAAAACAAACCAGAGTCTGCAAACAGTGTGAGGAGCAAGTGCTTTATCTACAGCTCTTTGCCCCTTTTTCCCATGAGCAGCTACATAGTCCTAGACAGTCCAGAGTAGCTGTACATGAGCTCACTTTCTCATAGTCACATCAACTTCCCTTGGGATCCATTTAGCTGGTGTGAAGCTGGCTTTGATAATAACAACATTTTCCAGGTTTCATACTGCTACCTAGAAAGGGCCTATGATCTCTCCTTTACCTATTATCTTATGAGATTAGACCAGTGATTCTCAACCAGGGTGTTGCAGCACCCTGGGCTGCTGTTAGATTCTTTTAAGAGTGCTGCAGGGTGCCACACAATATTAGCACTATTAGGTGTGCAAATACTTATACTTGATTCACAAGATGTAAACCCAGAAATTTCAAATAGGAGTCCAAAGTGCCAAACCACATTAGGACTTTTTTGTGGGGTGCCTGGAGCCTAAACTGCTCGAGAACCACTGGAGTATGGAAATAAGAGGCCTGAGTTTCATTAGTAACAAATACCCATGCCAATTTAGTCCAACTTGTGAGTGTTCAGCACTTAAGATCAGGCTTCCTAGAAAGAGGCCACAATCATGTATTTAGAGGCACAAGATTTGAAAATTTGCCTTGGAGGATCCCACATTTCAATATCTGTTGTACAAGACATGGAACCAGCCTCCTCTTCTCATCTTAAGTGGCTGTCTAGTGCCAGTTCAAGACTGCATGGCAGTGCCCTGACTAGAATTCCCTTTTTCAGTAAAAATAAATACCAGAGCCTAATTGTCCCAAAGCTATGTAAGAGATTTGCCCAGAGAGTCCCTGAACTACTTTAATCAGTGTCATAAAGCACTTGAGATGCATCAAATACTAAAGGTATAATTTAAAGTCCAACATGAGATATGATATCAAGCCCGACACAGCTTAAAAGGCTTATCCTCCTCACAGGATGTGGGAGTTGGCATCTGAGGCTCACGAGGCATAACAGTTAGGCTACCCTTGCCTAGTCTTGCCTTCTACATTTCTAGTTTCACATCTGCTTCAGAATGAAGCTGCTGAGTGCTAGAGAAAGATCTGCCCAGATATAGCAATTATTTGTTAAACATTCAGGTTATATGCAGGTTCCTCAAAATTGATTCTGGCAGCTACTTTCTTTAACTCTCCTTGTGCCAATGGAAAACATATCTGTGTGCCAAAGCCTGTTCAGTAAATCTGCACTAATAACATTTGAACTGTTACAGAATTTGTGTTAAAGGTGTTCTTATTAGCCAGGCTGTGTTTGATTTGGCTCCTGAACAATTTTTATTTCTTTTTATGCAAATGAAGTAACTCCAATAGAGACATCTGACAAAATCTTGGATAGCCAACAAGTATGGCTCTTGGGGCTTTGTCACACAGAGGGGAAGGAGGGTAGGAGGAAAGAAAGTGAAGGTGCATTTGGAATATATATATATACATATATATATATATATTCACGAGTACAAAATAAAGACCCAGATGCGGTGTAGCCAAAGTCTATGCTGATTCTTGCCAATGGAGACTCTCACCCAAAGCTGGGATTGATTTACTACAGTTTCATCCATGCACTGCAAGGCAGTTCATTACTTGAGAGTTTGCTTTCTCAGCAACAGAGATAAGCTGGAGAGCAGTTGTTTCTTACTTTCTTTCACTCTAGGACCACTGCTGGATAGATGCTACCTGCTTAGAGACAAACAGTTAGCACTATGGGAAAGGTAGGGGTCACCCCTTGGCACCTGTTTTTTACCTGCCCGTGAATCTCTCATAAAGATGACAAATCACTGGAACTTTGATCCACCTTTTGGCCCCAGCTCTGCTTATGCAACACTTAGGAAACAAAGCACAAAGAAGTTCTCTCTAAATGGACAAAGTTGTCTGAATTTGTTGGAAATCGATAGGACCAGTTTAATTAACCTGATTGCTGTGAAGGGGTTTTGTTATACTTACTTACCTACATAGTTTGCAGCAACATTTTTTTAGCATACAGATTGTTTGCAGAGTAATTAATTTGATTGTTTTCTATACATTGTTCATAGCAGATAAATCACGATTTAGGTTGCATTATAGTGTTTCTGTTCCCTGACTGCGAAACAGCATATGTTTTTAAAAGACAGGAAAAATAAGGAAAAACAATAAGAAAAAGCCAAGAGATAACAAACAAATAGTGAATACTCATTTTCATGCTAACACTCTTAGTCATATAAATGACAACCATTCTCAAAATATTTATGTAAATAAAACTAATTCACACAGATGTTTGTAATTAAATAAAACCATTGAAACAAACAAATGTGAACAACTGTTTGCAATACTGTTCATGCTATATTCAATACACTCTACTTTAAAACTGCTTCTATTGAAAAGCAAGAGTCAGTTTAAGAACCTTATAAATATTACTGGCCAGTGGGAGAGAAGAAAATCATTACTTTTCTCCTGTGTAATTTTCCTTCCCATTAGACTCAGACAACTCTTGTTACGGTGATTGAAAGGTATGCTTAAGGAAGGTATTGCTCAGGTCTAGTTTCACCATAAAATGTCCCCGGTGTAAGGGTAGCTATAAGTCTTTCAAACTATCCATTTTGAATGACTGTCATTAGGAAAGAATTTAGTGGCTTTACATTTAATATAAGGTAATAGTTTGTAGAGGATTTTTGGGCAGCAAATAATAAGTTTAAACAGTCTCTGGAGAAGTCTGAATGACGTACAACTTCCAAAGCACCTGAGACAGTAAGTCTTTTGCCACTAAGTTTAAAGCATCTATTACTTATGACTTACTTTTACACTTGTCTGAGACGGTTCCTTATATATTTTACATATATATATATATATAAAAACAATTCTTCCAAATACTGCTTTCATCACTGCCCCTGCCAAGTCCTAATTTACAACAATCTTGCCTCATTGACCTAGAAATTGTAAAGGAATATAATGATTATTTATTTTAGAACTATGTGGAACTTTTTATTTTGAAAGGTAACTAACTATCTTTAAAGTATTGTGGCCTTGGAAGAGATTTGACAAATCCTGTGGCAGTATGGCAAACAGAGGTATCACTGTCAAAGGAATTTGGTCTCAGATCTGTTAGTATAAATCAGTGTATAAATCCCATCTAGCACCAATTAAACACAACTCAATGATCTGGCCTGTTAACAACTGGTGAGAAGAAAATTCTCTTGCTATTTATTGAGACTAAAGGAAGCACCATAGTCCCATGGTTTCACTGCATAATATGCTTGTCTCATATATTTCAGAATGCTTAAATAAAATGTGGTCCTATGGTTCCTAATATAGATTCCACTGCACACACACAAAATTTCACGTGTACACAGAAGTTTTCTCCTATGACAGGCTCAGGAAATGGGCGATGAGAACCTGATGGTGTTTAACACCTAAAAATGCAAGGTTCTCCACCTTGGGAGGAAAAACCTGCAGCATCCTTATAAGCTCGGCAGTGCTACACTGGCTAGCACTATGGATGAAAGGGACTTGGGGGTCATGATTGACCACAGGATGAACATGAGCCTTCAATGTGATGCTGCGGCTAGTAAAGCGAGCAAAACACTGGCTTGCATCCATAGATGTTTCTCAAGCAAATCTTGGGATGTCATTCTCCCCTTGTACTCAGCCCTGGTGAGGCTGCAACTGAAGTATTGCATCCAGTTTTGGGCTCCACAATTCAAAAAGGATGTGGAGAAGCTTGAGAGCGTGCAGAGGAGAGTCATGTGCATGATCAGAGGTCAGGAAAACAGACTTTATGATGAGAGGCTGAGAACCATGGGACTCTTCAGCCTGGCAAAGCGCAGGCTCAGGGGTGATCTGGTGGCCACCTATAAGTTTATCGGGGTGACCACCAGGATCTGGGGGAATGATTGTTCACCAGAGCACCCCAAGGGATGACAAAGTTGAACAGTTATAAATTCCTGCAAGACTGTTTCAGGCTGGACATAAGGAAGACTTTCTTTACTGTCTGAGCCCCCAAGGTCTGGAACAGCCTGCCATCGGAGGTGGTTCAAGCACCTGCTGTGAACACCTTCAAGAAAAAATTGGATGCTTATCTTGCTGGGATCCTATGACCCCAGCTGACTTCCTGCCCCTGGGGCAGGGGGCTGGACTCCATGATCTTCTGAGGTCCCTTCCAACCCTAATGTCTGTGAAATCTGTGACATCTGTGATGAAGCTGGGATGTCTATGCACCAAAATGATGGGATGCTTCTAGAACTTGCCAGCTTACCTTTGCTAGCTTAAATTGACTAGCCTAGGTAACATTAGCTGTGAAGACAGACTAGTATGGGCCTTAAAAAAAAGTAGCTTTATTAGTACAAACTCTTCAGGGTCATTGGGAATGTTAAGAACACATTAAAGCCTGTGTTTTCATTTCTTCATTGCTGCTGAAGCTAAATGAACATAGCGCAGGTATATTTCATAGATTTCATAGACATTAGGGCTGGAAAGGACCTCGGAAGATCATCGAGTCCAGGCCCCCGCCCAAAGGGCAGGAAGTCAGCTGGGGTCATAGGATCCCAGCAAGATAAGCATTCAATTTTTTCTTGAAGGTGTTCACAGCAGGTGCTTGAACCACCTCCGATGGCAGGCTGTTCCAGACCTTGGGGGCTCAGACAGTAAAGAAAGTCTTCCTTATGTCCAGCCTGAAATGGTCTCACAGTAGTTTATGACCGTTCGACTTCGTCATCCCTTGGGGCGCCCTGGTGAACAAACGTTCCCCCAGATACTGGTGCTCACCCCTGATAAACTTATAGGTGGCCATCAGATCATCCCTGAGCCTGCACTTTTCCAGGCTAAAGAGCACCATGACTCTCAGCCTGTTGTTGTAAAGTCTGTTTTCCTGACTTCTGATCATGCGTGTGGCTCTTCTCTGGACTCTCTCAAGCTTCTCCACATCCTTTTTGAATTGTGGGGCCCAAAACTGGATGCAGCACTCCAGCTGTGGCCTCACCAAGGCCGAGTACAAGGGGAGAATGATGTCCCGGGATTTGAGAAGCATCTACGGATGCAAGCCAGCGTTTTGCTTGCTTTACTAGCCGCAGCATCACACTGAAGGCTCATGTTCATCTTGTGGTCAATGATGGCCCCCATATTAATCACATTTATGTTTTGTTGTGTGGGCACACCCCAATGAGAGTTTTCTTACTGAGTTCAGTGGGGCAAGGACTCAGTGTATAGATAATACCACTTGCTGATAAGCAGGTGTCAGTGATTCCCATGTTTTAAAACAGAGGTGCCTAGGGCCAGATCCAAACAAAGCCACAAGTCTGAAACAGATCCAAAAAAACCCATCCCAGTGGCTGCTTAACTCTGGAGTTTTCTTAAATTTGTGAAAGATCCCCAAGTATCCGCACATGAATGTTGTGTGCCTCCTGAGGCTGGGGGAGGGGGAGGCGCACAGTGAGCTCCCGCAGGCAGCAGCAGTGATGGTGGCAGCAGCAAGCAGGGAGCTCCTGCAGGTGGTGGTCGTGGTGGCGGGGGCAGCCCGAGGAGGGAGGTCCCTCAGGTGGAGGCGGTGGTGTTGGCAGAGGGGTGGGGTGGTGAGCAGCAACCACCTGCAGGCACTGCCGGCAGCATCAGCCAATCTCAGGAGGTGCATGTGCACCTTTGTGCACCCCTATGCATTGCCAATTCATTCACAGTTCTGCTTCTGGGCATTCAGATAACTGTGCTGGCTGAACACTTCAATCCATGTCTCCTGACTAAGCTCCACTGCAATCCAGATAGCAGATGTACTGGCAACTAGGTCCATTGTGTGTGTGTGGTGGTGGTGGGGGCCTAAATCCACTAGGTACCCTCTGGGGTGTCCAGATGAGTGTGCATGTGTGGTATGCCAGGAGATTGCATTGTCAAAAAAACCCACACTAGAAAAATGTGGGGCAACACATGTGATGTCAGCATACACCACATGAAACCGGAGCCTGGCCAGCTGGAGCCACACTCTGGCTGCCGGCCAGGCTCCCTGCTGCTGGAGCCCCAGGAAGCTCCCAGGACCCCAGGTAAAGCTGCTGGGGCCATCTCTGGTGCTGGCTCCAGCCTCCCCTTCCCCACCTGGGGCAACCTGCTGCGCACCGGAGCACACGTGCATGGGTGCTCCCTGGGGACAAGTAGCAGTGGTACAAGTATGTGCTGCTCCTATTTGTCCCTGGGAAAATTCACATGTGCGCTCAACTGGAAGCACCTTCTGAGCCCAGTGATGACAAGAGCAAACCCAACAGATGGATAATGTTTGGTTCTGGCCTCTGCTCTGAGGATTTCTTATGCAGTTTGTATTAAAGAGTAATTAGATTAAAAAAAATTAGCCTGAAAGCAGGGACCTGAGCTGAGGACTCCCTGATTGCTGCCATGCTTCAACATAAGAGGTCCATCCCTGATTATCCTGTAGCCTGGAACTTTGGATATTCCCCTAGGAGCTGGCAGTTCAAATCCTTATTAATCATCCAGCAAGGAGGGGCTGGAACAAGTCTCTCACAGCCCAGCTGAGCATCCTAACCACCAAATTACTTCCACTTGAAATGCCCTTCTCTTTGATTTGCCAAAAATTCAAGAAATGTGGGTTTCAGATCAAACCAATAACTAAACTTTTTTTGATTTTTCTTTTGTGCTACTAAAGTGCAAAATAAAATTATTAACTCATTTCTTGTGTCCCAAGTCCTCCCTTCCACCAGAATAACACACATAGCAGGACTACAGTGTTACGTTGGCAGACTTCTTGTCCATGGTTTATCAAACAAAATTAAGAAAAAAATCATTTTTCAAAAGGTAAAGTTGTGCACACAGCCAAACGACCTTAAAAGTGGGCTTTAAAGTAAAATAGAAATGCTTAGCATCACTGGAGACTGGAGGCGCTCTCCAAACTAAATAGTGTCTCTCTTTTAACAATAGCTATTTCATCTAGTTGGTCCTTACTAAATCCAATTACCATTGTGGAACATAAGAAATAAGTACTTTATTGAGTGCCTAGAGTTAGGAGGCATCCCATTCACGGCGATGCCTGTTTTTGCAGAGTCTGGAAAGAATACTTTCAGCAGACGGATAGAACCTAGCAGAGAAGAAAAAGAGAGACAAATGACACCAGTGGACAGTGGTGGCTGCAGGGTGTTTTTCTGTAAGTTCTGTTGTGTCAATAATTTCTCTTTTTCTTGGCCAGCAGTTTCTCAGGTGATTTAAAATGGCATTCGCACCCCAGGATGCAAGTGAGAATATAGTAATGGCTGAGTTAGCAGCCTGTATATATAGAATGAGTCTAACACATTACTCTTCCTTGAGCTGAAATTTCTTTGACTTATTTTGAAGCCCAAAGGGAAGTTTAGAGATGACACCACTTAGCCCTTCCTGAATGATTTATGAACCTTTTATTTTTGATCTCCAGTTACAGAGAGACTCTTCCTAAGATGTCTAAATCTCCATGCACTGAGACCATTTCAGAGAACCACTTAAGTATATGCTTCAGTTCAGCCAAAAATCAATGGGAATTGCTTAAATTTAAGTGCCTGCTTTAAATGCTTTGCTAACTTAGTGTCTTAATCTTTATTTCAGGGGTGGTGGCCGATGTATACATATGTACACATTTGAATAAATCTACATTTCATACAGATGGGTATTTGCATACATCTTCATGTGTGCTTACATAAAAGGAGAAAGATTGTTGATTTGGAGACTTAATTCTGACCCAGTTGCATTTTACAGTCTCATGACACCACTACATGAAGAATAAGACCCAAGGTCTCCCATTCACTCGTGGTCTGGACTTGCCATCTTTATTCTGGTTTCTAGAACTAATGTGAAGAATGTTCAGGCTGGCATGTCAATTCCCTGTGTGGCTGGAAGATAATGATCACCCCTTGTGCTCCCTTACTGATGCATCTCCTTTCCATGTGTTGAACCCCCAGTCATACCAGATTGGAAGGTAGATAGGCCCCTATTTCCTTTCCAACTGCACTCTGATCTTAGCAAGATATCCTGTCTGCCCCACAGATGGGAAGCCACTCCAGTGCAGAGATCATCCACTTCTTTACATCATGTCTTCATTGTAAGAATCCCTCCATTATTGTTATCCTTGACAAGAGAAGGCCTAACATCTTTCTGATGTACGAGATATCATAATAGACAATAGTAAGCAGCATTCTTGATGTGCTGTTTCTGTGGGGATTCCTGGAATATCATTAAAACTGTTTTTCAGTGAGGCTGTTTGCATAGGCAGTTACAAAACAAAATGTGAGAAGATGCATCCAGAATGTGGGCAAGGAGGGAAAGAAGGAAGTAATGCTCTAATAGAAGGACCCCCTGCCTGATGGTTTCTTTCCCATTGCAAGGCACATGAAGCACCCCCAAATACTGAGCAAGAACATTAATAGTTATGCAGAGCATTCTATTAAATATTTTTAAGAATTTATATTTTAAAAGAAATATCAGACCTCTTGCCAGCTCTTGTTACTTTTATTTGTAGTAAGCTTCATTTATGACATGCTAAAATTAAAAAAAATAAACATACAGAAGGATGGTAAAAAAACCCAGATAATTAAAAATACTTATAGCAGCTTAAGTGATTTATGATGTCACTCCGATCCATAGATGTAATTATGTCAATCCAAATCACTCCATATTTATTGTTCATATTTTAATGCACTCCTATATATACACACACGAAAATACCCCCCACCCCAAAATTTCAGATTACAATTTATCAGAGCATAAATAATTTCTCAAAGTAAAACTTACTTTGTTATGGAGAACTTTAATGGAGTAATGTAAGTGAGGACTCCAACTGTTTCTACAGAACAAATATCCATGAACTAGGCTACACAGCCATTTCTGCTATCCCAGCAACCATGCTAAATACGGCAGAAAGGAATTTTTAGAGAAAAGGAAAAAAATAAAGACTGCATTGCAACCCAGGCAACACTGCTCTGTATTTTACATTTGTTGTGAATTAATAATTATTATTTTTATTGCATGAGAATCTAGGAGAACAATTCTTGGGCAAGGATACCAATTGGCTGGACACTGTTCGAGTCAGAGAAGTAGGGCTGGAAGGGACCACCAGAGGTCATCTAGTCAAACCCCCTGCCTGAGCACAATCACTATTGAAACTGAAAGAGTTGGTTACAAATAGTTTGTACTCTAAGCTAGTGACAGCATTATGTACTTAGAATTGTTGGTTAAAAAAAAAGGAGAAGTGCCCTTTCAGATATTTCTTTAGGAGCAGCATCTAAAAAAACAGGCAGGTAACTGGTGTAAATTGTAGTACTGGGACTATGACAGAGACTCACACCAGCTGAGGATCTGCCTTACAGCTTATTTTCTGTCCCATAAAGCTTTTTTTCTTAAATAGAATAAAACTTCCCTATAATTTAAGGCACTTTTTACCAAAATAAATTTGAATTTTTACTCATAATGCTACAAAAATCAGACAGAAAAGTCAAAGTAGGTCAGCCCTGGAAGGCCCCCCAATGGCAACTGTAGAATCAAATGTTTTAATTGCCAGAGTAGTTTCTTGGCCAAATTCTTGTCTTTATGAAGATTGTCAGAAGTTTTCAGTTTCCAGCCAAAAAGCTGCCATGGTGAAGTCCAATCACTAATGACAGAAAGATTAAAAAACATAGATTGGATGTCTGAACAAGAGTGTATAATGGTACAAAAATGTTGTGGAATCTACCAAGTTGATCCACGGCAAATTTTTTAATGGGACACTGATTTTGCTATCAAATACTTGCCATCTCAGACTCCAGCATTTTCTTTGAATACATGGGAAAAATGTCAAACTCTGGCATACCAAAGAATATAGAAGTATTTAAAGCTACTCACTCTCGTAATGGAATGGTTCTTAACAAAATTCATTCACAGCAGATACAGTTAGAAAAGTAGGGGACATTCAAATTCATGCCAATAAAAGGCATGGATGAGCTGATTCTGCTTTCTATTAAGGCCCCTTTATGCTGCAGATTACACTATAAATTATTATTGCTAGCCACTTTAAGGCCTCTTTTCAATGGGGGAGCGAGGCAAAGAGACCAAAGTACATGTAGATTATAGTGCTGGTCTGGGAGCAATATCCAAGTAAAATACTCAATGTATAATGTTATCTTGTAATGTAGCTAGAAGCCCCTTCTTGCAGAGGCCTAGCATACTCATTGCATGAGTGTGGCAAGGCTCAGAGCAAGCCAGAAAGCTGAAGTGGCCTTCTGTAGGAGAAACCTGCAAACTACATCTACACATTGACTGAGCTAAGTGTCACTAAAGAAAACTAAAACATCCACTGCAAAGACGGTAAATATATCCTAGTGCTAAACTAACTCACTTGCTGTCCCCAGTAGCCTTTGATCCTTGTCACAGCGTGGGGTTTTAGGGGTGGCTATGATCTCCCCTAGCACCCCCTACTGTGCCAAGTTAGTCTCAAAGCACCCTCATTCCCGCCCACCATGTCTTGATCTTTTATATATCTAAGGGAGGCTGCCTTTTGTCCTCTTGGACACGGTGCTCTGTTGTATCCTGGCCCGTTCTGTACTGTGTGACTTGGTGCACCCCAGCCTTATGGGCTATGCGTGGCTCCAACTGCACCTTTACCATGCCCCAAGTCTTGCTGATATCCTGGACGTTGTTCAGTCTGTCTGGCTCTCTGCGCCCTCTCTGGTGCTCAGGCTCTCTGCAGCCCTCGTCTCTCACTGCGCCCTCTGGCGCTTGGGCTCTCCGCAGCCTTTATCTTGCAACTGCGCCCCACAGGCGCTCTGGCTTTCTGCAGCCTTGTCGGGCTACCCCCTTGCTTTGGGGCTTCTCTCACTGCCCCCTTGCTCTGGTGCTCCCTTGAGCTTCCCCCTTTGCTCTAGGGCCTCCTTGCGCTGCCCCCTTTGCTCTAGGGTTACCACAGCCTTGGGGCTTAGGTGGCTGTAGCTGTGCCTGGCCCCAACTCTCCTCCTCGGGGTCTCAAACGCCCTGCAGGGCTCAGGCAGCCTTGGCCTTACCTGGCCTCTGATTCTCCACTCCCCTTCTTGGGGCTGGGGTCAGTGCACCCCCGGATGCTGCGCCCTCTCTGGCGCCGGGGTCCCTGCACTACCGTGGAGCCCCTATGAGGCCTCCTCCAACCCCTAATAGCCTCACCCAAACCACCAGTCATAAACAGTAAACAGAAAGCTCAAGCCCCTAGGCTGCAACATAAATTCAAGCCATCTGGCTATAACCACATTCAAGCCTGTCACCGGATTTCTCCCTCTCTCACCCGTAACAACTGCCCGTGCATCCTGGCATCTTCCCTTTGCTCGCTCCAGCAGAGTTCCCACCCCTATGGCTGCTGGCAGAGAACTGCCTCCCTGGCCTCAGCATGGGTTTAAGTGGGAGCCAGGCCCTGCCCCTTCCAGTCAGCTGACTCACCAGTTTCCCCGGCAACCTGCAGCTGTACTTCTTTATTATTATTGTGGATGCCCTGGTAACCAGCAGCTGAGCTCCCCACTCACTGCTAGGCCCCTCTGCCTAGCTGTTTCCACCCTAAGGAGCAGGGCACCTGCGTGCTCTGCAACACACCTCCCCTCTTTATAGGAGCAGAGCATCAAGGTGCTGTGTGCCAGTCCTCACTACCTCACATTTGCATTTGTTGATTAAGGTATATTTCTTTGTATATTTCATCTGTCTCATCTTTACCCTGGCATTCTGTATTTTACATTTTATACCTTTTAACAAATGCATTTTTCTTTAACGTAAAGTCATACCTTGCAGATTGACTTTTATTAGAAGACATTTAGGATTGTGAATCCAAAAAAGATGACAAAGCCGGTAAGGAAATACATATCACCCGAGCAAGGGATTAACAGTAGAGGGATGGGGGTGAGGAGGGGAATGCAACTAGGTTACAGGAGATACGTTAGCCAACTAAGCCTGCGGGTGGAGGGAGGGGGTTCATGACGCTGAGAGAGAAAGAAGATAGATACACACAAACCCATTACAATGGTCCGCAATGGTGGAGGAAGTGGTTCGAAGGAAGTGTTTCAGTCCATATAGAGTCTCATCGCGGGGGTCCTCTTCGGGTGGAGTGGGGCCATCCATTGCTGAAGAATCCTCTCAAAAATGAAGGTCCATCTGGTGCAGAGGGGGGTTCAGGCGGTCCCCTCTGGGTCCGGTCCGGCGGCGGTTCGTCTGGTGGGGTTGGAGTACTGGCGGTGGCCCGTGATGTGTTCCACGTAGATGTTGCCAGACCAACAGATGGTGTCGGACACCATGAGCAGTGCATCAGCTTGGCGTGGCGGCGGGAGATGCGGCAGGCACGCAGGACACTCTCGTTGCTTGGGTCCCAGGCTCTGAGCGTTCCCATGATGAGCACATCAACTGTCATGTCATAGCCATGACCCCTCAGGATGTCGGCCAGTGGGGCGTACTTCTCCCACTTGCGAGCGCAGGCGTCGGTGAAGTCTTGGTGCCGGTTCTTGAACGGAATGGTTACATCCATGATCATGACCTTCTTGGCCTCTTCATTAGTGATGACAGTATTGGGTCGCATCTGGCTCTGGCAGTCCAGGCCGATGCAGTTCATGGAGAACTCCCCCGCTGCGGCCAGGATGGCCCTCACCAGGTGGTCCTGGACAGCATTGTGGCAGAGCTGCCAGGCCCTGACATGTGACTTGCAGCTGCATAGCATGTGGGGGAGGGTCTCTGCCGCGTAGCTGCACCATCGGCACCTCTTGTCCTGGTGGCCGAAGAGGACGGCCCTGTTCAGAGGCAGGCAGTTGAGGCGGGTGCGGTGGAGGAAGCACCAGTCCACGAAGTGCATGAAACTCCTGCTGGGCATGAAGTAGTTGCTGGAGTCCCACTTGGAGGTGACATTGAAGACCTTGCCCTGATCGGGTTTGGCCCTCAGGTTGCCAGCGTACTTTTTTCAGACGGCGTCCTTCAGGAACCTGTCCAGGAAGGTCCTTGTGCAGGGTGTCATGGTGACGCGGTTGGCATGCAGGGCTGGTTGCAGGGAGACTCCCAGCTCCCGGTGCTCCTTGGTCCAGGTCCAGGCACAGCCAATGCATTTCCTGAGCCTTCAAGAACCCGAGAAGCGAAACACCAGTGCTCTCACAATCACTACAGCAGCTACTATACACTATACTACATGGGTCTGAATGACATGGGTTTGAATGAGTGAGTGCATGTATGTGTGTGTGCACATTAAGGTGACCAGTGCCCATCATAACCTCCCAGACTTTGCATTTATAATTTTATTAAAACTTCATATCCCATTTAATAAACTAGAATTTATGATGACCCTGTGAGTTGATCCTTTGTAGCCAATAGTAAAATTTTGCAATTTTACAGAGGATTACAGCTTTGAAGTACTTAATAAATGTGGTGTATGTAACTATGGAACTTGAAGTAGAAGTTACAAATCTGTTTTCTGCATCTTAAATGTAGTTGGGACTGTCTGTTTATGCAAAGCATCTTCAACATAGAGGTTCTTTATTCACGATGAAAAAAGTTACAAGACAGTTATGGTATACTAGTCAATTGCCCATCAAGAATGAGGGAGGGTGGCAGGGGAGTGGGTGGGGACAGAGCATTGCCACCCACTACCCCATGCTGCCACCACCTCCCAAGCACCGGGGGGAGGGGGGGGTGAGGAGCTTGCCCTGCCATCCCTTCCATTCTCCTCCACCTGCACCCTGTTGCTGCCTCCAGCACTGCTGGCCTTGCACTACCCCACCCTGGCCCTGCTCCTTGGAGGTGGAGGAGCACCACCATAATGGTGGGAACAGAATAGGACAGGGGGGTGAGGCCAGTGCTCTGCACTCTGATTGGTTGTTTCACTAACCAGTCAGAGTGCTCCAAGAGCATTATGGACAGACGGATAGATGGACTAAGCCCTTTATTATGTAAGAATTGCCTCTAACGGCTGCCCTTAATCCACCAGAGTGGCTTTCTCAAGTTTTTCCCTCTTTCTGTTTCAGTTCAGTTCACAGAGCTTGCTCATCCCCTTGTTTGGAGTCTGTGGACCTCCAATAACCTGCGATCACAGTCTCTGGGAAAACATTGGGTCTTCCTTCCTATCTCTGAGTGCCTCCCAATCACCCTTTTAGCCACTCCCAAGCATCTGGTTACAACCTCTAACATACATAACACAAAACACACTTAGTTACAGATGGGCTTTTCTGTAGAATGCCTTCCTCTCCAGGGATCAGGGCCAGAATGCCTCAGCAGCCCCGGAGCTCTCTATCTGCAGCCTTGCTCCACCCCTTCTGGTCAGCAGGTTCTTCTTAAGAGAGTACAGGGATTGCTAATTGCCTCATCAGTCCTCTAGCATTTTGTTGCCTGCAGTGAGTGGGCTGGTTCTTCTTAGTGAGGTATGCAGCCTAGAGTTCTATAGCACTTTATCTCTGCTGATGGCCTGCCAAGTAACAGGAGAAGGGGGACACCATTACAGAGGTTTTAAAGATACCTTTGAAAATTCCTGTCCACCTCCATTAAGCCACTTTGAGCACCTCAACATATCTTTTCTTACCTAGAACCTGATTTTGTATTTACCTACTTCAGTAGAGGTTGTGATTGCTCAGCTTGCCAAACAATCATAGAAAAATAGGGTTGGGAGGGACTTCAGGAAGCCATCCAGTCCAGGTCCCTGCTCAAGGCAAGATCCTCCCCAATTAAACCATTCCAGAAACATTGGACTCCAAATTGCTCTTAAAAATTTCCAGGGATGGAGATTCCACAACCACTCTGAGTAAACAGTTCCAAAGCTTAAACACCCTAATAATAAGAATGGTTTTCCTCGTAGCCAACTTATAATTTCCCTCGTTGCAATTTAGGACTAATGCTCCTTGTCCAACAAGGGTTGGGCCTGAGGAGCCCAGTGCTGATTTTGTGTAGAGAACGAGACAGCATGAAAAGGAGAGTCCCCACAAAGGGGCAGATGGAAGGCCATCAGTGAGGCTTAGGCATGGATATGGGGACAGTAAGGAGGCCACAACACTAACCCTCAGGTATCAAGGAAAGGACTGTCCTGGTCTCAGGGGTAGCCTCCTTCTAAATACACACCTGTTACCATCAAATCATGACAGGCAAGAAGTAGGAGGCAGAGTAGACTAGGGAACACTGACAGGAAGAGCTGGGAATGAAAGCCCGGACCCTGTCATACACTGACAACCTGCAAACTTTTTACTGACAACCAATTTTTTTTAGTGACATGTTTTTACTGATATATGTTTTACATGATGTAAATGTAGCTCTTTTGCTAGGCTCCGTCCTGATGACAGGCCCCAGTTAGAAGGGCTACTAGTTTTAGATTTAGGGGTTTAACACCAATCACAGTAAAAAAGTAAAAAAAAAAAAGGTTTCATTGTCAGTAAAATGTCTTAGGTTTGCAACACTGCTTGACTGCAGCAGTTGTTTTATACCATGCTGCCCCCACCCCAGGAGTCCCCTACTCATCTTTGTCACCCCCCATCTTTGCCCCTTCAGCCTTACCCCTGATAGCCTTACTCCTCCTGTCCTGGCATAGACCCCTAAAGAAGCCTACCTGTAACACAGTAGTATTACAGAACCAGATGTAGGAGCAGCAGCATATGGCTAGAAGGGGAGAGGATCTACCAAACCCTGAGAGAAGGCTTCCTTCATGTTACTATGCTCCTATTCAGACACCAAGCGGCACTACTCTACTCTTCCTGTCCTTCAGTCAAGCTCTGGCTGTCCAGCTTTTTTCTGAGAGGGATCTTCAATTAAGCAGAACAGCAGTGCTGGGATTTTACACATGGCTCAAGTCTAGTTACAGACTTTGTGGACAGCCATTTTAGTCTATTTTTTTACTGACTGTCCATAAATTTATAGACAGTTGGCAACTCTGGCTATCCAGACTGGACTATTCCCTGCCCTTCTTTACTTACAAAGCCTCTACCTGCTGGAAAATGTAAGACATAATATGAAGGTTCAGTCTTACTACCATGTTTAATAACCACTGAGAGACCTGTTCTGCATGTATTTGTTTAATCCTCTTTTGAACCTGGTTAAAATGTCCATTTCTACAACATCTTGTGGCAGTGATTTTTTACTTCTTCACTGTTATTGGTACTTGAATTAAATTGATTATAGGTGGCAAAAGGTGTAGCACTACTCATATGATAATCATACCTCCTGGCAGTACAGAAATGCCAATGACATATTCATGTTAGCAGGGAGTCATGTCAGCCCTACCTCAACAGGACACAAAAACAAAGACACACAAGTGTAAATACTTAGGTGAAGAAAAGTATGTGTTTAGCTATTTCTCTGAAGAGATCAGATAGAGACAACAGGAAAGAAACTTGAAACCAACAAAATTTCATTGATAAAATTTTGGAATTTGGCAATAATCTGCCTTTTAATATATTTCAGAACATGGGTCAGAACCTCAGAGAGCTGGGAAGAGATGTAGACTAACATGACCCACTTTAATAATACCGCACCAGTTTAAGTGAGTAGAGCTTGGCCAATTAGGTGTACATCAACATCAGATAAGCTTGCAGAACGATAAATCATACGTGCCCTATATTCAGGCATTAATCAGCGCTGTCACCAAGAGTAATTGACTCAAAGTCCTCTCCAAAGTTTTGGTATAAAATTAGTGTTCTTTTGGATTTAATTTATAAATAGCTGTACCTTGAGGTTTCCTGAAGAAACTGTCTTAATATGCCCATGTTGATATTTTATTTCCAGGATGTGCCAGAAGTCAGAAGGTGAGTTATATCCCACTGACAGCTTGGGAACTGAAATTATGGCTTTTATAGCACTTCTATGACATCATCTGCTGTGCATGCAGACCTGGTTTATCAGAAATAGGGGTAGTAATAATAATATTTATATATAAATATAAATTATTTATAGAAATATTACTACCCCTATTTCTGATAAACCAGGTCTGCTTTAGTACTACTAATATTATTATTACTATATTTATATTTTATAAATATATTTGCAGTCCTTTCTTGTGAACCTACTAATCACATTCCTGATGTGCCTACCCATTATATCTGTCGTGTGTTGTTCATTATCAGTGGCACTTCTCCTTTAAATACTATAATTTTGTGTGTCTCCTCAGGTACCATCTTTGTAATAGTATTTAATGGAATCATGTAGTTTACTGTTGTTTAAAATTATTACTATAGTATTTTATAAAAGTCTTGGCTAGGATGGTGGCCCAGTGATGCTGGTCTCTGTACAATTGTACAATCATGAAGGTTTCACTGGTTTCAATGTTCTACTTGCCTTCACCATCCATACGTGAAAAAAGCAAATACCATTTGGAAGGATGCAGGAACTATTTTGCCAGAGGAGTGCTAAAATTAAGTACTACAGGGCCAAAAAAAAAAAATAAAATAAAATCAATCAAAAGTTAAATTTGAACTTCATGTCAAAATTAAGGAGAAATATGTTCTATTTGGGATGAAACACATTAGCAGAGAAGTCTGGCAAATGTTCAGCGTAGACATGGAGACAGAACAGGAAAATGACAATAAGAAATAATATCCATAGAACCCAGGGCAGCAAAGATAAGAGGCAGCATTAAATCCAAGGACATTTGTAAAGAATTCTGTGAGCTTTACCAGAAAAACTCATTTATTTACAGCAGTATTTTTAAGGAGGCAACACTAAGGAGCTTGAGGAATATTACATGAGCCATGTAGAAGCCCTCTGATGGTAGAAGTGTCCTTTGGTCACCACAAAGGAGAACCCCATTTTCATGTGAAATTAAAAGTAAGGATGAGACACCCCCCATCCCCCCAAGCTTTCTTCAGGTCAGCTAGTTGCCTAGAAGCATAAATGTTACTCATTATGTTCTGGTGGTATACCCTAAGGTAGATGCTTTCCAAAATTAACAGTTAGTTTACTATTTATTTTGCAGTAGCACTTAAAGACCTGAAACCTACTGGAGCTCAGTTGTGCCAGAAACTGTACAAACAAAAAAGCAAAAACAAAAGGCAACCCCTACCCCAAAGATCTGATAGTTTAAAACTGGGTGTCAAATATACAGCTTGTGGAGCTATATCATTTGGCCTGCAGGGGTTCTAGAGTGGCCAGGAACTCAGGGGCTGAGTCCACTGCTGCATATAAGCCCAGGCCTGAGCCAGAGCAGGCAGTCAGGTCCTGCAGGCTGACTGTGAAGCTGAATGTGGGAAGCAGTGGCCAGGGATACCCAAGCTACCCACAAGGTTGAGAGCAGGCCTAGTCCTGGGAGTTATAATTTATGGGAGGCAAATTTTGTGAAAGTAGTTTGCTTATATTTTAGATATCCTGGTGTATGTTTGTCAAATTACCTGAGGACTGGAAGTGGCTGTATGGGGTAGAGGATGTCACAAGTTGGGTGCCAGGTAGGCATACTCTGCTGTAAGGCTGAGGCCTGAAGAGCCAAAGAGTAAACCACTGGATTTGGGCTGAGGGGCCTCAACTAGAGGCAAAGGGGGCTGAGTCTGAACAGGCTGAAGCCTGGACAAGGGTTAAGGCCTGAGGGGCCCAGGGTTAGTCCGGGCAGAGAAAGATAGGAGAGAGAGACTTTGGGGCATTGGGGTCTGAACTCCAAGCTGAGTGAGCCAGAGCTAAGCTTC
>NW_017728992.1:44878535-44879447 GCF_001723915.1 Gavialis gangeticus | reverse complement strand
TGAGTGAGCCAGGGTGAGCCCCTGTAACAGAAAAAGGGACTAAGAAGAGCACCTAGAGCTCGCCGGCTTCTAAGGGCAGCCTCCCCCCTTCATCAGCAACATCAAAGGTGTGGCAAGTGAGGAATCAGGGGAAGACCCTGAGAAGCAGGAGAAAATTTGATCAGGATTTAGGTGGCCATTAAGGGAGCACCATGGCAGCCCTAGGGCATATCCTGTTACAGCTCCCCCCTCAATTTGCTCACCCCTACTGGGTGTGTCCACACATGCAAGCACGTGCGTTTGCAGCAGCTCAAATAGAAGCGGTGCAAATTTGAGCCGGGGCTTTTTGCCTCAGCGCACGTGCTTAGACATGCACTTTGTTGTGGAGCAAATTGTGCCACTTGGGGCAAAATAACCCTGCCTGGCTCTTCCTGGATCTTCAGCCAGGGGGAGCTAGAGCCCAGGGCCGGCACCTGTGCTGTCCCCAGCAATATAAAAAGCTGCCCTGTCCTGGCCCCATCAGTACAAAAAGCTGCCCTGGCAAGTAGCTCAGGGCTACTCACTCTCAGGAGCTTCTGGGGCCCAGCCAGTTGGTACCTAGGGACACTACCCCTTGTGCCAGCTGGACTGCTGAAGCAGCCCTGAGAGTTCCCTGCACACTTTACCCACTGCAGCAGTCTGGCTGTGGGGGCTGCTGCCTGACTGTGACCTGCTGTGTACCTGCCAGACTTGGATGGGGACTGCAGAGCCAGTAGAGGCATCTGCCCCTCTGGGCCAGCTGCCAGTGGACTGCAGTTGCAGGGTTGGCTTTTGTGCGGCACTACTGCCATTTGTGCTCTCTGCCCAGCCATCTGGGCAGCTGTCACCCGGAAGTTGTTCCAGGTATGGTGTCCTGCTTTGAACTGTCAAAACATGTCCTCCTGGCCCCATTTG
>NW_017728992.1:44873267-44873535 GCF_001723915.1 Gavialis gangeticus | reverse complement strand
GCCTCCCAAAAGGGGATTCAGCCCCCCAAAAGGGGTTTGGCACTCTCACAAGGGGAACGGCCCCTCAACAGGGGGTTCATCCCCCACACAAGGGGTACAGCCCCCCAATGGAGGCCAAATGGCCTCTGCAGGGACTACCATCCCCTGCAAGGCCCACATGCCCCACCCCAGCCCCCCGATTGCTGCTCCACCAGCTGTTGCAGCCCCTCCAATGACTGATCCATCCAGCCCCACCCCCCCACTCCCCCAGGACCCCCCCAATGGCTTC
>NW_017728992.1:44872491-44872826 GCF_001723915.1 Gavialis gangeticus | reverse complement strand
CAGGCACCATCACTTAACTGCCCCCCAAAAAAGAATAGAAAAAAATGGGAAGAAAAAGCCTCTGCTTACCTGAGAAGCAGGGGTCGGGGGGCTCCAGGGCCTCCTGGCAGAGCCCCCCAGGCAGCACAGGACAGCAGTGGGCAGCAGAGCCCGGGCTGGGGCTGCTGGGGCTGCTGGGGCTGTCACCATGCCCTGCACTGTGCGGGTGGGGCCCCAGTTAGGCACATGCAGCCAGACTGCCAGTAAGTGCCAGGTTTTTTGTTTGTTTTTTTAAAGCATGGGGTGAGGGGGCAGGGATGGGGGAGGTTTGGGGGGATGGGGCCGGACAGGGCAAG
>NW_017728992.1:44862673-44872389 GCF_001723915.1 Gavialis gangeticus | reverse complement strand
CTGGGGGAGTGGGTGGGGCCATTGGGGGTCCCCCCACAGTCCCTTCCCCCCTCCTCCAGCCCCCCCGATGCCTTACTCACTGGCACGGGAGTCCTGGTGCTGAAACACGTGGCCTGGCCTGCTGCGTGTTTCAGCACCAGGGCAAGGGGCAACCATAGAGATGCTCAGGCAGCTAATGCATCTCTTTGGATGACCCAACCTCTGGTTGCCCTGCCCCACTTCTTTATACTTCATTTTTTTTTAGACCCCTGGGTCTGATTTTCTCCCTGCGGTGCACGTTTGCAGCTCAGGGAACATTTTTATGTTCCCTCATGTGCCTGTTGCCCCACCTCAATGGGGTTTGAGGTGGAGCAAGAGGCACGTGCACACTCATCTGGACGCGCCCACTGAGTATCTGATACAACCGGCTGCCCTCCTAATAAAACTCTATTTAGAGATAACTACAGGAAGTCAGTTCCATGTGTGGATCCTGAAAGAGTGGGCCCTGTTATATAAAACACAGTAAATGATAAGGAAAATATACATTGATTGAGGTGGAAGATCAGCTTTCTAGAATGATTTCCTGATGGATGTGTTGTTTAAAATCTCTCTGAGACAAATTCATAGACAACATCAGTCATTTCAAATAAGGGTTGGATTGACAGCTGTAGAAGATCAGATGTTCACATGAGCTTCATAACCATGCTAATCCCATAGGTCAACCAGATTTCGAACGAGGCTAATCCCATAGGTCAACCTCATTTCGAATGAGGTTAATTGGTGGCAGACTCTGGTACAAATCTGGAGCAGGGTTGAAACAGGAGCTAAAGTGAAACACTGTAACCATCCTGTTGTCACCATACATGGTTAGCCTACAGGGGCTCTGTAATTACATCTTTGCTTACTGCCTTTTCCCTCCCAAGCCTCCTTTCTAAAAAGTGACAAGGAGAGAGAGAAAGCTCACATATAAAACTTTGCACATTAACAGAAATTTAAACAAAGAAATAAACACACACGCATCCCTGTTGGTATTTCCTCTGGCCAGCTTTTCCTTGTAAATTATCTTTTCAAATGTATTTGATATAAGCTAAGTTCTAATACTATTCTAAAAAGGGAGTTCAGCTTCCCAACACTCCTCCTCTCACAACATAAATTAATTCTTTAATAGGAGTAACCGTGTTGTGCTCACACTTCCAATATGAGCTCTGGTTGATAAAGATTTTGCTGAAAGGCATTAGGCACTGCCAACTTTATAAAAAGTTAGGTTGGTGCTCCCTTCACCATCTTCATACTGGCTGCGTCTACATGAGATGCTGACTGCGCAGTATTTCATTACTACTATACAGTAGAGTTGCATGGCAGGAAGCATAATACTACACTACTGTACAATAGTAACAAGCTATTGTTCAGTCAGCATCACAAAAAAGCCATTTGGTGACACTACTGCGCGGTAACTCCAGTAATGACTACACAGTCAGCATCTTGTGTAGATGCAGCCACTGAAAAGTGTTAATGTACAGTTGAATTGGTCCAGTCTTCATGAACCTTTTTGTCTATTAATAACCTGCTAGACAAGTAATCATCTGGCTGTTATTCTCCCTCTTCCAGTCCTGTCAGGCTAGTTGGTCATTTTTTGTTGGGAGTTGCCAAATGCACAATTTATGTTTGGGAATAGTCCTCCACCCACTTCCTTCTCTTCCATTAAATCTAAGTTACATAACTGATCCAGGTTCATAGATTCATAGATTAAGGGTCGGAAGGGACCTAATAGATCTTCTAGCCCGACCCCACGCCAGGGCAGGAGAACAACAAAAAACCCCAAAAAGAGAAACGGGACTCAAATGAGTCCAGCCAGGTAGGCATCCAGCCTCTTCTTAAAGACCCCCAGGGTAGAGGCCAGCACCACTTCCCTTGGAAGTTGGTTCCAGCTCCTAGCCGCCCTAACTGTGAAGTAGTTTTTGCGGATGTCCAATCTATACCTCCTCTCCATCAACTTGTGCCCATTACTCCTTGTTATGCCAGCGGGCGCTAGGGGAAACAGCGTCTCCCCCAAACCCTTCTGGTCCCCCCTAGTGAGTTTATAGACGGTCACCAGGTCCCCCCTCAGCCTTCTCTTGTGGAGGCTGAATAGGTTCAGGTCCCGCAGTCTCTCACTGTAGGGTCTGCCCTGTTGTCCCCGGATCATGCGGGTGGCCCTCCTCTGGACCCTCTCCATGTTGTCCACATCCCTCTTGAAATGGGGCGCACAGAACTGGACACAATACTCCAGCTGTGGCCTGACCAGCGTCGCGTAGAGGGGGAGGATCACCTCCTTGGCTCTACTCGAGATGCACCTGTGGATGCATGACAAGGTCCGGTTAGCCCTGCCAACCATGACCTCGCATTGTCGGCCCATGTTCATCTTGGAGTCAATAATGACTCCAAGATCTCTTTCTGCCTCCGTGCTCTCGAGTAGGGAGTTCCCCATTGTGTAAGTGTGCTGCTGGTTCCTACTGCCCAAGTGCAGCACCCTGCACTTGTCCGTATTAAAACGCATCCTGTTCCTGTTAGCCCACCCCTGTAACCTATCCAGATCCCTCTGCAATCTCTCCCTCCCTGCTAGCATGCTCACCTCCCCCCAAATTTTGGTGTCATCAGCGAATTTAAACAGGTTACTTTCCACCCCATCATCCAGATCGCTGATGAAGAAATTGAACAGCGCAGGCCCCAGGACCGAGCCCTGGGGGACTCCGCTACCCACCTCCCCCCAGGTCGAATATGACCCATCCACCACCACCCTCTGAGTGCGACCCCTCAGCCAATCTGCAATCCATCTGACTGTGTAGGCATCTATGCCACAGTCACCTAGTTTTTTAACTAGGAGGGGGTGAGAGACGGTATTTTATTCCTGGATACCTTCGAAGTATGTGTAGTGTTAAGTTGTTACAGAAGTGGTTGTGATACTTATTGCAAGTATAAAATTATTTTTCCTCTTCTGTCCACTTCACTTTCATGCAAATCATCATGGGAGAACTGTACTACTGTTCTGCACTTAAAATACACATCTCAACTATCCTAGTTTTTCTGTGGGAGGATTTCCTTCTTTCATCTACTGACAATGCTCTTCCAGAAGTTTAATTAGAAAACAAAACTATACAGTCACAGCTGAACTCTGTTTAAAATACTTATAAAAAATGGTAAAACATGAACGATTTTAAGCGTTTACCCGAATTAAGTATGGTCATGTGCCTTGGATTTAAACAGTCAGAGAAACATTGAGGCTATGATTCAGCAAAGCATTTCAACATCTGCTAAAATTTAAGCCCCATTACTTAATTTGTGAACAGCTTCATGAACCTAAACCATTTCAAAGCATTTCTTTTTAAAAATAAATTAATATCAGCTGCTTGACTGCCACTCAGTCTACCCATCATTAGTTAATTGATTCCCTCCCCCACAATTCTCCTGTTCCAAAAGTGCTTAGAGCTGTTTAAGTAAAAGTCCTACTTTTCACACATTTGAGAAATATTTATATATTTATATGTATGAGAAAACCCACTTGCCATTAGCTGTTGGCCAACGAGAAACATTACCCAAAATACTTGGATTAACTTCACCAGGGGTAGGAATTCAGTCTTAGTTTTTCCATTGACTTAATAGTGCCAGGATTTCACCTTTAGTCTTTAAGAGGCCAATAGGAAACAAGATAGCATTAACTCCATGCTTCTCAAACCAAGGGACAGCTAAATCAATGCCAAACTGATTATATCTTTATCAGGTTGGTAGTTATCAGAATAGTCTCCTCAAAGAAAAGACATGATTCATACACAATTTTTCACTAAGTTGCAGCAAGTCACTACCATAGGTAATACATATGAGCCGGATCCTCAACCAGGGCAAATGAGTTTTAACTAATGAAGTTAACAGTTATGTTGATTTACCAGTGGCAGACCTGACTCAGATCTTAAGGCTCAGTACTTCAGGTCTATGTTGTTCCCTGGCCTACCATTTTTACCGTCACATAATGTTGATCTTTATGGTTGCAAATGCTGGATAGAAAGCAGAAACCAAGTACAAAACATTACCAATCTTTATTTTTCCATTTCTTGCTCAGTTCCCATATCTACTGGTCCCCAGACCATGAGACATTTCATGTTTCTCATATTTGACTGATGAACAACACTAGTTGGGAAGATATGCTACTGTTATATTTTTTTCTGTAGGGTCCTCCAGAATCTATGGGAACTGAGTAATTATAATTATCTTTGTTGGCTACCAGCATATATTTAGTTATTTCACTAGATACAGAAAATCTTCAGGCTAACTCCCAGAGTGTTCATAATAGGATCTGGAAATAACTGCTATGAATAATTTAATTATCATTTTCTTTATAGAACTGATATTATTAACCAAAAGCCAATTCTACCACCCTCACTCACACAAGAAATCCTTATTTACACCGGCAGTGATGGCTCTTCACAAGAGTCCTTTATTAGAGCTTCAGAAATCTACTGGTTGTGTATTTTTCTTTCAGTGAAGTGCTTTCAAATAATGGCACTAAAATGCTGAACACTAAAAGACAGACAAACTGGCATTTGTCATGGGAACCAGAAGTTCTTGACACTATTCAGTTTTTGCAGTTTACTTGAGCCTGATGGTTTGAAACAAAAAAGAGACCGTAACTTAAATTGGAAATTCTTCTTAAATCTAGATCTCTTACAAATTGTTGTTGTTTTAAACGGGATCAATAAGAGCAGGAATTTTTAACAGGGGAGAATATATCCCATTACGAATGATGTTCCTTGCCAAGTGTAGAAACACTAGTGATATGCCTTAATTTGTATATATTTGGTCTGGGGTTTTAGTGTGGAATCTCTAAGAGCATAGGTCCAGACTTTCTCTGGTATTTCATTTTATCTCATTTTTTTCTGTGACATAGATTCTTTTCTTGTTTTGAAATGATGGAGCTTCCCATTAAGTGTTGCAAATAAAAGGATTCTATTCTACCACAACTGATACTGCATCTTGCTCCATTACTGACCCATGGAGCTGAGCAGAATTTCATTCCATGTCAGTAAAACAGTTAGTATATTTCTGTCTCATACCAAATTAACGCTGACAACTTTTTCTTCCTGTCAGTCACACAGATATCCTACTAGTACTACATCTGAGGAATAAAAGACTATGCCATATTCCTTTTTCTTTAATTAGTTGTGACCTACAGCTCTAGAATGCTAGGTAGTGGTACTTCATATAAAGTGAAATGGTGTTGATAGAAAATAATTATTGAAATGCCAGTGCAATTGTATCATGGATCCAAGATAGTTGTATAAGAGGTTCCTATCTCATCAATACATTCTTTCAGATTTCTGGGGAACAATGGGCTTTTCAATGAGCTTAAAAGGTTACCAAAGCCAGGCATTGGCTAACCAGTGGGGACAGGAAATTCCAAAACTGAGAATGTCATCTTAGCAGCTCCTACATAACTCATGAACAGCTGCCGCTCCTAATAGTAACAACATTGCATAAGGATAAAGATCTTTCAGATAATCTGATTCTAAACCACATGAACTCCATCCAGGAACTTACTGACAGTCAGTAAAGACAAAGTCCTGTTTTAACGTATTCCCAATACGATATATTGCTTAGTAGTTGACCAGGCAGCTTCTCCACTAACTTCAGCGTCCTCAGTGTTCACAACACATACTGCATACAATAACCAGGTTAGAAGTGATAGAAGCATGGGATAATTGTGTCACAGTCAGTATCTGCGAAGTCAGTCCCCAGCATCGTATCTGAAAGCTGATTGCCAATCACTTGAGATAATGATATGTTCCAACATCAAAGCCACTGTCAAAGAGAGTGCATTAGACTCCATGAGCAACTGTTTTGTTTCCAGGCCTACTAAGACCCACCTGTAAGTGATGCTGCTCATATGGGTCATGTCGGACAATATGGGCCCCTCCCCTTCATGGAAATTGGCCCTTTGTTCCTGTCACTGGTAGGTGCTGTAAGGCTTTGGGGACCTCTTTGTCGGTGCCTTGCCCCCCAGTGACGTGAGGGTGAAACCCTATTTTGATGCCACCTAGATGGTCTGGGTGCTGCCCCTTTCCCGCCTGCCACGTCTTCAGTTATTGTTGGGGAGCCAGTTCCCTGTTGGGGGCCTGGAAGGTTCTCAACCCTGGGAGTGTCTTCATGGGGCTACAAACCTCCCCTTTAACCCACACTTACCACATCCTCAGCCTGGGTAGATGCTGCTCCCTGCAGGTTTACCCACACTGCCTGTCTTGAAAGGGCTGGGTCTTCCTGGCCCTTAATCTTCAGGGGTCCACACCTTGTCTTCAGGCTGGTTTCCCCTCTTCTAAGAAATAAACTTGACCCAGTCAGAGTCAACTGCAACTTAACTGTAAAGTGCCGGCTCCTGCCGGTGGAGCTCCCAAGATTATCTCCCTCTCTCTCTGTCTCTCGGAGTCCCTTTTTATACCCTCAGGGAACTTGTGCGTCCCCTCTCCTCTAATAGGCATGGGTACTGGGGATGGCCCTGTGCCCCATTCCTACCAGTTCTTCTGGCGTCTCCGCTCTGGAGCCCAACTGACCTGAGGTCCCATTGTCCTGGTCCTTCTCACCAGCATCACCTATCTTCCCCTTCTGGGGGCTCATGGTCCTCCATGCTCTGCCCCCTCTGAGGCTGTCTGAGGATGGCTGCGGGCTTGAGGGTCTGCCCTCAGCCACAGTGCCTGACCTCCTGGTTGGAGCCCTGCCACTCCCCAGCAGCGTCCCTCCTGGTTACTGCCCCTCAACAGGGCTTCTTGCCTTTGTTGACCCCTGAGTCTGCCTTCTGCCTCACCAGTTGGGGTCCCCCAGTGGATGGCTGGCTCCTTTCCTGGGTGGCTGGGGCTGGAGCTGGATCCTCCTTGCTCTGAAGCTGGCATCTCCTAGCTGGTGTGCTGCTTCTCCCTCCCTGGCGTACCACCAGCTGGTTCCCCAGCCACCTTTTGAGCAGTCCGCACTGCTCATGAGCCATGCCCCCAGCTCTTGCTGATACACAGGATCAGGCAGCTGTGAAACTGCCAAGCCTGCGCCTGTGTCCGCATCTCTTTCCAGCTGCTGCTCATCTCTGCTCCTACAGTAAGTGCTGGGTCACGCTGATCAGGAGTCCAGGCCATGCTGGGGGGGCTCCTGCCTCCCCTCTCATAGTTCCAGACATCCTGGCTTTCAGTGTGGCTTATGTAGGCTACAACTGAAATGTATGCTTTACGAGGGTGACATTTTGGGCTCTGCCTTCCCTTATACCTCTTCCACACAGCAACTGGGTTGCCAGAGCGACAGCGTCTTTTAGGGCTGTGGGCTGAATCCTTTGGTCCCTGCGGGCAACACTCAGTCCTGAGCTGCAACTCTTGGCAAGCTTATATAAACGATGGTGCCAACAAATCTGATTAGCTGTTCAGATGTCAGTTCTCCAGCAAATAAAGACTTTGAAACAAATCATACCCTGGGCCCCTATGTGCCTATAGCCTGATGACCAGTCCAGTCCTTTTAGTCCTTTAAAGGAATTTTGACTCATACACTCTCCCCCACAGTCTGGGTCCCAGTTGCCCGGGTTCAATGACCAACTAGCCTGACAGGACTAGAAGAGGGAGAATAACAGCCAGATGAATAATTTACCTGACAATGTCCCCACTAACAGTTAAAGGTCACCCCTCCAGGGAATGCAAGTCTGGTGACTTTACTCACATGTCCCGAAGCTAGGCAAATTCCTCCTTTAGAATGCTGTGAGTGCCATACAGACAGTATTGGGTGCTCCTTTCTCCCCTCATGTCTGGGAATGCCTCCCAGGCTTCACTGCCTTCACCATTTACCCAAGTGTGCTGAAACCAGCTGTCCTGTGTGCCGGTGATCATCTAAGCCAAGGCTCCTTGCTCCTCTGCAACACTGGCATCAGGGATCATATCCCCAATGCTGTACAACATGGAGGCAGGCTTCCATGTCATCTCTGCTGCTCCTTTCCTTGCTGGCAGCAGACTTCCAGATATACTGGCAATTCCTGCATGCCTGTCTATGTGGAGCAAACAGGAACTGATGAACCGCAGTGACTGCTGCTCCTGCTGCTTCTCTACCGCCACGGTGGCTGATGCTGCTCCTACAGGTGTAGGGGGAGCATTGCTAGCCACCATTAGGCTGCTGCCGGGGTTCCTTGCACTACCCTATAGACTGCTAGGGGGCTCTCTCTCCCAGCTCACCCTCCGCAGGGGCTTCCCGCTCCCACACCACCATTATAACTTACTTGTTTTCCTTACATTGCAATGACCAGAAAAAAATTACATTGCAAACTAATACTCTTGTGTTTTTACTGACTGCCAGTAAACCACGTGAGAAAGTGGGTATATAAACTTGGATTGGACCATAAATCATCATTGCATCATAAGGGAAGACAAGCAACTGTGTTGGAATGGCAAGTCGTAGTAGACTTGAGAACAAAACATAGTGCTCACAGTGTCTCATTGGATCACAAAATTTACAGAGTATATTTGACTTTGCTGGTAAGTGCAAGGGCCTGCTATTATGTTAATGATATATAGTGGAAAGTGATTCCCAATAGGTCTGAACTAAACTGTATAGTATTACACTGTTTTGGGTGCAATATATGGGCACCTTGCTTGCTCCATCATGCCTCACATTATACCTCAAATTGGGACTTCGTGGAGGTTTTTTTTTATTTGACTGTTTTATAGTGTAATATGATCATATGAGATGTACAAAAATCCTTTATATATAAGCCATATTTTTAAATTTTTTGCTTTTGGTTTCTGAACAAAGAATAGTTACTCTGTAATATAATAAGACCTATTTACTGGTATTAAAACCGCAGACTTACTGTAAGTTTTACAGCATTCAGAATGCAATGCAATTTTTTAACCCATAATAATTTATAGCAGTAATCACAGTCACCACTGTCTCACTTTATGTTTAAAAAATAGGGCAGTTTGCTGAAAAACAGACTGTGAAATATACGTATGCTGCTATTTAAACTACAGTTTAATATCTCAGCAATGAGCTAGTGGCTACATGCAACTTAAATTTGATTGGCAATTTAATTCTCCTTTTTTTAAACTGCTTTTTTTTTTTAAATTTGATTTCTCTCCCTGCCATCTCCTCTTTTCCAGCTCACATATTCTCTCTTGCTGTGCACATATGGGTACTCACTGCTGAGGCTAGAGATTCCAGCGCCAAATCCTGACTGGAATGCTCTCTCTTGCTCCACTTCCTTCTTTATCAATCTGAGAACAACACATGAGCCCTGGTCTTGTATAGACAGCTGTGAAGACGTAAGAGTCTACCACATGGTGCTTCTTAATGTGGGACCATGTTTTATAGAAAGTGCCTCTCATTTTCCAGATATACAGGAGGTATGATCATTGTAATAGTGGAGCATGTGGTCCAACAAGAATAGTGGTCCAACAAGAACAATAGCATGTTCTTGTTGGACCTGGTTTGAGTGGGCTAGATGAGTAGTTTCATAGTTTCTAGGGTCGGAAGGGACCTGAGCAGATCATCTAGTCTGACCCCCTGCCATGGCAGGAAAGAGTATTGGGGTCAAACGACCCCAGCAAGGTGTACATCTAACCTCCTCTTAAAAACCCCCAGGGTAGGAGCCTGCACCACCTCTCTTGGAAGTTGGTTCCAGACCCTAGCCGCCCTGACCGTGAAATAGCGCCTCCTGATGTCTAACCTAAACCTACCCTCTGCCAGCTTGTGAC
>NW_017728992.1:44860811-44862529 GCF_001723915.1 Gavialis gangeticus | reverse complement strand
GATTGTAGCCTGTTGCTTCCTTCTAGTGTGCCCACGTCCCCCCACATCTTAGTGTCATCAGCAAATTTGAACAGGGTGCTTTTTACCCCCTCGTCCAAATCACTGATGAAAATATTGAACAGCGTGGGCCCGAGGACCGAGCCCTGTGGAACCCCACTGCCCACGTCCCTCCAGGTTGAGAAGGACCCATCCACTACCACCCTCTGGGTTCGGTCCTTCAGCCAGTTGGCAACCCATTTGACTGTGTCACACTAGTAGTCACACTATGTACCTGAAGCCAGACCCAAAGTACATTGAAGTCACCAGATACCTTGTCACTGACTTCACAGGGTTTGGGATAAAGGCTGTGCTGATTTTTTCAGGCCCGGAGCAGCAATGTTTACAGAGGTATTTGAAAATATGATGTGCCCGACTGGTCTGTTTTGTCTTTTTGGTATATATCTTCTCTAACCCCTTCCTCGTCCTCACCACTTTGCTATTGGTCTGATATCAGATTGGCACCAATATAAAGAAAACTGACTGTATCAGAAATTGGCCTGATATGGCTGATAAATGGCTCATGTGTGTGCGCAGCCGCTGCACAGCATGTAGGTGGCAAGGAGCACAGCCTGGAAGCTTGGAAAGCTGTGTGCAGCTGGTAAGTCTGTTGTGGTGGATGGGGATGGAGTAGGGGAGGTGTCATAGAGTGAGATCCCCAGGGGTGGCTGTGATGCCCCTGATGCTTCTGTAACTGTGTAAGCACTGCCCTAAGGGTGCCCTCTTATCTCTCCTGCCATGTCTTTGATGGAAAAATAACTTGGGAGGCTGCCCATGAGCCTTTGCTTAGTTCTGGTTTACTGAGCTTTACTCAAGCTCTCTGATCTGTAGGCCCTTTGCCAGGCCTCTTTTCAGTATGGTGCTACACGAGGCACCTCAGGCATTATGGGCCAATTGCGTGGCTCCAACCACCCATTTACTCTGCCCCATGCTTCACAGGTATTAAATTGCTGTTATGCTCTTTTGGGGCCTTGGCCTACTTGGACTCCACCCTTTGATATAGCTAGGCCTTCTAGCCTAGACCCACTGTGTTGGGCCCAGCTTTGAGGCACTAGCCCACAAACTCCTCTTATTCCTGGGCCCCTAGACCTTGCAGCTCACGCCTCTCTGGCACTGGGCTCTCCATGGCCTTTGAGACTGCACCTCTCTGGTGCTGGGCCAGCTCTACACAATCATGTGCCCCCAGTGAGACCCCCTTCTCCCCTCTTAGCCTCTTGCCTGTCCACAGGTTGAAACAATAACACAAACCTAAGCCCATGGGCTACAACATAACATTAATAATAAAGGCAGCACTCTGCCCCTTTAAAAGGGCCAACTCCCACCCTTAGAACACCAGACCTCTATATCTCTGAGCACTTTGTGAGCCCCTAGAGTCTTACTGCATTTGGAGGTAGCAAAGCAGGAAGCCAGATGAATTGGGTTGCTCTCTTGTGCAGGAGCTCCTTCTCCTGGCAGTTGCCAAAGAGAAAGTGACCCCTGGCCAGCCTCAGCCCTGACTCCTTCTGGTCAGCAGACTGCCTGCTGGTGCCAGCTAATTATCTTGTTAGCCTGTTACTCAGGCAACCTGCAGCTGTGCAGCTCTGTGTAGCCTGCCAGGCTCCTTTGCTAAGCAGTTTCTGTTCATAAAGGGGCAGGCATCCCTTGGTGCCCTGCAACAGTAGGGGTGTATGGGGGCAGATCAA
>NW_017728992.1:44854799-44855614 GCF_001723915.1 Gavialis gangeticus | reverse complement strand
TTATGGGCCAATTGCGTGGCTCCAACCACCCATTTACTCTGCCCCATGCTTCACAGGTATTAAATTGCTGTTATGCTCTTTTGGGGCCTTGGCCTACTTGGACTCCACCCTTTGATATAGCTAGGCCTTCTAGCCTAGACCCACTGTGTTGGGCCCAGCTTTGAGGCACTAGCCCACAAACTCCTCTTATTCCTGGGCCCCTAGACCTTGCAGCTCACGCCTCTCTGGCACTGGGCTCTCCATGGCCTTTGAGACTGCACCTCTCTGGTGCTGGGCCAGCTCTACACAATCATGTGCCCCCAGTGAGACCCCCTTCTCCCCTCTTAGCCTCTTGCCTGTCCACAGGTTGAAACAATAACACAAACCTAAGCCCATGGGCTACAACATAACATTAATAATAAAGGCAGCACTCTGCCCCTTTAAAAGGGCCAACTCCCACCCTTAGAACACCAGACCTCTATATCTCTGAGCACTTTGTGAGCCCCTAGAGTCTTACTGCATTTGGAGGTAGCAAAGCAGGAAGCCAGATGAATTGGGTTGCTCTCTTGTGCAGGAGCTCCTTCTCCTGGCAGTTGCCAAAGAGAAAGTGACCCCTGGCCAGCCTCAGCCCTGACTCCTTCTGGTCAGCAGACTGCCTGCTGGTGCCAGCTAATTATCTTGTTAGCCTGTTACTCAGGCAACCTGCAGCTGTGCAGCTCTGTGTAGCCTGCCAGGCTCCTTTGCTAAGCAGTTTCTGTTCATAAAGGGGCAGGCATCCCTTGGTGCCCTGCAACAGTAGGGGTGTATGGGGGCAGATCAAGGCCCCTGCTGTGGGG
>NW_017728992.1:44852646-44854722 GCF_001723915.1 Gavialis gangeticus | reverse complement strand
GGGCAGAGCATGGGATGGAGTCTCTGCCCCAGCCCCAGCCCCACTCCCTTCCTCACCATGCAGGCCTTGATCTGCGCCCCCAAGCTCCTTCCCTCCCCACTCCCCTTACATCACAACCAACTTACCAGCTGCACACAGCTCTCCATGCTGTATCAGAAATCAGATCAGTATTGGCAGAAATGCCTCCTTAAAAGTCAGCTATTGGTATTGGCCCCAAAAATCTCTATCGGTGCACCCCTACTTCCTATTTGAAAGTGCTAGATAGGCACAATATTCCTTCGTGACCACTGTAAATGTTTTGCAAGATATTTGCTCTACAAATGCAAGAGAGTTTATCATCACTCATGCCATCAACCTTTTTTCCTTTCAATAATTCCAGAACAGCACTTGAATTCATACCCTCCTGTGGCTGTACTTCTTTGTTGTTTACAAACCATTTCTTTAAGGGTTATACCTTTTCCCATAATATGGTACAGGACTGAAGTATGGCATTTTTTACTATTTATTCCATGGAATGGAATATTTTAAGATTAGCCCTCTTAACTTGTCTCTTTTCCATGCAAGGAGGCACCCAAGAACCACAACAGCAAGTAATGCAAAAAGGGTTGGTCTCTCTGGAGCAAAGATGACGATGACATGGAGAATAGATCCTATTAACATCTGTTGGAATGAATCATTTGGGTTTAGAGGTTTCTTCCAAGTCAAAAATTATATGGGTTAGTCAGTTGACTAATAAACCAGGAGTTTTGAAAAGTTCACAGTGGAGAGCTGCAGCATTCACTAATGCAAAGATGTTTTTGGATTTTTTTTTCGTTTTTGTTTTCTATGTTTCTCTGTTGCCTAGCCAACAGAATGTGGACATGGATTTCAGACCCTTTAACTTCCAAATTGGGATCAGATTCAAATAGCTGGTTTGGTTCATAAGAAAGTAAGAAAAGTGGCACAGCTTACAAAATTTGGATCTCATTTTTTAATCATCCTCCAGATGCTTCCTGAGCCTGACAAAGGGTGTTTGGACCTGAAGCTTGACCTGAAGCTTGCAAAGAAGAATTTTTCCAACTATTTTAGTTGGTTGAATTGTGATGGAGCACCAGAGGGGCGCTTGCCACTTAAGGGTTGTTGCAGGCTCTGAGTGAGCCTGCTGTGTGAGTAGCAGGGAAAGCCTCCCTCAGGAACCATTTTAAGGGGGAAGGTGGGTGGCAAAACACCTTGGGTGTCTGCCACTGTAAGGAGGACAGCATGCAGCAGACAGGTGCAGACCAGCCCTGATGAGGCAGCCATTTTAAGATCCTGGCTCTCAGGGCTGGGGCAGCAGTTTGTTGCCAGCAGCCAAGGGAGCAACAACACCCAGCTATGCTGCTGATCATGGAACATCTTGGAAATAAGGGCAGGAGCTATTGGGGACGGCAGGAGGCTTCTGGTCCTGAGTATGACTGAAAACTGCACCTTGCCAGGGAAGGGAGGCCCGGTGAGGCTCCCTGTGGTGAGGGAGTCCTCAAGAAATACCAGGCCAGTTACCTCCCTGGTGAAAGGCAAGGAGGGGCGCCTTAAAATCTCAGCTCCCACCAGTCTGGTGGGTTATAACACTGGAGGAGAGTAGGGCCAGGCACGCCCATGGGTAGCACCTGAGCCCGTGGGGGTGTAAGGCCCCAGAAAGGGGGCAAGTCTGTTGAGCCCCAGAGAGGGGGGGTGAGTGTGTTGAGGCCAAGTGTGTGGGACCCTGAAGAGGGGGCAAGTGTTTCATAGTTTCTAGGGTCGGAAGGGACCTGAGCAGATCATCTGGTCCGACCCCCTGCCGTGGCAGGAAGAGCACTGGGGTCAAATGACCCCAGTAAGGTGGTCATCCAACCTCCTCTTAAAAACCCCCAGGGTGGGAGCCTGCACCACCTCACTTGGAAGCTGGTTCCAGACTCTAGCCGCCCTGACCGTGAAGTAGCGTCTCCTGATGTCCAACTTAAACCTTCCCTCCGCCAGCTTGTGACCATTGTTCCTGGTCACTCCTTGCGGCGCTCGGGGGAACAGGGACTCCCCCAGCGCCTGCTGATCCCCCCTAACCAGTTTATAACAGGCCACAAG
>NW_017728992.1:44845681-44852022 GCF_001723915.1 Gavialis gangeticus | reverse complement strand
TGTAGTTCCCCGGGTCCTCTTTTCTCCCCTTTTTGTAGATGGGAACCACGTTGGCCCTCTTCCAGTCCTCCGGCACCTCTCCAGAGCACCACGAGTGTTCATAAAGCCGTGCCAAGGGACTTGCAATGACCCCAGCGAGTTTCTTCAGGACTCTAGGGTGAAGATCATCCAGGCCGGCTGACTTAAAAATGTCCAGCCCCTCCAGAAGCTCCCTAACTAAATCCTCACTCACTCTAGGCCCAGGTGAGCCTTCAGGCACCTGAGGCTGAAAGTGGGCCTGAGGCCAAGTGAGGCAGCATAGGGAGAGCCATGAGTGAAAAGGGCTCTGGCCTCAATTAGGAGACAAGTGGGCTGGGTTACCCAATGAGGGACCGGGGTGGAGTTAGCTCAATGCTTGGTTAATTATTTGGCCACTGCACAGATGAGGGTTGCAGGATAGACCCAAAAGCCTGTGCCAGGTCTGGCCAAGGAGTACAGAGACAAGCCTGATGGTCTACATGTTTGCTAGAGGGAGCAGGGAGGAGTGAATGTAGCCCAGTAAGGGGCATGAGTGAGAGAGGTCTAGGGAGGGCAGGTGGAATAGTAGAGGCCCCAGTGAGAAGGGGGCAGTATGCGTGAGGCCCTGAACAGGGCAGTGTGTGAGAGGCCTAACACTGTGCTGAGTTGAGACCGACCTCAGACTGAAGCATAGCACAACTCACGGAAACATCTGTGAGGCATGGGACATGATAAGGGATGGTGGGAGTCATGTGAATACTGCCCTTTGGCATCAGTGTGCTTGAAGGGCAGCCTTCTGCATAATTGACATCTTAATTATTTAACAACAAGGCATGGCAAGTGCATAAAGTGGGCAGCTTGCCCAAAGACAGGTAGGTGGGCCGGCACTGTGACCAAGCCTGGGAGTTTGTTCCCTGTCACACTAATAAAAATATTGGATTTACCCAAGAAACCTAGTCTGCCTATGTCCTTAGACCAACACGGCTACAAGCTTATATTACTCAATACTCTTGAGTACCCTTATATTACTCAAAACTCAGATCCTGCAATTTAGTCCATTAGATTGTGGAGAAAGATTAATTTTAGACCTGATTTTATAGCTAATCTTAGTTTTTCTTCCTTTTCATTAGACATGTTGCCATACTTCAGGTAGTAAAATAAAAACAGAATTAACCTTCCCAGCGCCCTTCCCCTGCAGTATCACCATTACTTTCTCCAGTACACTCAATAATTAATATGTTTAATTAACTCTTCCAGATTGACTCCATTTATCGTGATCATTTGGGGGGGGTGAGTGTGTGCATGTGCCTACATGTATCTATTTCATTTGGATTTTCAAAAAATACACCTTGTCTGTCCAACCTCTTTAGACCCTAAGTTCTGGTAGCAAAAATAAAGAAGATTTGTTTGATTTTGTTGTAGTTAAATTAGAAAGGTAACCAATAATCCTTAAATCTTACACTGTAACATTTAAGGTCTTTTTTTGATGCTTTGATGCTTGATTTTTTCCATCACCTAACCTCTTGGCCAGCATTCCACATTTTCTTGAAAGCTATTTCCTTTCCTTAGCCAGTCAACCTAAATTTAGTAAAACCTGGGATGCTGATGACCTTTACTCTTATTTATCCACAATTAGGTAATTCCACAATCTGTCTCAGGGCTCTTTCACCAAGTTATTTGTCTTTGTGTCATTATGTTATATGCCCAGAATGAACTGTTGTTTGTTTGGCTCTCCAGTTCTTATTTGGAAAAGCAGACCTATCAGACCTTTTAAAGTCAATATTATTCAATCCTAAATCAGACAAGTTGGCTATTGAGAACAAGGTCTTGCTGCATTTTTGCCTCACTGCATGAGAGTGGCATTCATTATCAAGACAACTCAACCTTTCCCCAATGTCCTTCTCTGTAACATATGAGTTAGAAAGCAGAATATAGCACCTTGGTATTCTGCCAGGGACAAAAATATTTCTGACATATTGCCAAGTCAGCTGATCAGAACATCACAAATCATAATATGTTCACTACAATTACAGTGAATGCAAAATCAAAAAAGGAATGAGTATGTCTGATTCTTCATTTTATTTTTTTTTAAATAACAAAACACAGGCTTCTTACAAGTTGGTAAGCATGACTGTCACTAACTCCTCCTTTTTCTTTTCTGGGACTTATGAGAGAGAGCTTTTTAAGAAAGACATGATCTACATTTTTCACTTGAGATAAGTGTTGGCTAAATTGTCAAGAAAGCTAGAGGCAAAGACTGGATACCCGTAGTGAACAGTGAGAGGCAGAGAAACTTTTATTTCGAGTGCTCAACCTTACTATAACTTGGATTAATAACCACCATAGATAATCACCCAACACCCACACAAAGCAATTCCCATAACCACTAATAATATCTGTCACTGAAATACCAATTCTATTAGGTTTGTCTTTTATGTGGTGCATAAACCTGTTCTTCATCACTCACAGAGCAGAATGCCTTCAGCTGAAGTTAGGGGCTACAAAAAACTGTAGCTGAATAGCTAGCAGCTTTAGGAGTTAGCAACTTCACACTCCTGCAATGGCAGAATGCTGCAGAAAAACTTTGGGAGAGAATCTTATGAGGCCTCTCTCCTGTGGGCTCCATTTAGATGCTTTTATGCCTCAAATGTGTGACCTTGAACTCCACTCTTAATTCAGACAAATGACTTCAATGGGATTTTGTCTCAGATAACTGACTTCTATGGATACTGTGCTATGGTTTGATGGAAGGAATCATTGACTAGAAAACTATGACAACCTGACACTCTAATTATGCTATAGAACATATCGTTCAATAGGATAACTATTAGGAATAGTATTAGAGAGTTAAAAACAATAGACCAGATGGTCTGACATATACCTATGTGCTTTGCGCTGCTTTAGCAAAATGTAACAGCTGGAAAGTACTGATAAATCTGGCTATTAGTTTCCATCTAGAATGCTTTCCACCCTTCAAGTTCACTTTTCTACTGTGTTCTTCAGATCATATTTTTGTTGGAGAAGAAACAGGAGCTCACTCAGAAGAAGAACTGCAGAGACTTTGAAGTTCCTACTGCACCTCTGATTTCTACACCATTATCACCAGGGATCTGGGTTTTCTGTTTGCCATGGAAAAACATGGCAAAACCTGTATTTTCTCATTTTAGAGAAAAAAAACCTGTATTTTCTCCTTTAAGGGAGAAAAATGTGGGAAACTGTGGGTTTCCTTTTGCAGACTGGCAGAGTTCCAGCCTGCAAGGGGCTGAGGGGAGCAGGAGGAGGGTGATCACACAGGGCTGTCCCTGGGGTGGGGTAGGGAGCAAATTGGGGAGACCGCCCCAGGCCCTGTGCTTTGAGGGACCCCGTGGAGCTGGGCAGAGCAGCCACAGCAACTCCATGCTGCCACAGCTGGCTTCACTTTTGTCCGCTTGCTAGCCCTGCCCCCCTCCTCCCCCCCCCCACTACCAGTGCTGCTGCCAATGGCGGTAGCAGCTTCTTTGCATCCAGGACACATGGGATCGGGGTGGGGTTGGGGCCCTTGTACCCTGCTCGGGTTGGCTGTACGTACACATGCACATGCTTACCAGGCAGCCTGGAGAGCAGCTCCCCACAGACTCATTTGGCAGGGTGGGGGTAGGATTGAGGCCCCCATAGGGAGGGAGGGAGTTGGGCAGGGCGGGACTGGGGCTTTTGCCCAGCTGGGGTGGTTTGTGGGGCTGAGGGCCCAGAGCCAGACTGTGCAGTCACAGGACCTGGGTGGGGAGTGGGATGGAGCTGTGGGTGGCTTGTCCGGGAGACAGGAAGGATCTGGCTCCCCAGTGGTGTATGCATGCCTGAGGGTCTGGTGTGCTGGCTTCTTCAGGGGTTTCCCGCCACTGCCTCCAGTCAGGCTCTCTTACTGGGGATGCCAAATGCCAAACTCTACTCAGTGTCCCTGATACAGGCTCACATAAGTAAGACTTGGAACCAACTAGCAGCTAATGCTGATGCAAAATGACTGGAGAAAATTTCTAGGAAGCAGTATAATCTGATTCTCTAAGGAACACACAGCAGATATCTGGCTTAAATTGCATTTAAAAACATTGTAATAGTAAAGTAGTTATCTATATTAATCTTAATGATTTTTAAAATATTTTAATGGGGTTACTGTTGTAGCTGGATGAAAAAAAAGAGTTTGGATATACACATACAAACACATTCTCACTTGGGAAGAGCTCCAGGCCCAGAATGAATCTTGAATCTTGAATTAAAATTGTGTTTACTCTGGTAGACAGATTAGGAGTTCAGCAACTCACCCTAGGTCTTCTAGGGCCTGTTCCAAAGCTAAATGAAGCCAAATAGAAGACTTGAATTGACATCACTGACCTTTGGAGAGACATTTTCTCCCCAGTAGTCAATAGTCCAATAGTGTTTTCATCACAAAAGGTCTCCCAAAAAACAAAAAAACAAAAACACTTTGTTGGACTTGCATATAAGTTGTTTCCACTTCTGTGTCTACTTCGATTGCCAAAAAAGGAACAACATTTACATTACAACCTCAGTCCTGCAGTATGAAGAGCCACGCTCAACCTTAAAAACAACCTGAATATACAGGCTGATAAGTATATTTGGGGGGGGGGGGGGGGGAGTGGAAGGTACGTGTCACTGTTGTCATGGAAAAAACAATGTGTGTGGAGCCACCAGCTATTTGAAAGACACTGTAGATTTCTTATAAAAACTGGACTTCATTAACAAGTTCTCAGGAAACATTATATAAGCTACCATGGTTATGTACACCAACATTTTAGAATCATAGAAAATTAAGGTTGGAAGGGACCTCAGGAGGTCATTTAGTCCAACCCTCTGGTCAAAGCAGGACCACCCCCGCCCCATACTAGATCATCCCAGCGAAGGCTTTTTCTATCTGGATCTTTAAAAACCTCCAAGGATGGATATTCCACAACCTCTCTGGATAACCTGTTCCAGTGTTTTACTACCCTCCTAGTGATAAAGTTTTTCCTAATATCTAACCTAAACTTCCCTTGCTGCAACTTGAAACTATTGCTCCTTGCTCTATCATTTGCAACCACTGAGAACAGTCCAGCTCCATCCTCTTTGGAACCACTCTTCAGGTAGCTGAAGGCTGCTATTAAATCCCCTCTCAGTCTTCTCTTTTCCAAACTAAATAAGCCCAGTTCCCTCAGCCTCTCCTCAGAAGTCATGTGCCCCAGCTCCCTCACCATTTTTGTTGCCCTCCAATGGATTCTTTCTAATTTATTCACATCTTTTCTGTAGTGGAGGGCCCAAAACTTGACACAGTACTCCAGATGTGGTCTCACCAGTGCTGAAAAAGAGGAGAATAATCATTTCCCTTGATCTGCTGGCAACTCACCTACCCCTAAGTCTTTTTCTGCAGAGCTGCTCTCTAGCCAGTCATCCCCCAACTTGTACCAGTGCATGGGAATATTCCTTCCTAAGTACAGGACTTCGCACTTGTCCTTATTGAACCACATGATATTTCTTTTGATCCAATCCTCCAATTTCTCAAGTTCATTCTGAATCCTATCCCTACACTCCAGTGTATCTACTACTCCCCCCAAGCTTGGTGTCATCTGTAGACTTGCTAAGGGTGCACTCTATGCCATCTTCCAGGTCATTAATGAAAATATTGAACAAAACTGGCCCCAGGACTGACCCCTGGGGCACTCCACTTGATACTGGCTGCCAATTAGACAATGAGCCATTGGTTACTACCCTTTGAGCCTGATGATCCAGCTACTTTTCTGACCATATTACAGTCCATTCATCAAACCTGTACTTCCTTAGCTTGCCTGCAAGAATGTTGTGGGCAGCCGTATCAAAAGCCTTACTAAAACGAAGGTATACCACATCCACTGGTCTTCCTGCATCCACAGAGTCAGTTATCTCATCACAGAAGTCAATCAGGTTGATCAGGCAGGACTTACCCTTGGTAAATCCATGGGATGGATTGTAAATCATAAAAATATCTTGTCCTTGATCAGAAAGCTGCATCTGTTTCCACTACACTCTCCCACAAGATTTGGGGACTCCCTACAACTAAAAACAAATGGCACTGCCATTAGTACACATGCTCCCTCAGTATGCCAGTATACTTATGACAGACCTTGATGTCAATTTCCTCTGCACCTACCCTCTCATCCCCCTCATTCTCAGGTGCATCAATGACATCTTCATAGTATGGACATATGAGAAGGAATCTCTAGAGAGACTTAACCAGGACTTTAAAGACTTCCACTTCCCCATCAAACTAACTCTAGAATTCTCCACTGATCAGCTTCACCTTCTATGTTAGGCAACAGTCTCTTGCTCACTCGCTGTCATTA
>NW_017728992.1:44839685-44840681 GCF_001723915.1 Gavialis gangeticus | reverse complement strand
CATTTTCTAGATACTACAGTGCAGGTTTGCAATCGCTATATTGCCACAACAGTGTATTGGAAACCAACCAACTGCCACAGCTATCTTCATGCCACCAGCTTTCACCCTAATCAAAACACTAGATCCATCACCTAAAGTGAAAATCTGTGTTAGAATTGTATCTGCACTGATCTCACAGACTAGGATAAACATCTTAAGGATCTGGAGCAAGGATTCCTACAATTACAATAAAATCCCCAAACTGTAGTCACTCAAATCAACAAAGCTAGACTCAACCCTCACTCTGACCTGCTAGAATACCAAACCAGGACAAGGACAACAGAATCCCTCTAATTCTCAGCTGCAGTCCCCAGCTTGAGCAGCTTAGACACATCATTAATGACCTCTAACTCCTCCAGGAAAAGGGTAACTGTCTCAAGTTAAACATGGGGGACAAACCTGTCCTGACTTACAGACAGTCTCCCAACCTCAAATAATGTCTGCCAAACAACAGATTAACTAACTCCCACCCCCACTGAAATAGTAGGCCTTGCAATGGGCCCAAATGACTGCTATTCTCCCCCCACATAAATACAGACCACACATCTACTACAGACCCCCCAACCAAGGGAAGGAGCTGGACTGGGAATTTTCGGGCCAGCTTGCAGAGGCACTTAAGGCAAGGGATGTAGTTGTCATGGGAGCTTTAAATTACCCAGACATCTGCTTGGAGGAACAGTCAGCCAGGTCGGACCGTTCCAGGAGGTTCCTGGCCGAGATACAGGACCTCCACTTAATTCAGGAGGTGCACAGTCCCACTAGATGAAATGCCCTGTTGGACCTGGTCCTGGCCACAGGCGATGACCTGGTAAGGGGCCTCCAGGTCCTTGACCACCTGGGTGATAGTGATCATTGCTTGCTGGAATTCACCATCCAGTGCAGGGTGTCAAGGGCCTGCAGCAAGGCGATAGCCCTAGACTTCAAGAGGGCCAACTTCAATGAGTTGAGATTAGTGGG
>NW_017728992.1:44838376-44838609 GCF_001723915.1 Gavialis gangeticus | reverse complement strand
GTGGTGCTCGGGCCAGGTGCCAGATGATTGGAAGATAGCCAACGTGGTCCCCATCTTTAAAAAAGGGAGGAGGGAGGACCCGAGCAATTATAGGCCCGTCAGTCTTACCTCAATCTCTTTGAGAAGAAACTCTTTGAGAAGATCATCATGGAGCATATCTGCGATGGGCCGGCCTCAGAGATGATACTCAAGGGCAACCAGTACGGTTTCATTAGGGGCAGGTCATGTCAGAC
>NW_017728992.1:44830184-44838229 GCF_001723915.1 Gavialis gangeticus | reverse complement strand
ACCTGCCCAGGCAGGGGGTCGGACTTGAAGATCTACAAGGTCCCTTCCAACCCTACTTCTATGATCATCATTGAACCAAATAATGAAAATAACACCCAAGGTTCCTTCATCTGCAACTCTATCATCATATACATCATCATCATCTGTTTACCTTCCTGTCTATATTGGACAGACAGGGAAATATCTACAGGTAAGAATGAATGAACATTGGTTGCAGAAAGACATGCAAGCTTGTGCCAGAACACACTAGCTTCCCTGGACACTCCATTGCTAACCTCAGGATTGCTGTTCTCCGGCAGCAAAATTAAAAAAAAAAAGAGCTTGAACAGGAAATGGCAGAACAAAAAATCATCCACAAACTGGATTGTGTTAAATATAAACAAGGACTACAGATTCTTATTCTATTACCTATCCTAGCTTTTGTGACCCCTTTGTTCCTATGGGTTCTTTGCTTGTATGCCTCTCCCAGTACTGTATCCTTCACCCAGCTTCCTTTTCCTCTTTTCCCACTTTTTGTATTCAAATCACTCATTCCACTTTATACAGTGCTCTATGCTGTCCTTTCACAGCATCTGATTAAGTGAACTCAAGTTCATAAAAGCATGCACTCTATAAGGTGCATATCTACCCTGCCTTCTGTCTGACAAGTATTACCATGCAATTCTACTCCCAAAAGTGGCTTGGAGGGGAAGAAAGAAAAAGATAGCTTACTTCTGAACAGCTCTGCTTCTAGGGATCCTTTGGTACTTTAAGTGACAAAATTACTTTTACTTCATGCTCCCCAAGAAGGCCTGCAAAAGCCAGCCCAGCTGATACAATGCAAACTGCATTATAACCCATCATGTGCATGGTTGGCTGAATTATGTACTAAGCTCTAATCAGTTGCACCTGTCCACATGAAACCAAGCCAATCACTGCACAGGTGCCACTGAAGCATGACTGGAAGACTATGAGTTATAGAAATGTCATTGTGCACCTGGAAGAGCTTGTATTAATAAGTGATGGTATCCAAGAATAAGAAAACCTTCTGAACTCAGGCTGAATAGAGAAGGCTGACAGCCTCAAAAAACAAAAAAAAACTTTCCTTATAAAATGAGCACTTTGAGGGAAATGACGGAGAATGTTTAGGCCTCTTGTAATGCATTTTTACTCACTTTTCTAACCACCACTTCTCAGTCTGGGATGGACACCTTTATCAGCATCCTGAGTGGACTGGAAATTTGAATGATCTAAAACTTCACAAAAATTCCATGCAAAATGATAGCATGCATTTTGTCTGAATTACTCCATTGTGCTTTCTGTGAAGGTATGAATTTTATTCCAAAAAGTGTAGTTTACATTACTAGCCATGCCTATTTAAAGTACTTACGTGGCCTCCTTTACTATAGCAGCTCAGAAAACTAAACCGCTGTTTCTACTTTGCTCCTGTGAGGCAAGGAAGCCCTATGCAATAGAGAAGGAACAGAGATACGGAGCGGCTAAAAAATAATTTAGGCAGAATTTAGGAATCTTAACTGCCAAATGTATGCTCAGCTGCTGCTTCACTTCAGGACCATTTGAACTCCCAAAATATCTCACTCCTTGACCATTTCATTAAACCGTCATTGGATTGAATGTAGAAATGTGCTGAAGTAGGGTTGGAAACCTCATCTTTCTTGTCCCAGGTGAGTGCTATGAGGTTAGAGTATCATGCTTGCATTTGTTCCCCTCTTTTTGGCCCAATAGATGTTGAGCTGATTTCTGCTCAGTGATACAACCTGAACCTATAGGTTGGTGTTTAGGGCATTTTCCAGAGAGGTAGAAATGGGGGGTTGAATCATTTCAGGGATAGGAGAGAACTGAGGCTGTCTCATTTCCTAGATGAGAGATCTGACTGCAGATTTATTGTAGAAAAGGAAAAGGGATGGGATAGGGAGAGAGGAGGGAAAGAACACCTCTGTTGTTTTTAAAAAAATGACCCTTTCTTAACCTCTGAATAAAGGTTTTAGGCACCTACTTTCATGAGATTGTCCCAGTCTGTGGATCAAGGTATTTCTTTGTAGCTCTGCCTGAGAGAGGGACTTTCAGATACACTCTTGTCTTCAGTGTTTCCTATTACCTACCTCTAGATGGCTCCCCACTCAGTGTGTTGGCCTAAACCAAGGCACTTTATTCTCCATGTATTATCAAAGCTTAGATGTCAGATGCAAACTGCAGGGAACGGGTGCCTAAGAATTAAGGAATACATCATCTGAATTCTCTCTCTCATTAATCTAAGTGATTTGCCAGAAGTGATACCTGAAAATGGTGATAGAACAAGAAGTTGAAACTAGGCCTCAGGTTATGCAAGCTCATAGCCTAACCACGGATCACTGTATAGGCTTGTAGCCTAACCACTGATCACTATATTTCCTTTCTACCCTGTTATTTCTTATTCCTTCAGGCCATATAATATTAAGGATCAGTCACACAGCTTAAATTCCAATGTATACTTCCCCAAACTGCTACCATGATAATAATAGATTAAGTATTACTCACAACAAGACAAATGACCCAGACTGACAGATATTTTAGAAAGAAGAGTCTGTAGTAAGAGCAGCTTCTACTTTGAGATGCTTCCTAGCAGGATAAAGGTTCTCTTAAAATAAACAAATCCCTTGACTGAAACAGCTGCTTGAAAACACAGTATTACCTGAAGATTTCAAAGATCGCCCACAGTCCAGATACTAACTCTTGCCTTCCCTCTCATCTCTCTGAAGTGTATTCCAGCAATTCCAAATGGCTTTATATAGTGGCCAGCTAGGGCCAGATTCTGGCAGTGTAAACAATTTCTAAGTTACTTCACAAGTAATTTCCTAGAGAGAGAGAGAGAGAGAGAGAGAGAGTGTTTGGGGGTGCTAGCTGCAAGAGAAATAAGCTATTACCAGGCACAAGTACAAACGGAGGAATATGGCCTTTGAAACAGAGATGGATTTGAGCTGGAAAGTTCACATCTGTATTTGGATTTTGAAACCTTCAGAATCAGAAGCACTCCGATTTGTGTTCTCAGATTAGTTCATTGTAAAAAATGAGCTCAGATCAGATTCAGATCTGGGGAAAGCCAGAATGATTTTGCAGTGGGGAATTTGGTTACTATTTCTCTCCCATTGAAGAACCAGAGTATTGGTTATGCACTTGTCTCCCCTGATTTTACCTATGCCATGTTGTAGTGTGATCTTGGTATTTCTGTTTTCCACCTTGCACAAGTGTGTGAGGGGTTGAAGTCATGATTTGAGGAGAATCCTTAGGAAAACAGTTACCTGTGAAATACAGAGGTTTGCACTTCTTGGCCCAGGCGAGCCCTACGTTCCTATGTTGCATTTGGTCTCACCCCTCTATTACAGTAAGACACAAGCTGCAACCACTGATTTGAATACACCCCTACCTGAAGAATCAATCACATGTAAAGGAAACGTGGCAAGGAAAACAGAAACACAAAGTAAACGATTCCACATGACAGTTGACCCAACGTCCATACACAATTTAGCCTCTCCCCCAGAAGAGGCAATCTGAAGAAGAGCGTGGCATGTCTCTCAACAGATGAAAGGAGAGAGAAAGCAGAGGCAGAGACTGTGGTTCCAAGTATTGCTTGCATATTTCATGAAGTTGCCATTAAGTGCAATGGCTTTCTGCAGCATTGGCTAGAGGGATGTCCGGCTTCTTTTAGGATCAGACCAAGCTTAACAGAGGGCATCTGAAGCCCCAGGCCTGTAGGCTTGGGACTTGCACATAGGATGACAGCCTAGTAGATATTGATAGACATTGTTATTGAGCTTTGCTCATTTGGATTTAGAATTTAATTGGTCTTGGATTTAAACTGAGACAGGAATAAATAAAAATTGGCTAGGGGGATGTGGAATTTCTAAGAGACTTATAATGTGGTCACTGAACTCTTCTTTCCTGCAACAGGGAGGTAATTTCTGCCACAACTGCTTAGGAAGGCAAATGGAAAATGTTGATTAGCACTTAGCAGAGGAAGTGGTTTATTTGCCATGATTATAATCATGGGAACTTTGCTCCCTGTTCTCCAGTAACCACAGTGGTAGTGTTAACTGGGAAGCCAAGTAGCCAGTTAAAAAAAAGTGCTGAATCACTCTCAGTCCCACACTGCTTGCTTAATTTTCCTTAAATTGGAAACCTTCAACAACCTTCAACTTTTTTGATGAATCGGCACATTTATGGCTTCCTCAGAGACCCACTGTGCAGTGTATTATAGCAAAGCATTTTGGACCATGATCTCCACTACAGAATGCTTTCACAACCGTATGGACTATGATACAGATATCATGGGTGCAACTGAAAACAGAATTTGGCCTGAACTGTTTAAAATCTGTCATGATAAAACATGATGAACATGTGTATTGTGACTTGAGATCTTCATGGCAAGGGGTTTCTCTGTGTATTTAAAATGCTGAAAAAACAAGTTTGCAATGCAGAATCCCTCTTTTTCAATTCCACATCATTCAGGCTGTGAATGATTATTAGGAATTCTTCTTAAATGGCAATTTGGATTTCAGGTGCAGTGACGAGTACAATCAAAGAGAACCAATGTGTAGTTTGAATTCATTTCTCCTAAAAAGCAATAGGAAGATCATGGTAGTAGAGTGGTTAAGGTTCCACAGATGTAAATTCAAGTCCTCCCTGAACTTGTGCCAAAAGCTACCAGCTGTAAATGGGTACCTGGTCATTTGGGCCTGCAAGTCAAATGTGGCTGGATCTGATGCTGACCACATTAATTCCTTGCATGCTCTCAGATACAAATGTGTGTGTGTGCTGGAACCGGAGTAGACTTATAGCTTGCTAGGCATAGGGAAATCCTTGAACTAGCAACCAAAATCTATTGCCTGTCAATTAATGTTCCCTGCTTGGAGAAAGGATATTTGTATGTGGAGGGTGGACCTTGTCAGGGGCCTCTGTTGCCCTCACTGCAAATTAGACCAGTCTCGGGATTGCTCTAATCTCACACATTATTTCCTGGGATTGCTCTAATCTCACACATTATTTCCCAGGTCTCTTTCTGGGTCAGGAAAGCATAGAATAGCTCTAATGTGGCAGATTTCACTCATCCTATCCCACATGCGAAAGGCTGGTAGAAATTCAAGGAAGAACCTTTAAGCTAATTCTGGACTCATCATGGGGGTCCTGTATGTATGAGGTATTTTCAAGAAGACATTTTCACTACCATTTCATTTTACTATGGTGGCGGAGCTGCGTAAAGGCACCTCAGCAAATCTAAAAATAAAAAAGCACTGAAGTCTGAACCCAGTCACGGAGCCACATCATTGTTCCTGAATTTCCCATTCTAATGTAGTATCATTGTTGCCTCAGAGGATGACAATAGATGCTCCTTTTTTCCCTTTCCTTTTGTCTTTTTTCCTTGTCTTTTTCTTTTCAAAGCCAAAACAAGAAGAGACCTGTGGAGAACTGGGCCATTTGCAGGCTGTGCAGGGAACAGAATAGATTAAAAACAAAAACCTTGCTTAGCAATTTTTGGGGGGGTTTTGCACAGCGATTACGCTTGCAGTTTATTAGATACATGTGGCAAATGCCTTTGTTTGGATGAGAAAGAAAGAAGAGAACGATTCAAAGGTAATGGGAGAACGGCCTACTGTTGTGCTGAAATGGACACCCTCTGCTTGGCAGCACCAGCTAATCCTTCCATCTTCTCTTTCCTTCAGAGATAAGGGCTGGGGAGAATATTCTGCGGGCTTTAAAGCATCATTTGTTTACATGATCATATTTGAATCATCTGCAAGAAGCTAATATTACACAGCCCCAGTTTTCAACTGATTCCCCAACTTGCTGTTTATAAGAAGTAAAGCCTGAGATTCATGATATCCCCTGACTGCTCCAAAGGGACAGGAGGAAAGAGCTGGTGAGGGGAGGAGGAGGGGAGAGAGGAGAGAAAGGTCAGCTCCCTCTTCAAGAATTTTTGAACTTGCTGGGATCTCTCAGAGTGTGGGTGGTAGGTGTATCAGCTGACACAGGGAAGTGTAAGCGTGAAGCCGGCCACCCAAGACCTCAGGTCACTGCTGACACTCCAGATCTCTGAGCTTGGGAAGGCACCTGCTCTCTTGCCAAAACAAACCATCTCCTGCTACGGGCATACTTGAAAAGACCTGCCTTTGTCAGCCTGGGGGGAAGAGGGATGGAGGGAGGCGGAGGAGGAATTAGAGGGATGTGGGGGCTTTTGGTTTTACTTAAACAGTCTCAAATAACCAGTTTACAATGCAGCGATGTTCTTCAGAATTTATTAAAGGGTGGAATAAAAAAAAAAGAGTCAAAGAGACTTGACTCCAGATCTGGTGAGCATTAATATTCATCGTGCTAGAATTTCATGAGGCAAGCGAGTTCTGTGGGCCTTGCTCTGGTGGTCTTCTGCTGACAGGATCTCAAGCCGCTATTTGTTATCTTTAGGCCTGATAAGTACATCTGGTTTTGATTCAGGTGGCCGCGAGCTTGCCTCAAGAGTTGAAAAGGGTGCTTTGCTCAAATTGAATTTTCTCACAAATTTCAAACTCGGATGAGAACCAGGAGAAGCTGCTGGGCCCTGTCACACAAACCTCCGTTTCGCTCACTTGGCCCTTGGGCTTGTAAAAACCTGGCACAAATCAGTTTCACCTGTTTGGCTAAGTGAGTACATGTTAAAAGTAATAAAAGCTATTAGTGCAATCAGATATTTCTCTGCATGTGTTCTGATGTAAAAACAAAACCAAAAAATGGTGAAGGGGAGCAGTGGTGAACTTTTGTCGACCTTGCCTGTCATGCGTCTTCCTGTGGCCCTGTAAATTAGTTGCAGAGGCCCTGCTAGTCCTCAGCTCCCATGTATACGGGCATCTAGGCAACCGAAGGGAGTTAGGTGGCGAGATGCGTTTGCTTCCGTAAGGCACTTTAGGAAAGGACAACATGGGTTACTGTCTAAGATGAAGAACGGGGGGGAAGGAGGAGGAGCTATGTTTGTACAAAGGTACACCCTCAGTTTCTATCTTATTAATGACATTTGTTCTTTCTCCCATTGTACTCGGACGTTGCAGAATGTGGTGCCCTGAGCCTGCACTGGGATCTGTTCCCCCATTCTTGCCGCAGGTCCCTTTGATTTCAGTGTGGATTGGTACAGGCACAAAAGTCTACTCATGTGATCCAGCTGCAGGATTTGAAGGTTATTAATTAGGTTTTCAGATGCTGAAAGGGTTAAAATGACTTTATTTGCTGTAATGTATCACCACTTACTCCTGTTTTCTTTTGTATCTTACATGCAAGTCCAATAAGGGCTGATACTTAGCACAAGAAGAATTTAACAGGCTTCTGTCCCCGAAGTTGAACGGTATTTCTAATAGTTTTCATTCTAGCAATGCATTTCGTTTCATGAAATGGTGGCACTTCAGTAGCAATTTCTCGGCATTTGGAGTACCCTGTGGAGTAGTTCAAGATTATTTCAATTGAAAAACACCATGAACACTTACATATTTGTTTACCACTTTTAGGTTCAGGAGCCCTCAGGGCAGAATGAAAGATATATTTAATTGAATTTAAGATGTATTTTTTCTCTTCTTCTTCTTCTTCTTTTTTATTTCATTTTATGGAGTTCTGTTTTGTCCTCCTTGCTGTGGCTTATCCTATGCATCCCATTGTAAATAAATGAGTAAAAGAAGCTATTTAAGAAAGTTTTTTTAATGTACCTTTTGCAGATATTGCCAAAAACTAGACATCTGTGAAAAAGCGATATTAAATATAACTAAAGCAGAGTAACCATCTAAATTAAAATAATGTGTTTTTTAAAAAAAAAATACCTAGAACAGTGCCCTAATCTTAAATTTGTTGAAAAATAACGGGGTATTTTTTCCTGATGGATTTTTTAATGATTTCCCTCTTTTCCCCAAACTTGAACTAGCTAGATAGTAAATTGAAAAATGTTTGTGTCTTTTGGGAAGGGAAAAAAAAAATCCCTGAACTTTTCTTTGAATGTTTTCAAATGTCAGAATTTCTCATTTGACTCTTAAAGCAACCCCCCCCCCCCCCCTTTTTTT
>NW_017728992.1:44816432-44830101 GCF_001723915.1 Gavialis gangeticus | reverse complement strand
CCCCCCCCCCCCCCCCAGTTTGATTCTGGTTACTTTACCAATATGAAAGATTAAACACACAACCCCCTGCCCCCATGCTACACACACACCCCCCCCCTCCCCAATCTGCCCTGGGCAGTTGATAGATACAAGCAAAAAAAATCTTTGGAAGTAGGACTAATGAGTTGTTCCAATGAGCATGTTCCACCTTGTATAAGTGAGTCCTCCAGGAGGAATTCTGCTTCTCTTTGGTGACATTATTACTTACCGTTGTCCAAATTGTTCTAGGTACTGTACAAACACAAATCAAGGTAAGTTCCTTACACTGCTGAGCTCCTCCTGAGCTCCTGCATGCTATGCAGTACTGTAGCATATACCGTGGTTTAGCCCAAGAGGGTGTGAGATATTTGAATGCTTGTGTTGAATGTACACATGGAAATAAGCCTAAACACCTGCTAATGGCAACTAAGCCATAGTTTAACTTTATGCTCAGAATATGTTTAGTCCTGGCCAGCATGGCAGAATTCTTATCCACTACATGGGTGGCTTAAGTCATTTTATTTCTGGCTGCACTCAGACAAATACAATAGAGGGAACATAATTCTAAGGCTGAATACCCCTCTATTGATCGTGTCCTACTCTGCTTAATACTAGGAACTATGTGGTTGAAATCCCAGTTGAACTCAAAACATACCAGAATCCCAGCAGATCAATGCAAAAGGGTGGAGGCAGAAAAATATCCAATTATAATGTCCTGATTCTGAAACTAGGTCAATGCAACTTCAATATTTTTAGAGTATCTGGCAATGGTTCCTAAGAAGCAATCTGCCATTTAGAGACTGTCACATAGCATGATGTAGTCATGATCCTTTCTCCTCTCCTCCATGCTCCTAGCTTGCCCCTAACACCAGAGACTGCAGAGAGAAGGTGCCCACTACTTCTGGGGCATCACCAGCTAAAGAATTGTTAGATTTTAAGATATCTTGTTTAAAATATGTCAGTATGTAATGGAAACTAATTTGCCTGAAAAACCCATTACCATTGGCAAGGTCATTGAAGCAGCTCAGTTAGAATCAAGGAACAAGGGCTTTCAGGTGGATTCCTCCATTCCCTCCTCTCTGGCCTTTTTAAAAAAAATTGTGTACTCATTTCTTAAGGAAGTGGCTTTAAATGCAAACCAAACAAAACCAGCAGTTAACTGGGGATTCATTTGCATTGTCAAACCTATCATCTTGAGTCAGAAGCCATTACTGAATCCATAGTGCTAGCAAGGGCATGAATGTTCTCTATTCATTTTACCGTATTTTAGAATCTTAATTAGCAGGGACAGTAGCTTACTTGAACATTGACAGGCAGGTGACTGAGTAGAATACCCAATTAAGGACTGGATTCATGGTAATCAGATCTTAGTCTTGGTCTTAGCAACCCAAAATAGAGTTATTACCTACCAGTGGCATGCTACCCCACAACTGGCCTTGGTCCAGTGAATACAGCTGTCTTTATGTGTTGGGATAGCTCTTTGCAATAGGTACATTTCTCCTTATTAGGCTGATAGAGTTCACAAAGTGAATTCAAGGGCAGCACAAACAGTTCACAAGTTCAACATCGCTTACCCTCCCAATGGTGGCTCTGGGGGATGGATACCAAGTAACTGGTAATAGGATTTGGATATTTTTTTACCTGCTAGGTCATTGGGTCAAATATAATCAAGATTACTAGGAAGAAAAAGTTGTTGTCATTCAAAGAGCAGTTAGTAAGCTTAGGTCAATGGTGGATGGTGGTCACAGCCCGGCTCTTAGTGGGCAGACATTCACAGCCCAAGACCTACAATGTTAATTAGCATTTTATTTGGTTTCAGATTGAGAGCTCCAGGAAATAATAAGCTTTGGAAACTGAAATCTCCCCTTGTCCCTAGAGATGATCCCTGGATGCTGGATTGGAAGCATATTAACAGAAACAGTAACTGGTAGACTTCACTGCTCCTGTACCTGATCTGCAGCCAATGGTCCAAGTCTATGGATGTCATCCGGTACTTCTTAAGAGCAGTGACACAGGGTTCAAAACAACTTTATATTGTAAGATGCTAAGTCTGATGTTGTCTGTGTTTATTAACAACAAACAGAACTTATTTTTAAAACAAAGGCCCCTTATAGTCACAAGCTGACATTTACATCTTTGCTTTCATTTCACGCTACAGAGGTGCTGGAAATGGCAGGTGACAAGAACATAAGAAATGCTACATTGGGTTAGACCAATTGTCCATCTAGCCCAGTGCCTGATCTCAGACAGTGACAAATATTAAATATTTTAGAGGATGACTGTAGTGTAATCCATCCCCTGCTGTGTCCTCCTGGGCATCAAAAATCCTTGACTTAGCAATATCAGAGGATATATCTGGGTCAGTATCAACTTGGAAAGTATACATCCGGGTTGGCACTGACCTAGAAAGATGTGAGCAGTGGGGTCCCCCAAAGTTCAGTCCTTGGACCACTGCTGTTCAATATCTTCATCAGTGACTTGGATGAGGTCATGGAGAGCACTTTGTCCAAATCTGTGTTCAACATCAAATTATGAGACAAAGTAAACACAAGGGTGGGCAGGGAATGGATTCAGGTGGATTTGGACAGGTTGGAAAAGTGGGCAGAACAGAACAGGATGCAGTTTAACAGAGATAAGTTACGAGTCATCAACACACATACAAACTGGGAGACGACCTTCTAAGTAGCACAGAGGCAGAAAGGGATCTCAGAGTCCTAGTAGACTCCAAGATGAATATGAGTCGTCAATGTGACAAAGTGATAAGCAAAGCTAACCACCCTCTATCATGCATTAGCAGGTGCATCACAAACAGATCTAAGGAGGTGATACTTCCCCTCTTAAGGCCACAGCTGGAGTACTGCATCCAGTTTTGGGCACTGCACTTCAACAAGGATGTGGATAACCTTGAGAGGGTCCAGAGGAGGGCTACTAGTATGGTTTGGAGACTGCAGGTAAGGCCCTACAAGGAGACGTTGAGGGACCTGGATCTCTTCAGCCTCTGCAAGAGAAAGCTGAGAGGTGATCTTGTGGCTGTCTACAAATTCATTGGGGCAGGGGGCAGCAAGGAATAGGAGATATTCTGTTTACCAGGGCACCCCTTGGAGTAACTAGAAACAATGGCCACAAACTGACAGAGCAGATTTAGATTGAACATCAGGAAGAACTTCTTCCTGGTAAGGGTTACCAGAATCTGTAAAGGGCTTCCAAGGGAGGTGGTACTCTCCCCTACCTAGGAGGTCTTTAAGAGAAGACTGAACAAGCATCTAGCTGGGGTCATCAGACCCCAGCGCTTGTTTCTGCCCAGAGCAGGGGGTCAGACTTGATGATCTACTGAAGTCCCTTCCGAACCTAAAAATCTATAAAATCTATGCATTTAATACCTCTCCCCAGACCTTTCCTCCAAGAATTTATCTAACCCCTTCTTGAACCTGTTTTATATTATTCCTCTATAACCTCCTGTAGCAATGATTTCTACAAGTTGAAATGTGTTATGTAAAAAAAAAAAAGGACTTCCTCCTGTTAGTTTTAAACCTGTCTCCCATTATTTTCATTAATGCGCCCCAGTTCATGTAAAAGAGAGATGGTGAGCATGGAAGGAAAAAGTAAATGCAGGTTTTATTAGTTGAATGTACATCAACAGGATCTATGCAGGGCTGTTATAATAGTAATTTTTATTATGGCTGTGATTCCAGAAAGCACTGCAACATGTAATTTATGAGTTAGTCCATTTTTTCCCACCAATATCCCGTTGTTTTACTTTTCTCTATTTTTTAAACACATCTTTAAAATTAAGCCCATGGTTAAGTGCTTTTCTGAATAGAGACTGATAGAATCACAGAAAATTGGGGTTGAAAGGGACCTCTGGAGGCCATCTAGTCAAACCCCCTACTCAAAGCAGGACCATTCCCAACTAGATCATCCCAGCCAAAGCTTTGTCTAGCCGTATCTTGAAAACCTCCAAGGATAGATATTCTACCTCTCTGGGTAACCTGTTCTAGTGTTTTACTACCCTTCTAATGAGAAAATTCTTCCAAATATCTAACCTAAACTTCCCTTGCTGCAACTTGAGACCATTGCTCCTTGTTCTGTCATCTGCCACCACCGAGAACAGTCTAGCTCCATCTGCTTTCAAACCTTCTTTTAGGTAGTTGAAGGTTGCTATTAAATTCCCTCTTAGTCTTCTCTGAACTAAATAAGCCCTGTTCCCTCAGTCTCTCCTCAGAAGTCATGTGCCCCAGTCCCTGAACCATTTTTGTTGCCCTCAGCTGGACTCTCTCCAATTTGTAGTGGGAGACCCAAAACTGAACACAGTACTCCAGATGTGGCCTCACTGGTGCTGAATAGAAGGGAATAATCACTTCCCTTGACCTGCTGGGAACACACCTTTATGATGTTGCATAAAGATGTATATTTTAAAAACAGAGGGAAGTAAAATACAAGTGAACCTCTGGAAAAAATTATCGGTAGGCAAAATGCTGGAAATTCATAGCCTGAAAATGAAATTTGTCTTTTTTATTCATCATAAGTCTGTCTTTGTAGCTGAAGGGTAACAAGCATAATTTAACATTTCCAAGTGAAATATAAACAAAGTGAAAATTTCTCAACAGGAAAAATTCCATACCAAGGTCAACAAATGGAAACCTGTGAAGGAAAGAAAAAGAAAATGTAGAAAGAAGAGCAGCTTTTTTTGTGTGTATGCTAACGTTTTAAATTGTTTCAGCTCTTATCTTTCTTAGTGTGAGTCTTGCCTTTGATTTATCAGGCCATGGATCAGACCCAGTATGAACAGTTGTTCTTTCTAGATGCAGGGACATATATATATTTGCACTATACTATATATAGTATAAAGTAATATATATAATTGTATATGTTACTTTATACTATATACATATATATAAATAAATAAAACTTTATGGTCTATATAACCATAGACAGCATGCTGCTGTATTTATATGCATATATATTACTTTATCTTTCTGCACCCTTAAACTGCTTTATAAATATGAATACATTTAGGCCAAACATCATTTCTGTGAGTTACTGTGTTAGTTACTGCCATTTTAATGTAGATGTTAAATAACTTACCTATGGCCACACTGGAAAACTGGAAGGAGTGTCCCACTGAGAGCTGTAAAAGCTCCCAGAAGAAAAAGCAAGAGAGAGAGGTGGAAGCAAGCTGTGAAGGGAACAGCTTGTAAGGAGGGGCCAGGCTGCTGTGCTGGGGCCAGAGCAGAAAGGGGCTCCCCTCCTAGTGCTTGGGAGAAGACAGAAGGATTTTGTTTTGTTTGTTTGTTGATCTAAAAACTGAACTTGAGAACTGGCTTAGGAGCTCCTCAGAGAGCCAATTTTCCTGCCAAAAGCCAGCAGGCTAAATGACTCGCTTACACCAACCCAGTCCAACCCATCCCAACCCAACCCAACCCAAAAGTGCAGTGGAGTAGATAAATAAAATGTAACATTTCTGATAGGAAAGGCTGTGTTTGCACAGATGTATGGTATGCAAAGATCAGAAGTGTGGCCTGCATGGGGTTAAAGCTTAAAACTTGAATCCTAATGAAGTTTGGAAGAATTGAAGTCCAAATGAGATCCCACCGGATACCTAGTTACCAGTTGTTTATGGAAGTGCATAAGAATACACTTAAAATGAGAAGTCGGAAGAGAAAGTGGAATAGCATAACTTGTGCACTATAAAACTGTCTTGGTATTTTTGGCATTATTATTAATAATATATCAAAATGAAACACATCACTATTTAGTTTTCTGTCTGCCTGGCAGCTTTTGCTGCATAAGTCTAGCTGGAGAACATTGTCCCATTTAGACTGGATGTTGGATGTGCCATTTCTGTGCTGTGAAGAAAATGGCTGCACATTTTTTAATTGTTTCCCTTGCATATATTTTTTAAACAGCCTTATAAAAATGTTTTCTTTGTTTCACTCCCCACTGAATTAAAAATGTGCATTAGCAGTTGCCAGTTGGGAATGTATGAAGTGGTTGTTGTAAGAACTGCCTCTCCTTGCAATATGTACGAGATTTTGCATAGTTTGAAATAAATGCCTTTTATTCCCCATGGACCATTTTCCCCAGCTAAAGAACAAGAAGAATTTCCTAACTGGTGAACATAAAGACTGTACATAAAAGGTCTTACATGCACACTCAACTTGAAATTTCCTTGGCAAGCAAGCAAACTTTTGTCACTGTGCTGAAAGTTAAGTGACTTCAATTTTTCCCAAAGTCTTGCTTGTGAATAAAATGTAACATTTGATGTTGCATGTATGGTATTTGATCGTATCCTCAGGCTGTAGGAATATCATAATCTCTCTCTCTCTATCATGCACCCACACACATGCACAAAGATGTAGTTTGTTGTTCCTTGGCTATGATTTAAAGTCATCGTTTCACTTTTTTGGGGGTTTTCATTTGACTACCACCATCTAAATCACTCTTCCCTCACAAATTGGAAGGTATGAAATGAAAATTATATTTTAAAAACACTGAAAGTAAAACAATCACCAACTGTTCAGTGCTGCAGAGCCACAGACAGAAACCATGCAAAAAAAAATTTACTTGCAAGAACACAAGTAAATTAATAGGCTGTGTCCATATGAGCACAGCCATGTGGTATGTGCTGCCACAGACCTGTCTGTGGCAGCACACACCACATATTCAGGCATTTCCTGCGCTGCTACCTAACCCCAGCGTAAAAAAGCAGAGTAGCACACATGGCAACAGCATGTGTAGCCCAAAACCAGAGCCTGGCCCACCAGAGCCACACTGCAGGTGACGGCCAGGTTCCCTAGCTTCCCTAGCCCCCAGGATCCCACGTAAGGCTGCTGGGGCCAGCTGAGGTCCCCTACCCCACCCAGGGCAACCTGCTACACACCATAGTGCATGTACAACTATGTGCCACTGCTATTTGTCCCCAGGGAAATGTGCGTATGTGTTTGTCTGGACACACCCAGAGATACTATTCCTATCTCAATTGTACTGACTACTGATGCCTTTGATGATGCCAGAAGTAAACAAACAAGGATATAGATTTTTTTTAAGCTCCAGTTCAATTCTAAGAAACAAAGAGGTGGGGGTTGGGTGGGAAACGATTTTTTGTCAAAAGGAAAAGAAATAAATAAAAAAGGAAAACAAAAACAAAGACAAGTTGGAAAAATGATTTGACCAAAGCCACGGAAGGAATTAAGCATGTATACACATACCTTTTCATCCCATGATGCGCTGGAGAGCCACTGCTTTGGAGCAGACTCGATTAATGAAGTCTGCTCCACATGTGAGCTGATACACACTGTGCTGCGCCACATGCAGTAGTATAAACAGCGAAATGTGCATCAGCAGACAAAAATGGCAGTGGGGCACTTTTGAACTAAAGCACCTCCTATGTGTTTTAGTTCAAGAGCACACCACTGCCATTTTCTTGGGGCTGACGCACATTTTGCGACTTATACAACTAACTACAAGTTTTTAAAGCACCTGGCGCTGTAGCCTTTGCATGTGTAAAAATGCCCGAAGTGTCTAAATGGGATGAGACTGCTGGATTTCCTTGTTGTCTGTCCCATATTCAGCCCTTCAACTTATCAAGCAATGTAGCTCTTCCATATGGATACCAATGACAATGGCTGCTTAACAAAAGGTGATTCATTTGGAGGTACTGGCCTCCAATGTGCCTTTGGCATTCATTGACAGAGCTCTGAGCAGCAATCCCCCATCTCAGACTATTCTACGGTGTCAGGTATTGTGGATTTCACTGGTTCCTCAGGTTTGTTCTGAGCAAGAACTGTGAAAAATCTAAGACTTTTAGAAAAAATTACCAGAGCAAACTTCAATAAAAATGATTATTTTATATTTTCAAGACCATTTCTTTAATAGAAAGTACAAAATGTTTACTTTCCCTTTAAATTAAAAGTGAAGTTAACCTTAGCAAGGCTTTCAAAATATGGCCTGCAGTGGCATGGCTAGAGGATTCCTGAACAACAAAGTTGTGCTTCTATTTTGATTTTGCTAGCCTTGGTAACAGAGATGGATAAGCTGACATGACACTGGGCTGCTTTAGATGGTATAGCAGGATAGCAGGGGGTGCTCCAGCACCAAGTCACCCATGTCACTGCATCCAAACCAAAACCAAGCTTCAGATGCCTCCCCAGGGGTGCTAGCTTCTGGCCAACCCCCTTCCTGGAGCACACCCACACCCTGGTGTAACTGCTGCCACCACCCGAGCTCCGGTCTCTGTTAGGGCCCTGTGCTGCTCGGGGTACACAGGCCCTGTAGATTAAGGGGTTGCTGAGCCCCAGCAGGATATATCTGGGTGCTTCTTATAGCCTGAAGCATAGAAAGTAGCTTCCTTTAGTCAGCTGAGCAAAGGGAACAAACAGGCTTGTCCAATCCCTCTCAAGCAAGCGCAATAAGGCTTGCTATAATGGATAGCTTTATTGAATAGAGAGGGTAGGCATGGGGAGGGGTACAAGTCAGAGAAGTATGAAAAGAATAACCCTGAGCAAACCAAAACTGCTTGGTAGCTGTTTGATACACTTCTAAAACACTCAATCCTACATTACTGGCTAAGTTTCACGTAGGTTACTCACATGTTCATCTGGAGTCTAAAAGAGCTCAACAGGCCATGTGCTTGCTTCATGTTTCCAAATATCTCTCCCTCTACTTCTTTATGGAGGGGTTGTGACCTCATCACTAAGTTCCCACCAGAAGCAGTCCCATTGGCTGCTGACCTGTGCTTCCAAATGACATCAGACTGATCAGGTGAGAGAACTAGTCACAAGACCTGCAAGGGTGGGAAACTGAGATAAAGGAAGCAGGTCCCCCCTCCTCCAGGAATGCCTCCAGCTCAGGTCACAGCTCAGTGGTGAATGAAACAGAGAGGGAGGTGCTGCCTGCTTACAGGAATGAGGCATACAGGGCAGGGCAGGGGCATGATTCCTGCACAGATGGTTTCAGATTTTTTTTTTTAGTTGCTTCCTTCCATGGACTAATTGAACACAGAACAGCATTCTTCCAGTGCAGAGGAAAGAAGAATTATTGAGCTGAAGAGAAAAAGGCATAGTCCCTGATCTATGCAAAGGCTCAGGTGTTACCAGCTGATGTTTAGAAGTCAGTTGGGGATGCTGAACCAAACCTACGGGCAACAATGGTGCAGACCGACTGTTGGAAAAGATCAGACCTATTTCTACAGCATTTTGTACTGACACCAAATGAGTCCCCTGTTGGGCATGACCTTGACAGGGAAACATGGGTCAAGCTGAACAGACTGAGATCTGGATGTGGATGCTTCAAAACAACATTTTACAAGATGAGCTTCGTGGACAGTCCCCTGTGTGAATGTGATGTCCAGCAAACAGCACTGCACTTAATCAAAAGCTGCAGTCTTTACAAAAGCTCAGATGGGGCAGACGGAGTCTGCACAGAGTGGTAATACCAGACAGTGGCTCATAGATTTGGAAGCTGATATCTGATGCCATATGGAAGTGAAAGAGAGAGGAGTTTCTGCAACACAGCAGCTTTCCCACCTCTCCTTAGAGCATCATCTAGTTACATTTGTTTATTTGAACACACTTTTATAAAAGGGAATGTAATGCGTGTATGAGATGCAGAACTGTCACAACTGGGTTCAGTTCTAAAAGCACTACATGCTTTCTCCACATAGCATCCCAGCCAGAGTAGTAAAGTTCATCACTCCGTGCCTTATGGAAAATGGGGATATTCTCAAAGATCTGGACTCCTGACCTTCATTCCCACATGGGCTAATGTCTTGTTGAGTGACACTGAGCAAATCACTAGACCCCTATGCCTGTGGCTATAAACAGATTTTGTCCTTGGAGCAGGATCAGCTGTTCCACTTCACTTGTGACACAGATGTTGCTCATTGTCCTGTGTTGAAGTGTGATAGTCCAATATATGTGCCTGGGGATTCCTGTGCTGGGAGATTCCCCAGGCACACCTTTGCAAATGGGGAAACCTGGGCTAGTGCTCCTAGGGCTTCAGCGGCCCAATCCTGCAGGGGAATTCCTGGGGTGTGCAGGATCCGGTCCCTGAAGCCCAGGAGCGCCTTCCTGGGGCAGCTAGAGAACGCAGTCAGTTCCAGGCTGCTCGTGCTCTCACACCATAAAGCAAACTGAGGCCCACTGCAAAAATAGCAGTATCAATGTTTACTGCCTATTGTCACAGCCATGATTTTGGGCATTTGTGGTGTGACAAGGGGCATAAACAATTGTTTTTTTGGACTTTGGGCCACCATAAAAATGTTTATGGTGGCACAAAGGCAAGGTCTTTTTGCAGCTTTCGTCTCCCAGTCTGCCTGTAACAAAGATATTCCTGATTTAATTCAGTGAAGAGTTATGAGGTCTTCAGCTGAATGCTTCTATAGAAATGCCAAGTGTTATTAGGAAGTGCACATTTTTGTAAACATGTTATACATTTTTAAGCAATCACATTTTCAAAGGTTTGGTTTCTTTCATTGTATTCTGGAATGTGTCATATGGTGAGAGGTGGCTTTAGCTGTATCTCACTGTTTTCTTAATTAAGTCTAGGGGGAGAGATAGGTTTTCCCTCCTGGACTATCAGGTCCACTTTTAGGAGATAATGTAGAAGTTTAATTCAGTGATACAACCATTATCCTTTTATTTCTCTCCTTCCCCTTCCCTTCCCCCCAGTAGATTTGAGAGGAATGGAATTTGTTTCCATTTGGAAGGAATAGATTTGCTTCCTGGTCTTTTTTTGCTGGGGAAAAGATACAGGCAAAACTGATACTGGAGATGAGGGGCAGAATGGGGATAGTTACTTTTGTCAAATTGAGCTCTATGGCCCTAATCTGTACATAAAGAATAGGCTAATGAAAATACAAGGTTGATCCTGGATACCCAAAATATAGTGTAAAGGCAACTCTTCCTTTTATCACTACATTTCACATGATTTGTATTGAAAGGAAGTCTTTTACCAGTTTTAAAAATAGAGAACTTCAACTGCTTGAGAGAAGCCAGACTGAAAGAGACTTGAGAAGATAGAAAAGAGGAGGAAGAGCAGGAAGTCTTCAGCATACTCTGCTCTTCCCCATTCCTATAGAAAACCTTTCTCCATACAGGCAACCCCTGCTTAGCGCTCTTAATTGGCTCCTGAAAAACTGAGCATTAAGTGAAACGAGCATTAAATGAAACCAAAAGTATTTGACGATCCAAGATGGCAATCACAAGTGTTTTTAATGACCCAAGATGGTGACAGCAAATGTTATAATGAAACTCACTGAGCACTAAATGAAATCAGGTATCAATTTAAAATGAGCGTTGTAGCAAAATAGTGCTAAGCAAAACAGCGTTAAGCGAGTTTGCCTGTATTCCATACATCCAGCCTCTGTTTTTGGAGGAGCAGAGAGGAACAAGCAGAGAGGAATATCATAGTCTTGACTGATTCTGTCTATCCAATTATGCTTCTCCCCCTCCTCAGTATTGCCAGCAATTCTGGGAGATGGAGCAGCACAGATATCTGCACACTCAGTTTTTTTTTGTTTTTTTGGGGGGTGGGGGGGTGAGTGGCAATTCACCTAATAGCAACAGAATGTCTGTAAGAAGCAGGGGAGGGTTGGTGGGGAGAGGGTTTTTTTTTGAGATATCTGGGGTGGACCTGGCCTCTGTACCTGCAAATAGATATCATCCTTGTGCTGCCATAATATTTTTTTATACCAGCACAGAATCCAAGGAAACAGACAGCCATGCTCTTGTTGTGCCACAAAGGACTAAAATTGTGGCTGTGCCAATTTGTAGCAATAGTTTGTACTGCCTGAAAGTCTTGGGTTGCCTGTGCTTTGCAGCCACCCTAAGATGGTTCTCCCAGGGCCTCAGGAGCCCAATCCTGGTTGACAACAGCCCTGGGAGCCTGGGCCTAATGCAGAGCCCATGCCTGCAGGCACAGAGCCCAGGAACCCCATGGGTTAGCTCCACTCTGCACTTGCAGAAACATGACCTGGGAATTCCTTTGCAGAGGTGGAGTGGTGAAGCCCAGTTCCCCGCTCTGCAACTGCAGGGGAATTTCTGGGGCACATGTCCACAGGCATAGAGTCCTGATCCTGCAGGGCCAATCCTGGGGCATTCAGAGAGATTCCCAGGGTGTGAAGCATGGATGAGGGAAAACCCATAGAGATTCCTTGCTTTGGCCTGCCAATATGGGCCCTGAGTTAGGTTTTCCCTTGACTCTGCTCCTCTGGGGACAAGGGCCACAGGGGTTCCCCACCTTTGCTTGCAGACAGCACCCTTGGATTCCCCCTGCAGGGGATTTCCACAGTGCATGTATCCACTGCTCTGCCCTAGGTTGGAGTATGGCACCTGAGGCCATTGTCTCTCAGGCTTCAAGCCCCTGAATGGCCAGGAGAGGCAGGAGCCTGACTCTATGGTACAACAGCCATGGCCAACATTTGTAGATGCCAATGAAGTGGATCAACTGTGCTGGGACACATCCTGGCACAGCTGATCCCACTCCAAAGATGAGATTTGTTTATAGCCTGTATGAGTCAGATCCTAAACCCACTGAAGTTAATACAACCATTTCCGTTGACCTCAGCAGACCTAGTACTGGGTCTCTTATGGTTAGAGGTGTTGAGCAACTGTATCTTCTGTTGACCTTCATTGGGAGGCGGGTTCTTCAGCTCTTCTGAAAAATCAGTTCCTGTCATACAAGTCATAAAAATCCCCAGGATTTACAACTATAAATCTGGAGAGACAAGCATCTTGCCTTTACTGCCAGAATAGCAAAGCAGAGAACCCTTAACTTCCACATGAAGAGTTATAAAGAGATTATATTATGTAGTGTTTTTTCTAGGGGTCCCAGTCAGACCTCTTTGCGTTGAAAAAGCTCCTTTTGATTCCCATGAGAGTCAATGTGAGCTTTGTCTGACAAGGATGTAAGGAATGCTGAAAAGGATCCTTTGTTCCTGTGTTAATTTTTATTTTAAAAAATACACACTGACATTACCTATATATTTATAAAGTTTGGCTGTCATATGTATAGTCATGTATTACAGTGTCTACAAATCTGTTAAAGAATGAAAATTACATTTAAATATTAGAATGAAAGTTGAAATCTAGTTTAATTGTTCTATGACTAGAAAAAAGGTCACTAGGAGATATTTATTTACAACATCTATGTTGAGCTTAGGAAAATATCTAGCCTTAAATAAATCTGATCCTTTAAGGGTCCCTTCAGTATTTTAGATATAAAGGCTATGTGCTGTATTCATTTTGTTTTTAGTATGGACTTTATTTTGCAATAGGTATTTGCTAAAGCTGCTAACATTTTCTAGAGGATGTTTTCTGAAAAGCTGATTAATTCACAGTGAATATTTCCAAGGTAAGATAAGGGGCAGGGGGGTTATTTGTTTTTTTATTAAGAGCAAATATAATTCCCTTACATAAGATGAAAGAAATCTGTATGAGGTACCTTTATAATGCTGTTGGACAGTATTGTACAATCCTATAGCACTCGGCTTGCACAGTGATCTTAGGCTGTTCTTTTCAAATCATTTACCATAAACACACAAGTAAGATTGTTCATGTTTGAAAGGCTAGCACTGTTTTGGAGTTCAGATTTCATACCATGCTTTGAGCTTGTTCATGTTGTGTGTTACCATTAAAAAGAACCCCCCCCCCCC
>NW_017728992.1:44798879-44811432 GCF_001723915.1 Gavialis gangeticus | reverse complement strand
CAGCTGGCCAAATTTACCCCTGGGGTAACTTTTGGAATAACACAGGGACATTTTTTTACCCCAAAGAGTTTAGTAATCAATTGTATTGGGATCAGTAGTAAGCAATTTAAAGGTGCAAGGGGGTACTTTAAAAATACTTTAAAATATTTTTACAAGAAGTTGGTTTGTCCTTGAAAATTCTGAGAGTCTGTGCAGAGGGCTCATAAGTAAACAGTTTTTAGGATAAAGTTTCACGCTTCAGCTAACTTCAGAAGATGGAATGTGTTAGCCTAATGATTTTTAAGGGAAAGTTCATTTCATACAAACTTTTAAAATACAGCAATGCTTTTTGTCCTTAATATTTTTCCATATACCTGAGTTTTCTTCAGTGTGAATGAATTACCTGTGTTTTTAACCTCTCAGTCAAATATTGCATTGATCATGGTTACTGAATTGTCTTTTTCTTGCTCTAACCTCACCATAGCTTTTCTGCATTTTAATATCGTTGCTTTCTACATTTCCTGTTTCTCATTTTTTTTTTGTAGTCCAGCACCAGCAAAACATTCAGAGATCATGCTTATACACATAGCAGAGATCAGTTGGGGTCCAAATGTAATGAACTTTTGTGTGTTTTTACAATGAATAGAGAACAATATAACTAATACTTACTACAGTTTTCCACTATCCTATTTTCTTCATTATATGAGCACTTCTCCATGCTATTTGCTCAGTCCTTGTAACACAAAAAGGTTGCATTTTATATCCGGCCATACAGTTTCAGCACTGAATATATTATGGATCCCAGCAATAGAGGACTGGGCCATGGGCCTTTGAGTTTTTTTTCTGTTGACTCCAACAGACTTTGTATCAGGCACAGACAGCACACATATATCCTGATTTTTCTTTTTTTGCATACAGCCATTTTAAATGGTGTTTCTTGCCAGCTTCCAGTTCTGAGGCTGATTTACCGGTAATAGGTACATAGCAGAAAGAATTAATCAGTTTCCCTAGTGCTTAGAAAAAGCATTAGCAGACATTTTGGTTGGGGGACGGGGACGGGACATAAACACACAAATACTTTGTTTAGAAAAGAGGAAAGGAAATTCTATGACAAATAATGTGTCATAACATTTTAAATGCTTTCATTTTGTCTTGTTTTTCGTCTTATGTAAACATCATCCTAGCTTTAAAAACTTTTAGACTAAAATGTATGAAATTCTGCACTTACATGCACAGACAGTATTATGGTCCTAAGCCTGTCTCTTGCATACACTTGTGTATGCACTTTATTTACTTCCTTCCTTCCTTAATTTTATTTGCATGTTGAGTCAATGCAAGTGCATAACATATCATGCATCAGTGTTTTCAAGCTTGGGACAGTACTGGCTTCAGCAGGAATTGCACTAATATAAATAGGGGCAGAATTTGACCCTAAATCTTTCATGAACATATTCATGGTAGGTGTTTACACTTGATTAAAAAGACATATTTTTTGAATTTGTGCATGCTCCTTTGTATCTTAAAAAATGTTTCATACTAAATCTAAATTTATTTTAAATTAGGCTTAACTCTGAATTCATGAAAGAGTGCCAGCGACACAGGAAAGTCAAGGGAAAATGGCTACATGAAAAGTGAAAAAGTTGTCATCTTATTTTCTCCACTATGCTTTCTTGATTTAACTCAAAGAACCACTTGGATGTCAATTTATCTTTTTAGAAATATGCCAGGATAGCTTTTGGAAAACCCCCTACAAAATCTATAGCCGTGGCTCTTAAACCTTTTAGGCTCAAGTCACTCTTCATTGGACTCCAAACATTCCTTGAAAAATGACAATTTTTAGTTTTCACTCATTTTTTGCCTACAGAAAAATAATAGAGCAATTCCCCTGTTGCAAGGAACTCAGAAAGACCACCACAGGTCAGAATGTTCTTAATACTATGGATTGCCACTTGAAATGTATGGGTTCATTTTGTGAATGATGTTCATGCACCTAACAGTGCTAACATTGCATGGGACCCACAACACCCTTGAAAGGATTTCAAGGCACCCAAGTTGTTGCAACATCCTTGTTGAAAATCACTGCTCTATAAAAATAAACGTTAAGATGGAGATAATGAAAATGACTTCCTTTGTGAAGCCCTTAGATACACATATGACACATAAGAGCTAGGTGCTGTTATTAGAAATACAGCTTAATGAATTATTTTACAATAGCAAGTTATCTGATTAATTTAGCTTCATTTTCTGTTAATCAAATATGCATGATCAGACTGTATTACTTCCAATGTATTACTTGTTTGAACTGATTTTTGCAAATATTTTTATTTTTATGACTGATCATGAATTGTTCTTTGCAACTGTTTCATATTGTTACCTGTGACTGGTCACATAATTCATGAAGTACAGTTTTGGTTCTTTAATTGGGTGAGTATGCAACATACATCTTTGAAATTCTCTTTCTGCAAATATTTGTACCAGTAAAGTTGAGGAAACCATTGTTGCATGTTGAGCTGAGATTAGTTGTTTGGTTTTTTTAATGAAAAACTAAAGAATTTATTCTTGGGCAAATGAAACATTTTGGAGCTTTTTGGTTTTAAAATATTAAAATTTAAGTATTTCAAAATTTTAAAATTGAAAACTTGAAGAAGTGTTAACAATCCTCAGCTGTTCAAAGTATTTAAACTTTTTCAGTTTTGTTTTTCCCATTTTTTGACTCAAGACTATTCACTAAATTCAGCAAAGAAAGCAAACACTAAGGGCCATAAAAATAGCCAGAGCAAATTCAGTTAAAATGCAAGTGAGTGTTTATAGAAAATGTTTTGGACTATTTGCTTTAATTTTAATATATATGAATTAAGGAACAGAACCTGATCAGAAGGTCTGTAGAACGTCAAATGCAATAGGGCTATATACATATATAGTTGTTCTCTACAGAAATTGGTCTAAAAAACAAACATTTCATGGAGGATAAAATACTTTCTGTACAAGGATATAATTGTATAGGAGTCTATAGCAAGGATCTAATTCCCCATTAACACAATTCTAGAGAAAGATTAAAAAAACCTATAGAAAAATATTGCCAACCCCTGTTAAATTCTGTAAGCTTTTTTCTATCAAAGCTATGGGTAAAGAAGCTGAGAGTTGTAAAATGGGAGGTTTGATGAAGAATAAAGCAGTCTGTGTGATCAGGAAACATAACATTCATCTTCAGTGTAACTAATCAGGTAACCTAGCTTGTGGTGAAAGAGAGAAATGAAAAGGAGAATAAGAAAGGGGCAACCACTATGTTAGAGTCTGTTATCTTTTTATGCCATATAATGTGAAATATTGCTGGAGCTGCGGTGGCCTCACCTCACTGGCTGACCTCCTCCTGACTCTGAGCATGAAGAAACAGAAAGATTTTGTGTTCTAGCAGAGCTGGGCCTTCCTGTGACCGGAGTGAAACCCTTCAGCCTCTTTCCCACAACGCTGCACTAAAGCCACGCTACAGTTCTCCGTTTATTTTTTCAGGTGAGTAAACTCTGTATCAAATACTGGTTTCTCAGTTGCTTTTAATTAGGCTTCTGGAATCCACTCTTTCATCTCGGGTGAAATCTGCGTCACTTTGCTCCAGCTATTTTCAGTTCTAAAGCCGTGGGTTTGCTTTTATGCAGCTAATTGAAGGCACACAGGAAAGGAGAAAAGGGCTAATCCCAATGATTTGAGATATTTTACGGTTAGGATAAAACCACACATTTTTGAGCTGCAAAGAACCACTTTCTAAATTTTAACTTCACAACCACTTCCCTGAGGGGAAAGAGGGCATATGGGAGAAACCAGTTATAATGACACATAATCTTCTCAGGGGTCTCACAATCTGTGTAGGGAAGGCAAAGCAGGTGATGTAGACTCTATATGACAAAAGGGATTCATTTTTCAGAACTTCCTTTCATTTGGTTCACTCCTCTGTATTTCTTCTGTAGCAGGCAGAGGCAATAGTTGGGGGTGCTGAGCAAATTACCAAGTAAGTTTTCAAGTACCACGTGGAGATGTTTAAGGCATGTGACTCCCATTAACATCAATGGGAATCTCTCAATTAGAATCACAATTGTGGGTCTGAAAATGAAGAGGAGAGGCTCCATCAAAGTGAAACCACTTGAAGATCTTTTACAAGCATTTGAACTTGGTATTTTTCATGTTCTGTTCACAGTTCTATTGTGTGAATTGCAAGAGAGATGTCTGCATTTTAGTAGCCAAGAATTTTACACCCTCCCTCCTTCCCCATGCACACCAACATTGGGTGTGTCTACATGTGCTCTTAAGGAGATGCAATAACTCCAGTGCATATTGCATTGGAATTTATTGCTACTCAGCACTACATTTACAGGTGCGCTCATAACTGCAGCATGTTGAGCCACGTCAGAGCAGCCTCAGCTAGCAAGGGGGCCAGGGTCTCTCAACCTGGGGCTGCTGTGTGCCAGCTCAACATGCTGTGGAGGGGCTGACTAGGGTACAAGGGTGCTCAAGTGCAGGGCTAGCCAGGAGGCAGCCCTTGCACTGAAGCAGCCTCATGCCCCAGCCAGCTTCATCAGCATCTACACATGTGTTGTGGTGGAGTAAATAACTCTACCATAGAACTGTACTTGTATTTACAAGTACTAACCTATGGTGGAGTTAATGGTTTACTGTATCCTAACAGTACTGCACGTGTAGACGCCGAGACTTTTCTGTGGATCTGATTAGTTTTATTAGTCTAATATAGTTGGTAAATTGTAGAGCAGTTACCTGGGGCTATCAGAAATGTAATATATGTTATCCAGTGCATTAAATGCCCTCATGGAAAACACATAGGAGAAACCAAACAACAACTGTGTACCAGAATGAACGCACACTGAAAATATACCAAAGATAAAAATACCCAATTACCTGTGGGTCCACACTTCTCAAAAGACAAACACTGTCTCTCCAGTCTCTCAGTTCTGATTCTCAAAGAGAATTTTCAAAACACCTTTCATAAATGAGCCTATGAACTTCAATTCATAAATCTACTGGATACAATAAATCATAGATTAAATGTAGACATTGGATTTATTGCACATTATAACCTGCCTGTCATCCAATAATCCCACATAACCTCTCTATATTTTACCAGCTACATTCTATCGCTAGGTCAACATTCCCTCTTCCCCCACCCCCACCTACCTGTATCACACTTATTGTCCCCCATGGCCTCTGATCCTCACTGCCACACGTCTGCATTTTCACAGACCTGCATTTTGCATATTGACTTCTATAGCATCCAAGAGAACACAAAACAAAATCAGATTCTCCTTATGCCTGAAGAAGGGTATTTGTTCCCAAAAGCTTGCAAAGAACAACTTTTTCAACTATTTAGTTGGTCTAATAAATTATATCACATCTACCCAAAGAACCCTGCCTGCCTATGTCCTTAGACCGACACAACTACAACCAACACCCCCTAACCTGTTATTGACCTTTGCACTAAGATCAAGCATTTTTGACTCTAAGAGGAGGATGTCAGGGCTAGCTCTGGCTCTGGCTCTCTTGGTACCAGCCTGGTATTCTAGCCCACATGTCAGTTCCCTGTGGAGAGAACACCCATCCTTTTTCTTTTAGGACTAAAAAAAGAAAAAGGCTCTCATCAGTATATTTGCCCAATACAGGCCATGTGCTTTATAGTCAGGCTCCACGTGGGCTGCATTCAATCACCTTCATAGCTGGTTTCCATTACTGAGCACAAGCTACTTCTGGCAGCAGTTTAATGCTAGACAATATATTTAATGAGGCTTCCTTGTATGTGAATGTAAGATGAAGCACTGTTTTCCCCTGTGCTGACTGGGGAGACAAAACCTTGTCTTTTAGTCGAGTAAATATGGTATATATAAAGAAAATATGCACCTATTGCCACTTGTTAGTTAACTCAGAAGCTGCTGCAGAGTGTCTTGTGTAATAGACAGGAAAACCAAGTATGCTATGAATTGCTGCAAAGAAGTAACATGGGATGAACGTGCTATCCTTTTTGCCCTAGCGCTTCCATATGCCCTATATGGCTTCAGCATTTCATATGGTTAGACAGTTTGATTTTGGATACAATCTCTCTTTCTCCCTCCACCTCTTTATCACCTTATCGCTGTAGCACATCGGAGTCCCAGGGGTGGCCACAATGCCCCCTGGTGGCTCTGCGACCATGCCCTGCTCCACCCCTGGGCAGCCTTCCCTTCTTACCCTCCACACCTTGATGGAAATATCCTACTACTACTAATCATAATAATAATGAGGCTTCCCATGGGCCTTCATGTGGTCCCAGTCCAAATTGGCCCCCACTTGCATCTACTGCCCTCAGGCACGTCATTAGGCCTTTCTGGTCTTAGGCCCCTCCCTGGGTTTCTCTGGTTGATTGTGCCCTACAGGCCACCTAAAGCTTTAGGAGCTAATAGCGTGGCTCCAATCCTTTCCTGTACCACACCTCAGTTCTCATGAGTGTTACAATATCATTGTTCTCTTGTCAGGGCTTCAGCCTCATTGCCCTCTGCCCCTTTATTCTCAGCTAAGCCTTCTAGCTGGGCCCGCATTGTTGGACCTGGCTTTGAGGCACTAGCTCTGGTTTGGCCCTTTTGGCCACTGGGCCTCTGGCCCCTGCCTGGTTGTGCCCCACCTTGGGCACCAGGACCCTGGCCCTTGCCCGGCTCTGGCCTTGCACTATGCCTGCTCCAGACTCAATAGTCACTTGGGCCTGAGCCTGAGCCTGCCCCTGACAGGGCTCAAGGCAATCATATGGCCCTCTGGCACTAATGGGACCTTTGTATACCACCCCTATAGTCCCAACCCAAACTGGCGGTGTAAACTGCAGCATAAACACTAAGCCCCTGGGCTATAAATATAAAGCAGAAGCAGCCCTCTTCCCCATTGAGAGGCGACAACTTCCCTCACCCCTTGTGCTGGCATACCTCCCAGCCTGGAGTCCTTGTAAACTCCCTGGGTACTTGTACATGTGACGCTGTCACCAAGTACACATGACAAAAATTCCCCTTTGTGTGGCTTACTGATATCACACTTTACACGTACACAAATTTGGAGATTTTAAATTAGTTCTCATCATTACAAACTAAACCACATCCCAGTGTCGTTCAGTTTGACCCACTGCAAGTTGCAATGATGTGGCCATAAATCTGTCACACATACCTGGCAATTCACTGAATGATGTGTAGTGATCCCCTTTGTCCACCAGATGTCACTACAATTTTTGTATAGTGAGCCTTTTGTCCAGCAAGTGCCTCTAGAACAGGGGTGTCCAACCTTTTTGAATGTGGGGAAGGATAATGAACTTTTTTATCCCCCAGTGGGCCAGCGAGCCATATTGAAACACCTTCTGTCCTGGGCCAGAGAGACCCTGCCTGTGCAGCCCTACTGCACCTGCCTGTTATGCAAGGTTCATGGTAGCTGCTGGTGGGCAGGGGCTGCTAGTGCCCACCTGGCTTGACCCAGGGGGGAGCCGTGGTGAATGTCCCCTGCCTGCTGCCAAAACCTGCACCCCTCAAACATCCCTTTACAGCTGGCTGCAGCTCGATTATCCCACTTATTCCATTAACTCACTCCCCAGTTTCACATTAACGCAACCAGTGAGGTTCTGTGAGAGCCTGCATGAGTGCAAAGTCCTCCTGCTTTATGAACAGCAGGTGAGTTTGGTCACAGTTTATTTCCTCAGCACTTGGCTACCACACATCCCTCACAAAGCAGAGCCCACCTCCCAGCCTTGACTCAATTAGCACCTAATCAAGCCTGGATGCCTGGTTTGGAATTTGCATTGTTCTTATTCACTACCAATCACCAACCCCCCTGCCCACCCCCAGTCCAGAGGTTGGCATGTCCTCTTTCATTAACCACAAATGCTCAACTTAGAAGCTGACTGGCTGCAGATTCAGCAAAGATGTAGCAATCTCCCCCCAGTCTCCAGTATTACAAGCATCCACTCTCACCCTCTCTCATTGTCTCATCATCTCAAGGCTGGTGACATTTACATCAACTGCCAGGCTAAAGAATGGTTAGCAATTTAAGTACTTAAATCTGGTTTTAAAGGACATGGGTATCACCATCTTGGCTGTCTGGATAGGGTATATAAACCTATATATAAGGGCTTTGATCTCATCTGGGGAGATCTGGGTTCAAGTAGGCTAACTCTGTGTTGTTCAACTTGGTATTTAGACAGCTGCCCACCTAGAGTGCACCTGTTTTGTCAAATATTGCATTCTTGTCTGGCTGAGCTATGTGAAAACCTTTTTTTTCTTTTAATTTAATTCTTTTAAACCAACCTTCCTTCATATGGGGAAAATCTATTTGGTTCTATGATTACAGTAGGAACATTCATACTGAGGAAGAAAAGGAATAGTTAATAATGAACGATATTGTTGATTTTAGCAGCCTGCGGGAGGTGAACACCTGGGCCCTGGGGATAGGTCCAACTGTCCCTATCATCCCAGCACTCCTCGCTCTTGGAAACAAACATGCTATGGACAAACTGTAAGGCTAAATGTCCATCAGGGCTCTACATTCATGGAGTGAAATGCACATCTCTGACCTTCCCACTGACACTTTATACTTATGGATAGCAACCTCCATGCAACAGAAGCTAGAGTGAAGAAGACCACATAACTATCTTTTTGCAAAACTCTGTGTGTGTTGGTAGCAGTCAGGGTGGGGCTTCTCATTCATATCTGCGCTTTGTTTTCTTCCAAAGGCAGAGAACAGCAAGCAGGGACGTTAGTCTTCAGGCACCAAGTCTTGTTTTATGGGCCTCTTTATTTTTAAGGGAAACATTAGTTTTAAACCCCAGAAAACTCCTACACACTTTCTAGCTCAGTATAATGAAAGCCGTGAGTAGGTAATGGACACAGCACAACAGTCAGAGAAAGCAGGACCCAGCAAAATATTTTCCGGCTGCACACTTGTGAAATGTTGGAAGCACCTTATATTTGCAAAGGTTGCCTTGCAGAAATACTAGGCTACACATTTGCTTTCCACTGTCAGCAGTGGCTAGGATCACATCATTTCGCAGCACACAAGCTGTCCTGATATACAGTGCTACTCAGATGGAGTGTTCTGGCTCAGTTCCAGTGACTAACATTCTGTCTCCCTCCTGCATTTCAGCTGGCTGTTTCTCATCTAAGGCTCCTCTCTTCAACAGCTCTGCAGCATTGCTGTGATCTGTAAAGCAACTGCCATGTTCTGCCCCTGCAAGGTGTTTCCTTCCTGGGCTCTGGAGATGCCTTGCCCCTTGTAGCTTGCAGTTGACATGCTTAGACACAGCCAATGAGCATCCCTCTATCACACATTGTGGCTTCATAACCAGGAGGCATCTGTGATTTCTCTGTCTCTGATAAAAGACTCCCAAGGGCCTTGAGCAAATCGTGGGAAGACCAGTGACTTCCCAGTGGGTTGGGGGTAAGTGAGGTCAGAACCAAGCCCTTGGAGTCAAGCAGAGCTGGTCAAAGCTTTCCCCAGTGCCAGGAGGCCATCAGGCTCCCCCGGGGTCCTTGTCCATTGGGTTGAACAGTGTGCTGGGGATTTTCTAAAGCTTCAATCTTCAGGGAAACGTTAGTATTAAGGATTTTAGAAACTTTTATGCAGAAGTTGTCCTGCTTGTTTCAGTCACTCCAAGAGCCAGGAATTCAGGCCAGAAATTCCTGTAGGGAAAACAGAGGGAGCACTGCATGGTCTGGCAGCAGCGGTGTCAAACACACCCACACACAGTGGTACAACAAGCAGAAGGGTTTGCAAGCATGTGGTGAGTTAAGTCAGCAAATTGTTCCTACACCAGCTCAGCCTGAACTGCAAGGGTTGAGGGGAGGGGGGCTGCTGGCTTGTATTATCCTTGAATAAAATCTGTCCAACTGGTTTTGAGCACTGCCAAACCAGCTGAACTCCTCAGATGGGCCAGTGAGGGGGCATGGATGTGGGCAATCACCAAGGCTCCAAGATTGGGTGGGGGGAGTGAAGCCCCAATGCAAAATAAAGTGTACTTAATGACACAGAAACAGCAAAATAAATAAGAATAAAAATAAAGATAGAAATGAAAAGAGAAAGAATAGAATAAGAATAAAAATGGTGAAAATTTTTTGTAAAATGTGTTAAAATTTAATTAAATGAATTAATTGTGAGCTATAGAGATGACTGGTCCATAGTGGGAATTACTGGTGAGAAGCACCCCCTGCTATAATTTAGCATGAAGAGATCAGCAATGGTAGATTGTTACGTAGTGCCGCTTCCAGGATTTTATGTGAATAGCGCATTGCTAAAACCCAGCCTCTCAGTGACAGAAAGATAAATACCAGCATTTCAAATGACAGAAATTTAACACCCATTATTTCAATTCAGGGGGCACAAACCCTCGATACATGTACAAGCACCCCCTGAGCCTCACTGTTCCTGTAGGCAGCAAAGCAATCAGTCGAGCATCCCTGGGTACCTCTCCTGAACAGGAGCGCCTAACCCTGCAGCTGGGAAGACTCTACAGTTGTGTAGGGTTTCTTGAAGAGAACACACCTAGAGAAAAATGCTTGAATTATCCATGCAGGTAAGTTTAACTATGGGTATTTTTCCGTGGTTTACAAACCTCTAAGAGCTCAGATTTTTGGAGGAGAAAACTAAGTTCACGCTAATAGAGTCTTGTCTAAATTGTCTATTTAAGCTTCTACATCTTTGCTATTGTACAATTTTTCCTCCTAACATATCACGGGATAAATTTTCCTCTCAGTAACAAAAAGTACAACCTCATTTATTTGGGTGGAGCAGCATTGCAGTAACTGAGAGGAGAATTTGGCTGAGTACTAATACTGGGTATACCCTAGATGTTGGGAGCAATGCCATACCTGGACTCCTGGTGGCCCTGGGCGAACTTTTAGCACCAGGCTTCCCTTCACCAGAGATAATTATTTTTTTGGTACATTTTGTTTAATTTTTGGGCCCCCTTTCTGTCGGGTCCCCCGGCACCCACCTGGTTCTCCCATGCCTGTGTCCGGCTCTGGTTGAGAGCACTATTTGTTCGCTTCCTGACAAAATAGTCCACGTCTTCAAAAGCTAACAGTCTGTAATACCAATGCTAATGCAGGGTATAGGAAGGGAAAGCAAGATATGAACAGAGCGGTCAAATTAATTGACTTAAAAAAAAAAAAGACAAAGGGTTTTTAAAAGATTTAATAACCTGAAAATTAAATTAAAAGCTTCATTTCAAGTTTAATGCAGCATTTATTTATTTATTTATTTTTCCATTTTTCCATCCCTGAGAGAGAGACATCAATTTGGGGTCAACCTGAACCCATTTCTTTTCTCCTAATATTTTGGTTCAGATAGACCAAAAATCTATTTTTTCATCTCTGATCAGCTTAATAGCTTGAAGATCGATTTAGGATTGTTGATTGCAACTGTGTTGGTCTAAGGACATAGGCAGGCAAGGTTCTTTGGGTAGATGTGATATCTTTTATTACACCAACTAAATACAGTACTTAGAAAAAATTATTTGTAAGGTTTTGGGCACAAACATCCTTTGTCAGGCATAAGGAGACTCTGCATGTGTTATGTGTTCTCCAAGGTAGAAAAGAAGCTAATTTATAACATGTAGGTCTGAAGATGGACTGGCACCAGACTGCTGGAAGGCATCAGTCTTAATACCCAGGTTTCTTCCTGACAGGCAACATGCTTCTCTTTTTCTGATGCTTCTCATTTTCTGTTTTTTTTTCCAGTTAGATGGAAAAAAACAGTATCCCTAATAGCTTTCCTACTTAATTATTAGCTGGATAGTTTCTTGCAGGTGTCAGGACAGAAGAGACTTTGAAGGGGGATTTAAAGAATGAAAAAGCATTGGACTGCTGTGTAGTGGTTCCTGGTCCATATTCTGCATATATTAGTTCCATTCCAACTAATAGATTGTCACCAAAAGAAACCATTTAGAATGTCTTACTGGCCTGTATCCTGAAGAGGAGGAAGCCGTGGAACACATAATTCATGCCAAAAAATTAGAAGTAGTTGGTGTTCAACATTACAAAACCTACAAGATAAGGCAGTTTCATAATGCAAACAAGGCAGTTTAAGTTCCAGGCACAAAAGGTAGCTGGACAGGGACCTAACAATGTCCAGATGAGCCCTCAAGCACAGACTAGGGCAGCATCCCACCTGCACAACTTTCTGTTTTTGTCTATCATTTCAAATCTACATCACCATCCTTGTCTTGCATGTCTCTGCTCTTGCTGTATCCTCTTCCAAGTTCTTGACAGATTTATTCCTTTTTTCCACCACCCACTCCTGCCCCCTCACTGGCTCTTTGTCTCTTCTCTTTCTCCCAGCTCACCAGTGGCTTTTTTTCCCTTTCTTTACCCTCTTGCTCTGTATACCATGCTTGTCCCAGGCTCTGCCTACAGAGCCACCATATGTTACTCCCGTAGGCAGGTGCTTTCTTTTTCATGTGCTGTGTTGGACAGCACCTGCTTCAGGGAATGAGACAGAATAGACACATGAGTGGGCTAGTTTCACATGACTTAAAATTTGCTAACCCTGTGCCCTGACAGAAGGGAGGCTGAAGAGA
>NW_017728992.1:44797327-44797886 GCF_001723915.1 Gavialis gangeticus | reverse complement strand
TCTACACCCCCATACAAACAACCCCCCGCCCCCAAGTGAACCTCCAAAACCAGATCCTGTCTGCTTGTCCCCACACCCTGACTTTGATTGGCATCTGGTACTGGTGAACACAAGTAAAATTGGCACCAGGAGTGGCTTGTAGGGGGGAAGTTTGGTGGCCTGTGGGTGGTGGTGGGGGCTGGTGGGGTGGTTGAAAGGGGGGCCTGTCAATCTGGGGGTGGGGTGAGGGGCCTAGTACTTGTGTCAGTAAGTACTATCCTACTGTGGAGTTAGTTGGTTTACTTGGCCTAATAGCATTGCACGTGTAGATAGTGATGCTTTACTGCGGAGCTAATTAGTCAACTCCACAGTAAAACGCATGTGTAGATGCCCCCAGTGTGTTGTAAAAGTAGATTAATGAATTCATGCATTAATGGATTTTCAGGATTTGGATAGGGTGTAGTATAATCACACTTAAGCATGCTTCAGTCCGGTAGTTCCCCAATAGGTAGAATAGAATCTGTGCTTTTATTTCACTAGGAAGGAGGAAGTTGATATCATCTTCTTGGACTTCCAGAAG
>NW_017728992.1:44790809-44792327 GCF_001723915.1 Gavialis gangeticus | reverse complement strand
GCAAACAAGGCAGTTTAAGTTCCAGGCACAAAAGGTAGCTGGACAGGGACCTAACAATGTCCAGATGAGCCCTCAAGCACAGACTAGGGCAGCATCCCACCTGCACAACTTTCTGTTTTTGTCTATCATTTCAAATCTACATCACCATCCTTGTCTTGCATGTCTCTGCTCTTGCTGTATCCTCTTCCAAGTTCTTGACAGATTTATTCCTTTTTTCCACCACCCACTCCTGCCCCCTCACTGGCTCTTTGTCTCTTCTCTTTCTCCCAGCTCACCAGTGGCTTTTTTTCCCTTTCTTTACCCTCTTGCTCTGTATACCATGCTTGTCCCAGGCTCTGCCTACAGAGCCACCATATGTTACTCCCGTAGGCAGGTGCTTTCTTTTTCATGTGCTGTGTTGGACAGCACCTGCTTCAGGGAATGAGACAGAATAGACACATGAGTGGGCTAGTTTCACATGACTTAAAATTTGCTAACCCTGTGCCCTGACAGAAGGGAGGCTGAAGAGATGGCAGCATGGTCCAATTCCTGCCTCTACCCACATCATTTAGGCCTGCATAAAAACGTTCAGCTGCCTAGCTGCCCAAGCAGTTTTTGTCATGTGAGTGGGATGAAGCTGTTAGTAACTGCTCACTTACCTTTAACAAAGATTATACAATACAGTCCTGAGTAAAAATTGATGAAGTTCCTGAGGATTTGGCTCAGAAATAATAAAGTTCGAGTATTTGGTCCAGCAAGGGTTTCACTGTCAAGTTCAGTCTTCTGCAGATGGTATCAGAAAGGTTTTATTAACTCAAATCTTGTTCTTGCTATGGTCTCTCATACGCTCTCCATCTACACATTACATGTCCATCAGTTGTATATCATGATTTTTACTGTCATCAGATGTTCAGAGGTCAAGCCATGCTTGATGGCAATAGGGGTAGAGCAGCTTCTGCCCTCCATGAAGGCAAGGGAATAGCAGGGCCCTTGGGAGCATGGGAAATGTTAAAAGGCTCACTACAACCCCACTTGTGAGAGACAGTAGATGGCAACAGGCCTCCCATCCTGTATCATTTCCCTGACATTCATGGTTATATTCTTCTCTGTGGGTACATACAGATATTCAGGGTAGTTAGGGGAAGGTTAGATGAAGTTAAAAATAGCCACCCCATCTAAGGTAAATCAGGATGGGGGGCTAGCAGCAGGAGGCTTGCGGGGGTGGGGATCAAGGGTCTAGTATGGGCCCCAGGGGGGGATCAGAAGGGCAGCTGGGGTCTGCAGAGGGGTTGGTGGAGACCAGGAGAGTTTGGCAGGATCAGGGGGCAAGTGAGGTCTGTGGCAGGCTTGGCGGAGTCAGGGGAGGCTTAAGGGGATGGGGGGCTGTCCCGCCCAGACAAGGGTCTAGTTTTAGCTCCCCAAACTCTCCACCCCCATACAAACAACCCCCCGCCCCCAAGTGAACCTCCAAAACCAGATCCTGTCTGCTTGTCCCCTCTCAGCCTTCTCTTTTTTAGGCTGAAGAGACCCAAGTGCCTC
>NW_017728992.1:44785387-44785809 GCF_001723915.1 Gavialis gangeticus | reverse complement strand
GATGGGGGGCTAGCAGCAGGAGGCTTGCGGGGGTGGGGATCAAGGGTCTAGTATGGGCCCCAGGGGGGGATCAGAAGGGCAGCTGGGGTCTGCAGAGGGGTTGGTGGAGACCAGGAGAGTTTGGCAGGATCAGGGGGCAAGTGAGGTCTGTGGCAGGCTTGGCGGAGTCAGGGGAGGCTTAAGGGGATGGGGGGCTGTCCCGCCCAGACAAGGGTCTAGTTTTAGCTCCCCAAACTCTCCACCCCCATACAAACAACCCCCCGCCCCCAAGTGAACCTCCAAAACCAGATCCTGTCTGCTTGTCCCCACACCCTGACTTTGATTGGCATCTGGTACTGGTGAACACAAGTAAAATTGGCACCAGGAGTGGCTTGTAGGGGGGAAGTTTGGTGGCATGGGTGCGTACTGGGCTTGGTTCTACA
>NW_017728992.1:44784635-44785376 GCF_001723915.1 Gavialis gangeticus | reverse complement strand
ATCTGTCTAGATCCCTTCTGACTCATTGATTCTATGATTTCACTACTTTTATTTCACTGGCTGTGTCTACATGAGACACTGACTGTTCAGTTGTTACTGAACAGTCATTTAGTACTTGTATAAAAAAGTACTAAATGACTGTGCAGTAAATCAGAGTTACTCCGCAGTAGCATCACCAAACGGCTTTTTCGTGACACTGACTGTGCAGTAGCTCATTACTACTGTGAAGTAGCATCACATCTAACTTCAGAGGTTTTGTAAAACTGTTCATTTTCTCCTTGACACTCCATTTACATTTCCACTTTCCCTTCTGCTTTTCTAATCCTTCCTTTTGCATCCCCTCTAGAAATTCAGCACATACCTGCAGAGCTAGGAGTATCCTAGAGTGCAAGACATTGCTCTAGAGAGATGCACCCCCCTTCCCACACATATACACACTCAGTCGATTTTTTTAAAGGAACAATTGAACTACAAAGCACCTGAGCAATGTAGCTTGGAGAGCAATTTATAGGTTTACTTGCCTTCTACAAAATAGGTAAAATTAGTAACAGAAGGACAGATGCTGACCTGTTTCAGAGGGGGAGAAAGGATGAAAGTAGGGCAATAACAATAACGTGGTTTACTCCTGAAAGTACTGCAGAAAGACAAGACAGGTCCAGAGGAATGAGCTGGACTCTATTATGGTTCTGTCATCATGAACAAAACGGTTAAATCCTAGGGCTGTGCGAAGCTTCAGTCCCT
>NW_017728992.1:44758021-44779635 GCF_001723915.1 Gavialis gangeticus | reverse complement strand
TAGGTTTACTTGCCTTCTACAAAATAGGTAAAATTAGTAACAGAAGGACAGATGCTGACCTGTTTCAGAGGGGGAGAAAGGATGAAAGTAGGGCAATAACAATAACGTGGTTTACTCCTGAAAGTACTGCAGAAAGACAAGACAGGTCCAGAGGAATGAGCTGGACTCTATTATGGTTCTGTCATCATGAACAAAACGGTTAAATCCTAGGGCTGTGCGAAGCTTCAGTCCCTGATTTGATTTGATTTGATTTGATTTGATTTGATTTGATTTGGTGGAGATTCAGCCCGATTTGGTGGCCAAATCTCCAAACCTGAATCGAATCAGAGGACCCTTTAATCTCTCCAAATCAAATCATAACCCTTCGAATTGATCTGGAGAGATTCAGAAAGATTCAGAGATTCAGACATAGAGACAGCTTTAAATGTTTTTTCTACATACCTCTAGGTAGCAGGAGCTTGTGAGTGCTGTGGTGCTGGGGTGGATGGAGTGTTCTACAGAAGCACAGGAGCGCGCCCCCTCCCACTCCCGGCAGCAGACCTGAAAGTGGATCAGAACCACTTCTGGGGAGTGTGCTGCACCCCACCCCGTGCGCTCCCCATCTCAGCGACTGGTACCTCTTGGATCTGGGGGGAACCCAGGGTCCCTTTGTGGCCAATTGTTGAGCTGGGGGGAGGTGTGATGCGAGAGGGCCCTGCAGCGCGCTTCCCGGAAGACCCAGAAGTGGACCAGAAGTACTTCTGGTCCACTTCCGGGTTCACCGCCAAGCACATGGAGCTGCACACTCCTGTGGGACGCTTCACATGCCCCAGTATTGGAGTGATTACAAGCCATGCCTACTACTTCAAGGTATGTAGAAAAAACTTCTAAATCTATGGCCTAATCGCTAATTCTCTGAATCAGCATTGAGTCTTCAGATCTGGATTCGGCTGAATCGAATCAGGGACAGTGATCTGAATCAATGAATTGAATCACTGTACCTAATTCAGGCCGAATCCGCTTCTCATACCACTGTTAAGTCCCAACAGCAAGGTTTTATTGTGCCCTCCTTACATCCGGATAGTTTTACCAAAGATACTTGTGTCTTGAACACGTGTAACTGAGCGTAGAATTCTGTCTGCAGGATTGTTGTGACTAGCGACAAGCCAGAAAGAGCCCAGCTTGATTTTTTTTAGATCCCAGGTTGTGTGAACAAGACTGGAAGTTAGAACATAACTGTTGTGCCTGAAGAAGGGTGTTTGTGCCCAAAAGCTTGCAAAGAACAACTTTTCCAACTATTCAGTTGGTCTAATAAAAGATATCACATTTATCCAAAGAACCTTGCCTACCTATGTCCTTAGACCAACACAGCTACAGCTAACAACCCTTGTAAACTGAACACATTTGATTTCATTTTGCAGGGATGCAAAAGACATCAGATGCCTCAAAGCTATACCTAGAGGGTCCATTTTTAGAGTACAACTGCATGGCCATCATTCTTAAAATCATGCTCCTCCTTTTATTGTCACTCTTTCCCACTGAGCAACACATTTGGAGCAGAGCATACTGCAATTCTCCCCTGCTACATGCCATGGCAACTGTTTGAGTTGTCTGAACTCTAAAAGTAGCACTGAATCAGATGCTGGCTTATCAGTAGTGTAACTAAGTGTGGGAGACAAATGGGGGATGCAGCCCCTGATGCCAACCTGAGAGGAGAGGGATGGAAAAAATATCAGTCACTGAAGGTGATGGCCCTCTGCCACTGGTAGCCCAGATGATGCCCTGGGTGCAGAGCTGCCTTGTTATTCCTCTCCCGGTTATGGTCTACACTGTACATCTTCTGTGTCCCAGAAATACTATTGCATCTGTTATTTTAACATACTATTTCCCACATCTACCCCCTTGCACCTTAGGAGCTAGGTAGATTCTTCAGAGTTAGGTGAAGTCACTTCTATCCAGAAATTACCAGAGATAAAACAGATTCTCTCAATGGTGTTTTGTGTGATAAATCAGTAAAATAAAAGTTTGCATAACACCAGGATTGAGAGTTAAGGAGGGATAGCAGTGACATAACTAGAGCAGGGTGACAGGGGCTACCATCCCAGATTGCGATGGAGATGGGGTGGCCCAAAAACTGGCTTTTACCATACCTGCATGATTGTGATTATGGCAGCAGTGGCAAACATAAGTTGCCACTGTCCTTGTGTGCAACAGCCACCCCGAGTGCCTGGCTGTGTTCTTACATTACTGAGGGAAAGGGCATGTTTAGGACAAACTGTTTGGGTGGGATTGTGGAGACAGAGTGGCCACTTATCATATTTAGAAGCACTGTATATTGGACAATCGCAGCTCATACCAAAGAGTAAAGCTTCTTGGTTTCTGCTGACTTGGAAACTTTGGATAATGTGTGTTTTTACTGTTGTCAGTAAATGAAAGGGTTCTTCCAGACAGCATTGCTGATCTACAGGGCAAAGTTTTATTTTCATTTACACATATACACATACGCATATATACATACACACACACATATTTGGGTATATCTTAGTATGTTGTTGCTAAGAGAACTCTAACATCCAGGGAAGACTGAAGTTAGAAACATGGGTGGATGTTGTCCAGCCCACAGACATTTCTAAATCCAAACAACATCCTGAGGAAGTAAGTCTGGAAAGGGGCTTTCTCATGCTTCATTCTTTCCTAGCTATTTACATCTTTATGTGTGCCCATGCAATAGATATGTAATCAGTGTCAAAGGAGGGATATTTAATCTGTTCAGAATTCAGCCTTCAGATTCATGCACTACATACTGCTGATATAATGCTTTAGGTTTCATAGATGGTGAAATCAAAGAGGATGCACTGAAGCTTTCTGTCTAAATACCTTCCTCAAGACTGATTTGGTTTGACAGACACCCAAATTAAAAGAACATTCTGTTATCAACTGTGCTTTAAATATGGATGGAGCAGTCAAAGGCACAAGGCACAGGTACAGTTGTAAGGCACTATGACTGACACCGGTTAAACTTCACTACAGATTATTAGGTACCTAAGATTTTTAAGTAATCAGAAGTGCCATGTGCTCACCACACTCTGCCATGTCAGACAATGTAGGTCTGAATATATCATTAGTGCCAAATCAGGCCAAAATAAACAGAAATGTGTGCCTGTTGGCAGGGTTGGCCCATCCTATCCTGCAAAATCTATGGCTGCAGGGGGCCCTGCAGCCAAGGGGTCTCCTGCTCATCATCCTGCCCTCGAGCCCTGCTGCTGACACCAGCTTCTTTGGCTGCTCACCACACCCCCCAGTGGCTTCTTCAAGTCAGGGGGTCCCAAAACTATATTTTCCAGGGGGCCCTAAAAATTGTGGGCTGGCCCTGCCTGCTGGAGTTACTGGAGTGGCATTACCATCTCCTGGCCCTTAGATTGCAAGTTCTCAGGACAAGGGCCAACTTTTTGTTCTGTGTTTTTATAGGGACAAACACACTGTTGATCTGAGGTCACTGATTTGATTCTAGGCCAGATCATAGTGACTGGGAATGGACAATTTTACTCCTTGATGGCTTTTCACCATTGCAAATAATGGAGTGAGTGGTGTCAGCCTGGGGTCCAAAGTCTGTGATGTTATCACCTATATAATAAACCATAGTAGATATTAATTGGTACTACTGCTGCTATTTTACTTCACTTTGCTGCCTTTCAGCTGAAGATCTCCAAGCACTTCAAAAACATTAATTAGATCTCATGACATCCCAATAAAACTTACAGTTATATCTACCTAACAGAAAGGGGAACTGAGGCACAGCACTGTTAAGTCTTCTTCCTAGAGTATTAAGGAGAGTTAAGGACAGACTAGGATCTGACAAGATTCCCAGCTTCTAACCACTAGATCACACTGTTGTCAGCCTCAGAAAGGTTAAATATTGGATAAGTTTAGAAACTAACTGTGTCTCTTCACCTTTAAAGGTGGTCACTTGAAAACAGAGATGGTGCACATGGGTGGGTGATGTGCAGACATTTGTGTTTCTCCCTACACTGTGTGTCAATTCTTTTGACACTTACATACCAGGATCTACCTTTCACAATCACAAACTCCCTTTCAAATAAAGAAAGCAGACCCTAGTATAGCAGATAAGATCCTTTACAAAGACTAAAACATCCTTCGGTATTGCATAGCTGTAACAGAATGCAGAAAAGAAAGTCCTTTTTTATGTTACTGGGAAGAGATGCTACTCTGAAACTATGTCTCTTCATTAAAGAAATATGCTGTGCTGCAACATATTTAAAACAGCATTTCGCTGTCTGGCTCATATCCTTTCAGGCTAAGTATAGACAGTCAAAAAGCCCGAGGCTGAATCAGTTCAATCTTTGCAGGTTAGTGTAAGCTGCATAGATTGGACCAGTAAGCAAGTGAACAGACATTCACTTTTGATTCTGGAAATGCAGTCACATGCCTGCAGTGGCCCAAGTCAGAAGCACCAGGACACTGGTCTGGGCTGAAGTAGACAGCTTGGGCTAAGGCTAGCCCGCCTACCCTGCAAAGCATCCTGGGATGCTGGGGGACTCTGAGTTAACTTGAATCTCGGGGGGATCTGGGGCAGAAGTTCAATAAATTGATTTAACTTAAATCAGTTAAATCTGATACTACATCCATCCAGGTTTATCTTAAACCAGTTTTGGCCATTCTGAAAGCGCTTTATGTACACTGAACTTCTGCTGTGCTACAGATTTGAACCAGTTTCTGATCATTTATACTGGCTGTCCATAGCCTTAAATACTAGTTAATGCATTCATCCCTTGCATGCCATCATTTTGGTAATTTCCCCAGGATCAACGTCCATCAGTTAAGCAGCTCTTCAGATGCAAGAGCAGCAAGCTGGGTTTTTTTTAAATGTTCTAGGACATTTTAGGTGGTGTCGATTTCAGTTGTGAAATTAGTTCAGATCATACAAATAAACAAGAGGGAAGAAAGGTCAGCATGTTCCAGCAGAGGACCAGAAGTTATTTCCTTGACTTCCAACATACAATAGTATCCAGAGTCCCAAGACTTTTCTGACTATTCATTTCTCCAGAGTAGAAATATTTCTGCTTGATTCAGGTGGAGGGCCCAGAGAGGCTGAGCTGGTACAAAGCAGGGAGAGGGAAGGTTTTTAAAAAGTATTTTTTTGTCTTGAGATTTATTTTTCTCTCTCTCCTTTTTAAGTAAGCCATTTTAAACTATGCCAGGAGGAAATTTACAGACACAGGCAATTCAATGCAACACCCACCCTTTTACTAAAAATTACCACTTGGAGTTATGTCAGCTTTATGAACCTAAAAGCTTCTTTGTATCTTAGGACAGTATATATCAAAATGGGAACACTCACAATAATATTTGACTGGATTAAAATGAAAAGGTAGGGTGGAGGAAGGGCAGGCTACGTAAGACATGCTTCAGGATTTAAACAAAGAAATGACAGGGTTTGGGAATAAGTTCCCCCCCACTGGGTAAATTAGTCCATAATTGTCTATTATGGGTTTTCTTATGCCTTCCTCTCTTGCTTCTAATATTGGCTATTATCAGAGATAAAACACTGGACTGGAGTAGCCACAGATTTGAAGTAGTCAGACAGCTCCTATGTTCTGACTTTTCTGACTGTTGGGCAGTTGCAATGGAATGGATGCACTTACCTGATGTGTCTCTTCTGATGTGCAATTGTAAGTGTTATCATTACCACTTGATTTGTACTGCTAATAATCTAATTCTACTAGGTATTCTATGTGGGTGGCACTCGGAAGTATTTAATGGATAATTTTTCCACTTTAAAGTTTTCAGTTAAAGAGGTTGAGGTGTGGGAAGAAAAAAAAATAGGCCCATGTTTCAGAATGTAGGTCTTGCTTCAGATTTTGTAAGATCAGGATGTTTGGATCATGGAGTTTGATTTGGTGTCATCTATGGTTTTCAGTCTTTTTGACAGAATCAGCTGGATTTTCCACATTTCAGGCATTTCTTGTTAGCAGTTGTTTTTAAAAAATAGAGCAGGAATAGGAAAGGGCGATCTTGCTCACTTCCTGAAATCCAAACAAACTTTCAAAAAAGCCATTTCACACGTTATCCATTCACCCTGCTTCCCTATGCTGAGGATGGGAGGGTCCAGACAAACCTGCAGTTTGGGAACCCTTTGGAACTTTTTCTAAAAATAGGTGTCAACTATTTCCTGAACGGGTTTCAATTTTCTAGAAAAAATGTACAATATGAGTTCCTGGGGTTTTTTTGCCTCCACTTGAAATGGCACTGCTAAGAATACATGAGGGACCTGACTGAACCACATGCTGATAAACAGCTACTGTTCACATGGGGAAGTCTCCCTGAGTTCATGCTGACTTCACATATAAGTAAAAACTTATCAGTGCAAATGAGAAGCTGGCAGTCTGGCTTGATGTTTTAGGACAGGACTACTTTATGGTTATCTTAACCTCAACAGGGGTCCTGGATTTGGACCTGTGCTTTAGATGCTTACCAGAGGTCTCTTCACCTATCATACTCTAATCAGCTGTTTGGGTGTCTCTCTCTGTCTTTCCCCCATACCCTGTGGCCCAGGGGAGCATGATCTACCCGGCCAATTTTCTGCTTGTCCAGGCCAAGATGGCAATACTGAAGTGTCACAGAAACTGCCTGGGGGATAGGGGGAAGGCAGCTCCAACTCTCCCATTTCTTGGTCTTGGCATATATCTCATTTGAGTTTGGACATTTCATTTTGCAGCAAAATGTGGACCAGTTGGTTTCATGCTGGACCACTGAGGGGTATGGCAGGGCACTTGGGTTGCCTACTGCTCTAAGAGGTCTGGCTGCCTGCAAAGCCACCGGGAGGTGTGGGCCAGGGCTGATTGGGGGTGAACTAACCCAGGGAGCCAGCAGGTAAGGTAAGGCCTGATAAAGGGAGTCACTTGACTCAGAATGATGGCTGGGCTTAGAGCAGGTGTAAGGCCAGGCCCAAAGAGAAGCCCAGCAGTAAGATCTGAAGTTTGCTCAGTGAAAAGCACCTTAGCAGGAGGACTGCAATTTCTGAGCACCACTACAGAGAAGACAGCTGAAGCTGTCTGGAGGTTTGGGTAGGGACTAAGGGGGTAGAGGAGGTTCCTAGGGACCCAGGCTAGGATCCAGGTAAGCCCAGAGTGAGGGGCTCAGAGTATAAGACCTATTGTGAGACCTGGGGGAGCCCAGATTGAGGGACTCAGCATAGAAGACTGATTGTGGGGTCCAGGTGAAGCCCAGAGAGAGGGGCTTAGTGTACAAGACCAACTGTCGGGCTCAGGCCAGCCTAGAGACTGGGGCTGAGAGCTTAAGAGACTGGCTGAATAGCCTGAGGGAGTGGACCTGTGAGTGAGTGTGGGCTGGCAGGCTGGAGATTGGACCCCAGTATAATCTTGTTGGCCTGCTAGCGGGGCTAGGGCCCAGAGAGGGACTGAAGGTTGGAGGTGGCTGCAGTAGGAGCCAGCCAAATCAAGGGAAGGCTTGGAGTTCTCAATTGGCCCAAGGTGGGCCCAGGGCCTGAGAGGCTGAAGCCACCAGTGTGGCCATAGCTAGAGGAAGGACTTGGAGAAACTGAGGCCCAGAATGAGGATGGCTGTAACAGAGCCGTTGGATGTAGAGGAGGGTCTGAAACAGCACCAAGACCAGGGTGCCTGGAAGTAGACTGGAAGAAAGAGTGAGCCGAGCCCAGGAGGGGGCTTCATGAGAGCCAGTGAAGACCAGGGGCTGAGAAAAGAGAGCCAAAGCCAAGGGAGCCCTGACAGGTGACATCAGTAAAGAGCCACAGAGCTTGTAGCCGGGGTATTGGATAGGGAAAGCATGGCTCTGGGAACAGATACCAGGGCCTAAGCAAAAAACTGCACCCTACTTAGTTTTGGGGTCACAATGGGGGGACTGCTTATGGTTGAACAGCCCCTAGAAAGTGCCACCAGGGCCACAACCCATGGAGGGGTGAGCCAGAGCTCCCTCAAACCCCAGCACCCACTGCTGCGTGAGTTACCTCTTGACTACGGGAGCACACCCCAAAATAAAAGCAAAGGCAGGACCATGTGGTCCAGAGACCCAGGCAAGGGGCCAGGAATAGTGAAGCTCAGCAAGGGGCTGGGAATAGAGAGGGACCAGCAGGGTCCAGAGGCTCAGAGAGGAGCCCCATGAAAGACCAAATGGGTCTGGCAGCCCAGAGAGGGGCCAAGAATGAGATCGAGGGAGGGAAGGAGCTGGCAGCCCAGAGAAAGGCTGACTGAAAGGCTGAGAGGTCCAAAGACCCAGGAAAGGGCCAAATGAGGGACCAAGGGATCTGGCAACGTGGAGGGGAGTTGAGCAAGGGACTAAGGGATCTGGCATCCAAGAGAGTGGCTGAGTAAGGGACCAAGGGGCCTGGAGACTTGAGTGAGGCTATGTGAGAGACTGAGCTGTCTGAAGACCAGAAGAGGGCTCTATGAGATACTGAGGGTCCAGAGGAGGGCTGCGTGAGTATAGATGTGTGACAGACAGAATGTCCACAATGATGCCATCTGCAAAGCATGGGGCATGGTGGAGGGGAGGTCCAGAGCCATGCAATCTGCCCATAAGGCAAAGGACCACAGCTACCAGGTGATCACTAGAGCAGGACGGGTTGGGAAGCCCTGGGGCAGCCTCCCTTTTCTAACTATAAAAGACAAAGGCATGGGAGACAAGTGAAGGAGAGACTGTGCCCAGAGTAAGCAGGGCAAAAAGGGATTTTTGGGGGGTCTCCAGGGGCTTACAGCCAACTCTGGAGATGCCAGCCTAATACAAGGGGGCACTCTACAAGGTGGAAAATGCACAGCCAGTCCTAAATGTGTAACACCATGAAGGTATTGGGCAGGGGTGTCAGTCTCTGGTGTTATAGGTGTTTTGTTATTAACAGATTTCATGCTTGCTTGGCCCCTGGGGAAAATTAGCATGCTGGGTAGATGGGTACACACACTTGCACTTCACCTTTTGTTTTTAAAACTTTTTTTATAAAAAGGTTTTTAAAAATGTAAGAAGTATCTCTTATACTTTCAGGTCCCATCTGAACTTTGAGAAGCTGATTGGGAGAATGGTGGCAAGTGAATCATATCTATGCCTCCCCATGACAATCCTTTTAGTTGGCAAAAGGTTTTGGATTGAGAGAGAGTGATTAGATAGTTTCCCTTATATTACCCATTAACAAGTCTATTGCCATTGATTCCTGTTTCTTCTGAGACTATTAGTTAGTGCTGAGGGTAGTTTTAGATGCCTAACTATCAGAAAATGTAGGTTACCTGAAAGCCATTAGATTGTAATGACTTGGTTACTACTTACCTAGGTTGTATTTTATCAAGTGATGGCAGCCTCTAACCTAGTGCAAATCCAATTCTCCTTTCTAGGCAGCTTAAAATGCAGTGACTTACATGATGCAAATCCCTCAAAGCATACTCCTGAGAGCTCTGCACTCTTCACTGGTCCAGCAATGTTTGTCAGCTAGTAAATCTGTCCATCCTTTCCCTGGGTTCTACCTTCCATAATGTTCAGTGCCTTGTCATATCCTCATGGCAATCATGTTTTGGCAATAAGGCAATCCCACTGAATGTCCTGGAAAATACTAAACCCTAAACTTTCTACTGTAAGTAGAAGCATATGTTCAACTCACTCAACACCTTAATCCTTCTGAGATGCAACAAGCAGGGTGCATGAAGCTGAATACGCATTGAAAGTAGGAACCCTCAACTGCAGATTTGACTCTATAAACTGTTTCTATCTCTGTTAGTCCATCTTTATTCTAATAATAGAGGCATATAGAAAAGATGAGGGATCCAATGATTTCATAATACTTTTCTTATGTAGTCAAAAAAGTGATGAATATATTTAAAAAAAACACAACAGGGAATTGTTTGGGGTTTTGTTTTTTGTTTTTTACTGATTAACATTCTTAATTTTATTTAAAAAAGAGACATTTGGCTAGAAAAATTGTGTTCAAAGAACACTTTTAATGATCACTTTAGCCATTTGAAAAACCTGAGAATTTTCATTAAAACAATTGGTAATAAATACCATAGAATAATCAAATTTTTATTAAAAAAACTACAGCACACATTTGAAATTAGGGATTTTTTTTAACACTTCAGTCAGTCTACAAAAGAATAAAAGAAAACCCATTAAGAAATTAAAACATATTTGTGTACCAGGATTCTGAATTAGCTTAATTCTTCCTGCTGTCCAGCAATAGGTGAACTGCTTTGGTTTAAATTAATGCTGACTCCGATCTTTTCCTGAAACACAAACTGAGGTCTGGAAAAGTGTAGTAAAATTATGTATTTATTTTCTTTTCACAAATTTCAGCATATGGCACTTTCAGAACTGCAAGTGAAAATGCTGAAACACTGAAGAAGTGGGACCAGGAAGAAGGTTGGAGTTACCCTTCACATAGTTAAAACCAAGAAATGTTATACAGGATTTCCAAGGAACCTCATTCTCAGGAGTATTTTAGCTCAGGCCCTTTCAGTTTGGATAAATTTAGAGGGTCAGCTAAAATTTATATGAATGTCATTAGGGGCTAGACCCAAGTAAGCAACAAAAAACCCCATATCTTTCTGTTGAAGTCAACAGCAAGTCTTTCTCTGATTCAGTAAGAGCCTGGATGTGGTTCCAAACTCTCGGTGCCTTGTTTTTTTCCATTCTGATTTGGCTGCCTGAATTTGAAATTTTTGGGGACCTAAAGATCTCAAATTTAGTTGACCTTTATGGATTGCTCAATAAAGTGGAACACATAGGAATGAAGCATAGACCTACTGCTTCTTCACCTTGTACCCTGTCCACCAGATTCTGCTGTGCCAACCTGTTAATTAGCAAGGAGCCAGCAGGATGATGAGATCCCTACGTGCCAAGTGCCTGTCTGATTTTTCATACCCTTAGTGAACAGACTTCTGCTGGGAAAAAAAGTACAGGCTGTTTTCTACAAATCACTCCCCAGATTATGCTCACGATAGAAAGGAGAGGCAGGAGCAAAATAGTTCAGTCCAATCCAGGCCCAGTGCTCAAAAAAAAGGGGGGGGAGGGGTAGTGGGGGGGTGACAGGAGGCCAAGTGTTTTGCAAGTTGATCTCCATCCAAGGACAATTTTAGGACAGACATTTTACCACCATCCAATAGTACTGTTTTTTGGGCAAGTCACAATGGAAGTTAGGCCAGATAAATGGTTTACTTTCTGCCAACTTAAAAACAACTGAAAAAAACTGTATGAAATTTTGTAAGACAAAACAATCTATCTTCACATGCATCTGCCACATTGCAGCTCCAATCAAATACTTATTGAAATATTTATTTCAAGCCAAGCTACCTAACCATGAAAATAACGGTCATCATAGAAATGCAGACACAGTCTAGTCACTACTCCACAGTGGGCACATCTACAAGTGCATATTAATTCAATGTAATAAACTCCAGTGCTTATTGTGCTGGAGTTTATTGCTCTCAGGCACTGTGTTTACACATGCACCCAGGAGCTCAGAATGTTGATCTGAGTTGGAGCAGCCCTGGCTTGCAGGGAAACCCAGGGGGTCATCCTTCCAGCCTGGGTTTGCTCTGACCTGGCTCAATGTGCTGTGGAGGGACTGGTGGGGGCATGATGGTGGTCCGGTGTGGGACCAGCTGGCAGGCAGCCCCCACACTGAAGCACCCTTGTGCCCCAACTATCCAGGCCAGTGTTTATATGAATGAAAAAACTCTGCAGAAGAACCTGCTGCAAAATGTATTAGTTTTTTGCAGCCTAACAGGGCAACATGTATAGATACCAAGATGTTTACTGCAGAACTTAATAGGCAACATTTTGTGTAGACATGCCCAACGAAAGACTCTTCAATAATATATTTTTGTTTTCCTTTGGTTGCTTTACTGGGTTTTTTGTTTTTTCTAGTGTGAGCCATGGTGAACATCTCTAAATATTGATGCTTTAGCCTGATACAAATCTGCAGAACTAGTTCTGTCTTTTCCATTTTCAGTTCAAATTTCCCTTGTGAACTTGTAATCCACTCACAGATCATTAATATCTTTCACTGGCAAATTCTTTTCAATGTATGGAGTACAAAAGCTCACTGGCCACCTATCCTTTTTCTATTGCTTCCAGTAAGGAATGCAACCCAGCTACCTTTCAACATTTTCAGGTTCTATTTTTTACTCTTAACATTTTTAATTTTATAATATCCAATTGACTTCTATCAAAATTCTTGATTTTTTGCCAGCACCCTGATATTTGTCCATAACCTCACATTTTTGTGTGTATGGCAGAGAATACTCACCACATTTTAGTTTGGCTGGGGAGGAGAACTGGATTTGCATTAGGCTGCAGACTGTCATTACTTGTTAAGATACAGCTTAGGTCAGTAGTAAAAAAAAGTCATTACATGAGGTTTTCTGAGTAACCAGGAGACAGCCAAGAAATCTCTTCCTTGTTTTGCTGGGTAGAAAAAAAAAATCAGGAATCAAAACGAATCCCAACAGGATGAATGGCATTTTTTCCCCCTGGAGTAGAAACTGGCTTTGTTTTTTCATTATTTTCAAATGGCAGGATTGACTTGGCAGACCTCATAGTATCTAGTATCTCTAGTCAAGCCTCAGCAGCTGGAATCTTGGAAGTGTGGAGAATATTAGCATTTATTTGGAACAAAAAGTAGATGTCTGGCCCATATGTTTGCAAAGAAAAGCTCATGAAAAGAAGAAAATGCACTATGACTGCTCCATTTTCTTTCAGGATTCAAAGAGAAACCAGCACTTATCAAAAAGAAAAAACATTCTCATAACTTTAAAGTCAATCTCTTGATTCTGGAAGGGCTCCACCTATGCTATTTTATTGTCTGTAGATATAGAATTGTCATTTATGTACTGCATAGTGCCAAACATATTGCTGGTACTAAGTGAGTTGTAATGACTACATCCACATGCTTTGTTTTTGCATGTAACTCTATTCCTTTCTCTCTCAGCTAATTAGGCAGTGAAGAAGGCACTTCAAACTGAACAGCAGATGGCTATTTGTAAACTCTGGGTGGAAACAGATGTCACCTGACATCTCTTTTGTGCCGTCATAAAATTATTTATGGTAGCACAAATTCTGAGCAAATAGATGTTACTAGGGCTACCCTCTGTTGTGCCACATCAAAGGAAAAATCCAGTGGAGTGACAAAAAGTAGTAATAGACTCTGCTGCTTTATTGTGGCAAATGTCTATTAGCTCTGTGGTGAGAAAGTACAAGCAGCCTCAGCTGCTCACACTCTCCAGCCACCCTAAGCAGGGGCTCTGGGGGCTTGAGGGGCTCCCTACTTTCTCTACTTTCCCACTTATGGAGAGGCATCCTGGGTGTGTCACAACCCCTTGTCCTGCACCATCAAGGGGGACAAGGGGTGATGTGTGTTGCTCAATTAAGTGGATCAGCTTTTCTGTGACATCACAGCACAGTTGATCTGCTTCATTTGACAACACCTATTTCTAGATTTAACTTCTCTGCCTATGGAGGCCAACTGCCACTTTCACAGGCCCTTGCTAGCCTACCATCTATGTGAAGCCAGTCACTCAGTGTCAAAGAAAGGTGCACTCTTCTCTGCCTGTCTTGGACCCAGCATCAGACAAGAGTTCTGTGTATGAAGTTGAGAAGACGAACAGGCCAGTCGGGTGTTTGTTGCTCAGGGTGGGGACGTAACCATTTGCTCTCATTGTCGGTTCCAATTTTACCACTAACTTTACTGAAACTTTACTTGATCTGCTTTGTATGGTGGCAGTCTTCCTGGTGGAAAACATTGTAAATGGGAATACTTCTATCCTCCATCTCCTGCTATCTGATTTCACGTAACCTCTGTTGTGACATTGTTTTTACTGAGGCCTTTTGTAAATTTTGCTGGTGAGTTTTATCTTCTAGTCATGCCATGGACTTTTTGTAGTTTGACTAGGCTCTTAGAAGTCATGAACACTTTCTCATCATTTACTAATTTTTTTAAGCAATCCATCCCATCCCCCAACCTATCCCATATCACAATGTCAGACTTGAAGAAACTATATAACATCGTGGACGGGACCCAAACTTGGTGGCAAAAGACTTGGATCTTTCAGCTCAATCCCAGACCTGTTCTGTGACTCATGGCAAATCACCTTATCCATGTAGTCCACACCCTCTCTTGACTATTTAGCTTGTCTTCAGGTCAGTGATTGTCTTTTAAACATGTTTTCCTAGAGTCTGCTATATAATGTTTCAAGTTTGGTTAAGGCCTAGAGACACGTCTGCCTGACAAGTAGTAACAAATTTGAATTTCCCCCCACCCCCCTTCAGGTCTTGTTGCTAACTTTAATTCATTCTGCTCAACCAGTTTTTTTCCAAGGGAAAAGTCTATATTGTTTCTTCCACCATTGTTGTTCTGTTTAGAATGAAGACAGTTTTCATAAGGCTCGGTTACTCCCCCTTTTGCTCACATGCTGCTGTTTATATTTTTTTCCCGTTGAGCCACACACACAGGACACTTCTTGATTTACAGGGGTCACTTTGGGCCACTGCATTTCCATACTAACATTTCTCTGCCAGCCTCATCAGCTTCTCTGGAATTTAAGGTTTGATGGGGGGAGAAAAATGTATTTGCAACCCTTGCTGGTAAGGAAGAAAACCTTCTCTGACTGACTTGATGCATTAATGTCTGGCAGTCTGCAGATGGATTAAAACAATAACTCAAAGAAGCTTTGAATTGGACCATTCACCCAAGTGCAATTTTAATTCTGGAGGCTAATCATTGCAATTTAAGTATCAACACTGTGTGCATCTACATTTGATGCTACGTCGATACAGTGATGAGCTATGGCCATGTAGCTCATCGCTATGGCGACAGTGTCGGCGGGCACAATAGAAGTACAGTAAGTACTAAATGACTGCGCAATAACAATGGCGCAATTGGGTGCACATATAGACACACCCACTGTTCACTAAATGCTGCAGCAAATATATGCTGAATTTGTAGAATGAGGATCTCATCTCAGAAAGCAGAGAATCTAAAGAGGATATGAGGCAAAGCAAGGATAGTCAACTGAATATAAACTCCCAGTAGCCAGTAGGGCTAATGCAACCCATGGTTTCTTAAACAGGGGTTTAAAGATTAGTGGTAGGAAGGAAGGTTATATTGCCTCTGTATTTTGTGACCACCTCGGGCATAACTTGTAGGTGCCTCACTTTAGAAGTATGTTGAGCCACAAGAATAATAGCCTGGAATATATGCCTTTTACTAGAAACCTATTTGATGTGTTTGTCTTTACTGAAAGAAGGTTAAGAGGTAACTCACTCATAGTCTATGACTACCTAAGCAGAGAGTGGGAAATAGAGATCTGTACAATCTGGCAACAATATAACAATATCCAGTGGCTGGAAACTGAAACTAGACAAATTCTGCCTTAAAAAAAAAAGAAAAAAAAGTTGGACATAAAGTTTCAACAGTGAGGGTGATTAAGTATTAGAACAACATTCCAGTGGCTCTGGTGGATTCTCTATCACCAGAGATTCAAAATAAGATATCTTTCAAACAGGAATTAATTTAGTAAGACTTATGGCCTACATTAGAAGGCAAGACAGTGATCCCTTTTGTCCTTAAAGTCTATGAATACCATGAGTCTTGAATCATCAAGACCATCAGAATCACCCAGCTGGTATTGCTAGATCCAGATACAGTATGTAAAATCTCTTTTTTTCCGTTTTCCCCACCGGGCCCCAGGATAATGTTGGGATGTCTGTGCATAGAAGAAGGACAGAACCTGCCTTTTTATCAGGTACAATCCTTCTAGCTGTTGAGTGCCTTCACATTCGCCTGAAGTCAGTAGGATGCAAGAGGAATCATCATTTTGTTAGATGCTGTTTACATCTTTCAGAATATCTCTTTCTCTCAATCAGCTTATTTCTGTGTAAATGCACCTGAAGCATAGGCCCTACACTTATAGGCTAGGGACAGACATTCAAAAAGCCTGAGCTTGAATTGATTCAATCTTTGCAGGTTAGTCTAACCTGGCTAGGGTAAACTAGTTTGTAACTGCACAGATTCATAGATTCATAGATTAAGGGTCGGAAGGGACCGAGTAGATCTTCTAGCCCGACCCCCCGCCAGGGCGGGAGAACAACAAAAAACCCCAAAAAGAGATATCCCCTCTGGACTGAAAAAATACAAGCACATGCCTGCAGTGGCTCAGGCTAGAAGCTGGGGAACTTTAAAACAGCCCTCCCTTTGCTTCCACAGTACTGAGCTGAGGGGTGGGGAGTGGCAAGGGCCCAGGAGGATGATCTGATGTTCTTCCCCTTCCTGAGCAGACCAGCAGGGAAAGTTTATCACCGCTAACTCAGTGTTTACCAACCCATTAAGAAAACAAAGCCTCTCTCCATTAGTTCAAGCTCTTCTTAAACAGCTTTTCCAAGGAAGGACATTCCTAGCTACCTGTTGATTAGCTCCAAAAAGCCTGTCTGCCTTTGTCATCTCCCACAGCACAAACTGTATCCACTATGTGGTATGCTAGCTCATGCTGAGGTATCTGCATAAGGCAGGGGGACGGGAGGAATAATTCCTCTTTAGCAGGGAGAAGCCAGGCCAATGCCTTCAGTCCCTGCTGGAGCTCCAGTGAGGGAGCAGAGAGGATAGGCTAGCTGGGCTGTGGAGCAGACAGCCCCATCCAGCCCAGAGAGCATGCTGGAATGCTGGGGGTGTCTGGTTTATCTTAAACCAGCAAGGGGTCTGGGACAGATTGCATAAACCAGTTTGAGCCAGATCAGTTAAATCTGTTACTACATTCAACCACGTTTATCTCAAACTGGTTTCAGCCATTTTCAAACTGGTTATGAGCACTGACCATCTGTTTTATTACAGGTTTAAACCAGTTTCTGATCACTCAAACTGGTTTATACATAATGTCTGTCCCTAGCCATAAAGAAGGTGCTCAAGGCTTTTAATCTACTCGTGCCCCTGCCCATCTAATAGGAAGTAACTCACATGCAGTTCCTAATAGTAAGCAATCTCATTCTCCTTGTTCTGAACAGAACTGAGCATATTGTTGCTCAGTAAATGATACATAATGATAACAACAGCCAGTCCTAATTGTGATTCCTAGGCTAATGTTGGTTTTGCCTTTTTGTATCATGGGACATCTGTCTGTCTGCTTGCTCTCTAGGAATGTGTCAGGGATGCTTCCCATTTGATGTTTTGAGATGAACTCAAGGTTTTTTTTAAATTGTAGATAGTGTTTTTCTGCCTTTTCTGGGGAAAATATGCAATATTATATGAATAAATATGAACAAATACAAAAAAAGGATTTTTTCTATATATTTGTATGGCATTAAGAATAAACATCTGATCTTGACTGGCTTTTCTGAACACCACAGTAGTACAAACAGCAGTTATAATAGCTCTGTAAATAATCTGACTTTCCAAGCAGTTGGGTGACAAGCGAGTCTACTCTATTAAATGTGAAACAACAACACTGACCTCTAGTGATCATTCTAGTGATCAGGAAACTAGAAGCTTTACTAATGTGCAAGACCTAGGGCTGCATCATTCTGATTAAGTTTAGAGCAAAAAACAAATGTAAATTCTTTGAAATGAATTAAACTGTCTGCAGGGCTTTAAAATAGCAGCTTCCCTAGTAGGAGCAGCTAGCAGACAACTGAATTGCAGAACAAAGGATAGCTTGATTGGTGGAACATCAAGACCATTACAAAGAGGAGAGAGTTGTTAAAAGCTGTGAAATGAAGAGTTTAGAAGATATTAGATAGATTGTAATGACCCATGAAGTCAATTGATTCCCTCAGCACTGCCTAATTAGAAGTGCTGCTGCCAGTGCTGGGCAGTTGGTTTGTAAACTTTGGTGGAGCAGGAATCAAAGTGCGGTGGATCCCCCTGGATGTTAGGAAGTGTGACTGTGAGATTGGAGATCAGATTCCAAAAGTATTGTACTGGTGGTGCAGCAGAAGCCCAGGATCAAGTGTATGCCAAGCTCAGTGTGCAGGAGTGGGGGCATGAACTTTGCAGTACCCACCTCCTCCCGTGTCCGAACGGGCTTCCTGGAGCTTTGCGTCAATCACCTGCGGTCTGTATGCATCCAGTCCTCCTGCCACGACTTTGATTGTATTCTGGTTCTGTGATATTAATCCGAACGCGTCAGTCCAAAAGTGAGACTACTGGACTCTCAGGGTCCCACGTCGATGAGGGCTCCACCACCCCTACACCCTCGCCCATACCACCGGCTAAGTTGCTGATCAGGGTAAGTGCCCCATCAGTATGTCTTTCAATGTCCACAGAAAATGTCCAGTCGACACAAATGTCACCACCAGGGATTCTCTAGAGCAAGGGTCTGTTTTGCCCCTTTCAATCCCCTTGTTATTACCCTAACGGCTGTGTGTCTTGGCAGTCTTCTCTACAGCCCTCCCTCTGGGCTCTTCAGCCCTCTCCAGGGCTCCCAAAAGCCTCTTAGTCCTCCACAGGACCGACCAGTTTCTTCATCTCAAAGTACAGTGCCCCTCTACTACCGTAAATATGGCTCCCGGCTCCTGCCGGGTCCATACGTCTGGGGCTTGGTTGGGGCCCGTAGACCCGGCTCCCCAGCCCTGTTGGGGCTTACCCTTACCCCACCAGGTTCGGCAGCATCTCCGGGCGTTACCCCTCCGCCTGTAGGTGCTCCCTTGGTTCGCAGCTGCCTCCTGGCTCACTTCCGGTTCCGTCTTTCCCCCTCTGGGCATCAGCGTCTCACTTATGTTGGCCCCCACCATCCAGGCCACGCCTCCTTCCCCGCACCTGCAAAAGGTGAGTTGTTGCCCCGCGTTCCAGGCTTGAGGGAGGGAGCTTAGTGCGATTGTGCTGGGCTGGGAAGCCTCGGAGCCCGTGCGCCTCTTCACTCCCTCACACTCAGCACCACTCAGCTGACTGGCTCTCCCAGCTGCAGAAGCATATTAGAGTCAAGGGCTCTGATAGGCTCCCAAGACAGGAAGCTCTGGTCAGCTGACTAGTGTTTCCAACTTTGAGACACATTGGAGCTAAGAGTTCTGTGTTCTCCTGAGGCTGGGAGCTCTGATCAGCTAATCAGCCTGCCCATACATTCAAACTTACCAGCCACAGAGATATTACACACATTTTGTGTAATAACCAGGGATCCGGGTTTTTATTTCCCATGGAAAACTGGAGAAAAACATGGATTTCCCCTTTTACCTGAGAAAAACATGGATATCTCATTTTAATGGAGAAACGTGGATTTTGCACTTTTGTAAAGAGCTCTCTGCAGGCTGGCAGAGTTCTGGGGGTAGCAGGAGAAGGGCGGTCAGGGAGGGGGTACCATGTGCATGTACTTGCACATGGCCACCAGGCAGCCTGGAGAGCATCTCCCACAGGTAAATTGGGCAGGGAAGGGAGATTGAGGCCCCCATAAATAGGGAGTGAGTTGGGCAGGGCTGGAGTTGGGGCTACTATCCAGCTGGGTGGTGCATGGAGTTTGAGGCAACTACAGAGCTCTGGTGGGGACCAGGACAGGGCCACAGGCAGCTTGTATGCAGGGGTAGGTTGGGGTGGGGCTGCCTCCCCACCGCTGTGCACAGTCCCGTGCGGGGGGGGTGTCCCATGCAGCAGGTGTGGGGACAGGCTGCCCACTGTAAGATTGGGGTCCCTTCCCTGCTGCCCTCCCCTGGGGCCTCTGCAGCCCAGCAGCCAGGATCTGGCACAGCAGGTAAGAGCGGGACCAGGCAGGGAAGCTCCTTGCCACTGCAAGACCTGTGCCACACTGGCAAGGCATTCCCTGAACACCCTGCAGCAGTAGGGGCAGCAACATGGGGTTGAGTTCCTTGCTGCTACCGAATGGGCAGGAGGTGCCTCACAAGGGCAGGGCAGAGGTTGCAGCAGCCACTGCTTCCCATGGGTGGCAGATGGGGCTTGAATGCATCTGGGGGGCAAGGGGCTGTGGACCCAGGTCCTTGGCCCTGTAGCCCTGGCAGCTGTGGCCCCATCTTCAGGGTTGCAGGTGCAGAGGCTGTGTATGGGGGGGAGAGGGGCACCAACAGGGCTGGGGAGCTAGGGGGGAATGAAGGGCACCAGAAGGGCCAGGGGGCTGAGGCGGGGAGTAAGGGGCACCAGCAGGCTGGGTGGGGGGTGGCTTGGGAGCGAAGGGCCTGGACCTGCATTCTGTGAGTTAAGGGGGCAGGGACAGCTCTGATTTTCCATGATAAAAAACCCCCAAATCAAATACGAAAATGTATAGGTATTCAGAATTTATTTTATTATAGTGACTGAGGTACTGGTAGGCTTCCAAATTGGTTTAAAATTGCAAATATATCAATAAAACATTGTGTTCAATTGATACATATAATTAGTAGTGTTTCATTTTAATTGCAGATTTGGGGTTTTTAAATCAGGGAATTTCATTTTTTTTTAAATCAGAGATTTTGTGACTTTTTTTTTTTTAATCAGAGAAAACCAGAATCCCCAGAAATAACTTTGTAACTTATTCCTTGTTTTATTGCAGCATCACGTGTCTGGGTTACTACTTAAGGCATGGTTAACTAGTTAATCACAGCTTAAATGTAACGTCTGCCATGGACCTTAGACCAGTAATACTAAGATTCCTTCTTCATCACAGTACTGTTCCTTGTCTGCAGAAAAAGTCTGGGGAAGAAGCCAGATGACTGGCTCACCCTGCATCACTAACCCTGACATATAACTCAGAGAGGTTAAAATCTTCTCATTAACACCACTGTATCACCATTAACTTTACCTGAGTTACTCCTAATATGAGCCCAGATTCAGGTGAGCAGTGGGCCGAACATGTAAATATTTATGCTAGCAGGCCCTTGACATCAACAGAATTTAAACATACCATTAAGCTTAAGTGCCATCCTGAACAGGGAAGGACTTTGGTGAGCGCTTTAGTGGTTTACTTAATCTAGGCTCTTCCTTTTCAACTGAGCATCAGTTAAGATATGACCCTAGACTCTCCCTACATTGCCAAAGAGGGGGAATCTGTCCTGAACATTAGTCAGACCTCACTTTACAACTGCAGGAAGTAAACAGCTGATGCAGATAAATCATGGTATTTGGATTTTAGGATCATAGGAAAGTAGGGCTGGAAGGCACCCCATGAGGCCATCTAGTTCAGCCACCCATTCAAAGTAGGAATGTCCCTGACTAAGTCGTCTTAGCCAAGTGTCTGTTCAATCTGCTTTTGAAAATGGCCAGGGGTAGACATCCCACAACTTCTCTAGATAGCTTGTTGCAATGCTTAACTGCTGTCATGGGCTAGGGACAGACATTCAAAAAGCCTGAGCCTGAATTGATTCAATCTTTGCAGGTTAGTCTAACCTGGCTAGGGTAAACTAATTTTGTAACAGGGCATACATCCCAGAAATGCAGGCAGATGCCTGCAGTGGCTCAGGCTAGAAGCCAGGGGATGCTAGAGCAGCCCTCCCTTCCTTCCAGAGCCTGGAGCTGAGGAGGGCATGACTAGACTCTGGCAGGAGCTCTGATTAGCCCAGCAGCGAATTGATAACAGTGTTTATCACCCACTTAAGAAAACAGAGGAACATTACCAGCTACCTGTTGATTTAGCACAGACTTTAACCAGCATATGGTCTGCTAGCTAATCCACAGACACCTCCTCAGCAAGGCAGGG
>NW_017728992.1:44698936-44753021 GCF_001723915.1 Gavialis gangeticus | reverse complement strand
CTGGAATCTGCCATCCAGTGCAAGGTGGCAAATGCCTGCAGCCAGGAGGCAGCCCTGGACTTCAGGAAGGTGGACTTCAATGAGGTAAGGAGAATAGTTGGGGAGGGAGGAATTCCTGCTTAGCAGGGAGTGGTGAGGGGAGGGGAAAAGCAGCCCACAGTCTCTGAAGCTGCAGTCAGAGCAGAGGGGCGAGGCCAGCCCCACCCAGCCAGAGAGCATGCTGGGGGAGTCTGGTTTATCTTAAATCAGCAGGGGATCTGGGACAGACATTGTATAAACCAGTTTGAGCCAAATCAGTTAAATCGGTACTACATTCAACCAGATTTATCTCAAACCAGTTTCAGCCAAACTGGTTGATGTGCACTGAACATCTGTTCCGTTACAGGTTTAAACCAGTTTCTGATCACTTAAAGTGGTTTATGTGTAATAGCTGTCCCTAGCCATAGTCAGAAAGTTCCTCTTAAATTTCGTGTGCTGTAGCTTGAAGCCATTGCTCCTAGTTCTGTCCCCAACTGGCACAAAGAAAATCCCATCTCTGTCTTCTCTGTAATTGCCCTTCTGGTATCTGAAGACTGTTATGAAATTCCCCTCAGTCTTCTCTTGTCCAGTCTAAATAACCCTAGTTCTTTGATCCTTACCTCCTAAGTTTTGCTTTCCAGGCCCCTAATCATTTTTGCCACTCTGCCTTGGATTCTTTTCACACATACCCCCCCCCCCCCAAATTTGGATACTGTACTTCAGGTGAGACCTCACTATTGATGAACAGAGTGGAAGATTCACTTTCCTTGATTTACACATGACACTCCTGTTAATACAGCCCAGTACAGTGTTAGTCTTTTTTCACAATAAGAGCACACTGTTGGTTTATATTTAGCTTATGATCTACAATAAACCCGAGGGTTCTTCTCTGAAGTACTGCAACTTAGCCAAGCATTTTTTTTTTAAAACCCTCTACTGAAAACTTCATTCAGTGTGGAAGAACACATACCATGGGGGATACTTCTTCCTTAAAAATATCACCTAGTGCAAGCACAGAAGTGCCCTATACCTTCCCAGTGTCCATGACTAGTGTGTTAGTGCTGCTGCCTGACCCAACATTTGGGGGTTCTAGTCCCAAGTTGGGCACTGACTTACTGAGCAACCCTGAGAAGTACATGACCTTGCATGATGTAGAAAAAAGAGTGCCATCCAAAGGGTAGCAAAAAGAAATAACTTTTCTTGGTCAGCAGTTCAGATACCATCTAAACCATACCCAAGACAGCTGAAGGAAGAAATAAGACATATGAAGTTTTCTGTAATAATCATTGAGAGGGGTAAAAAAAAACCAAAAGAAGAACAGGCTTTGTAAACAGAGCTGTTACATGTTTCTGATGGTCTGTAGCTTCTTGTTTCTTTAGTCCCTTAAATTTTTTAAATACAAAAGACAAAATAAGCCAGAATTAGATGCAATCCACCACATCTAAACACTCATTCTTTTGGAAGGCATCACCAACAAAAAGACATAACTTATGTCACAGGCTAGGGAGAGAGAACAACTTAAAACCCCTACAGTTATGGTTCTGTCTGGGATACAGATACTTAGTTTGCTACCTTGGCTAGGAGATACTTCCATGTGAGTAACAACCCTTCAGTGAAGCGATACAAATTGGTGGCAAATGTTTTCAGTAAGTAGCCCAGCTGTTACCTCCAATTAGAAATGCTGCCACTCAGAAAGCCTCATCAAAGGAGTTTTGTGCCCACTTACAGGATGTGAGGAATGCTTAAAGGAGCTCTCTGAAACCAGCTAATGGCTGATGAGGGAAGCAGTCTCTCTCTGGAGCTGTTTGAGTTACTAGAGGTTCTCTAAACAAGAGTACACATTGATCCTGTATTTGTTATTTGACAGTTAAGAAAATTGATCACTAATATTAAGTCTTATCTAGTGAAGGTAGGGAAAGCTAAGGTGATTTTCTAGACTCATCCACTAAGAACCCTAGTGTTTTGCTAATTAGGACCTTTGAGAAGTGACTGAGAAAGCATTAGCAATCCTTACCTGCCTATGATATCACATAGCCATTTTGCTATGCATTGGGCTGACCACTATGGCATCTTACACAGGTAAACATGCAATCAAAAACCAACTCTTGGTATGGCAAAACAGGAGGAAGAGGGGGTAAAAAAGACAAGCAGAGAGACTCACAAGATATTGCAGAACATCTGAAAATTAACTGGTGCCAAACTCACTGGTGGTATAATTATAGGCAGTGAACTGCAGCTTCATGTAATCAATTAAATTGATAACACAATTAGCCCTTTGCTTACCAATCCTTTTCCCTCAGGTGCTATTTCTAACTTTTCAAGCCCCTAAGATGCCTCCAGACTGTGACCATATAAAAAATAAAAGTCACCTGCCATAGAAATCTCTTCCCCACTCAAAGGTGGCATTTGCAAGTCTTAAGAACAGAGTGGTTGAGCTTCTTGAAACTGCTTCTCACAGGGTCTTTTTTCTGAGTCCTCACAGCTGAAATGCAACAGAAAAAAAAAGACCAGCAAGTTTTGGTGCTAATTAAATAAGCCCTTTTCAGCAATCTGGTGGTTTGGCATATTTAGGTGCTACCCAAGAAGTGAGCTATACCGATGAGCAATCATAAGCCAGCTACAAAATAGCCTGAGAAAGAGAGGATTCTGAAATGCCAGGGAAATATTGCTTTAGTAGGTAACATCCTGTTTTCAGTGCAATATCAAGATGTCACATTAAACCAATCCAGTTTTGGCTACTTTGAGAATTTCCCATATTTTATGGAAACCTAGTATGCCCTACCTCAAAACAGTCTGAATGTCACAGAAATGTCATAAATGTCTTTAAATAATTGCCCCTGTCCCACACTAAAGGTTTTATATTACCCCTGTGTGACAATGCTTTTGACTGGGAAGGACCAAAATTCTCTGTCAGGCCAAATGTTTGACTAGGTTAAATGGTGATGTGGAGTCTTTGCTAAAGGAACGGGTATAATTATTCCATAAACTTCCATCCAGAAGCTCTCCTGGTTCTTATCTGATCCATCACTGGTAACAAATTTGATAATTGTTTCTTTACTAATATGGGTAATAGGTCTAATTCTGTGAACTTCCTCAGCCAGATGCTGAACACCTCAAATACTATTTAGCCAAATAATTTGTGAATATAAATGGCAAAGCCTTGGGTAGTCTGACTGTAGAGGTCAGAGCTTGGGTCATTAAAGGAAGCTTGTGCAAAGTCTGTCTATCCCTATGTGGCCTAGCTCTATCAATATTATTGGTATTGGCATTTTATTTTACAGTAGGGAAAAATGTTTGTGATGTTAGCAGGTCTAAACCTTTCCTTCCCACACATTCAAGTCAAATTCACAAATTACCGATCTGGTACAACAGAAGCACCATTGAGAGCAGTGGTCTTTTTGGATCCTGAAAACCCTAAACTTCTAAAAATTCTGAGTCACTGAATAAGCTTGTAGCACCTCTGTGTATTATAATTAGTTCCAGTACTTTGGGCCATGCCCTGTACTCACTGCACTCAATGTGAAAACATTATTTAATCTAGAGCCTAATTCAAAATCCATGGGAGGCAATGGGAGTCTCCCTCATCTTCAGTGAGCTTTTATAAGAGGCCTTTAAATGGTGGAAGATGAGTGTCTATTGTGCCCAGATTTGCCAGGTGGACCTTCAACTCCCACTGAGGTCAAGTGGGGTTGTGGGTGTTCTGTGCCTTGCAGGCTCTGGCCCAGATTTTCTGTATATCTTTCCACTCTTTAGTCTAAGTACAAGAAGGCTTAACTCTCAAATGAATACCTGCTGTATGCAGGAGATGTGAGTGAGTCACACTTGATGAAGTGATTTCTTTTTTCCTTTTTTTGGATGTGGAGGTTCCAGCAGAGGAATTTGGAAATATCCAGTTCCTCTCCAAAACTTTCATTAAAACAGCCAATAAAGCAGTCTCTGGAAACTTTAGAAGACCGTTAAAGGGGGAAAAAATCAAATTAAAATTCAGTTTTATTGAAAACATGGGCAGGTTTGAAAATATTCAGAAAATTAAAATTAATTTGAAAATAATTAAAACTAAAGAGAAGCCTAGTTTGTGCTTCTAAGTTCTGGGTAATACTAAAGTAGTAATAAAAAGTGCAAAGGAACTTTACTGTGAACAGGTGTTTGAAATAATTAGTGGAGAAAAAAGGTTTGACTGCTAATTAATGAAGAATGATGAATGTCTCTTGTTGGGGTTTTTTTCTGCAGTCAACATATTTTTAACCACATATACTTAGTGAACACATTTAAACATTGTGTATTTGCTTTACAGGCACATACAGGGAGCTAAGCTTTATTTTATACACATTTATTTTACTTTCACTGGTGGTGCATGTGTGTGTATATGTATGTATGCACATATTTATTAGGGTTTCTAACTAAAAGAACTTGTATCCTTTGGCAAACATCTGTCTTGGCAATTGTCATTACTCTGTAGTGCTGCAGAGGTTCTAATATTTCCAAAAGGAGTCCACCAGGGCAGGGCTGAGGGTTCCCAAAGCTGAGACACAATAACAGTCTTCATGAAACATTTTTGGTTGTACGCTAGAGTCTACTGACATGGCTTCCTGCACTGACACAGAGACCCACTGATTTAATGGTGCACAGCCTGGCCATGTGGCTCCATCCTAGGTTATCCCAATTCAAAATCAGAGCATAAGTACTATACTACCCAACTTTGTTTTGTCACTTAACATCTGCAGCATTTGGGATCATTATTGTAAATGCTCTAAAAATAAATTTCATAAGGGAGGAAGAAGAAAGTCTTTCTAATTTTAAAAAGCACATCTGGCCTTGTGATTATTTGTGAAAAGTTCTCTTGGCCTCTATGCCAACTTCTTGTATTAGCTTGCTCTGGGAGGTCTGACGAGCCACCCTGAGAACAATGCTCTATTTGTATAAATCAGTGTAGCTCTGCTGAAGTGATTAGCATCCTGAGCACACTGTGGAACTGATAACGGATGGGCAATTGGCTCCTGTTTTAACCCAACCACAGTTTAAAAATTAATTGGATACTTCATATTGTCCATTTAAAACCCAGTCCTAAAGTGCTCAGCCAAAATGCCTGTTGACTTCAAACAAGAACTTTCCAGTCTGGGAAAAGCCGACTATGTAGTAAAAGTGCTGTGCTCAGCATTATATATGAAAAAGCAATTCTTACCTATTATAAGCCAGTGTCATTGGCAGATCACAATTTCTGACTTTTCCCTCTTTCCTGTAAAACTTGCACATTTTGCTTTTGCTCTCATATTTCCATTGGGGAGGGCAGCAGATAAATTGAATTAAATAAATGAATAAATTCCTGTTTGTCCAGTCAGCCCAATTTAAGGCTTATTCACTTCTCATGCCAATCTTTCTTCTGAATGCAGATTAGGTCATTCATTTGATATGCTCCCTGTCTGTGTAAGGTTAAAATCTGCTCTTAACATAATAAAGAGTTGGACTTTTCAGTTACTACAAAGTGTGCTGATTTATAGAAAAAAGAGAGCTCTACTGGGCAGTCACTAGAGACCCCCAGCAATAAAGAGATCTCCCTAGCAGTAGAGACCTAATCAAAGGGTCATTGAAGTCTGTGGCAAGACTCTCACTGATTTAAGTGGGCTTTAGATCACTGTGCTGGCTGAGGGAGGCTTTGAAACTCTCTTTACGGAAGTAACACCTTTTTGTACCTCATGGTATGAATATGAAGATAATATTTATTTTTGGAGTCTCAGAAAGAAAGGTAAGGTCAGGTGCATTAAATTCAACCAACACAAAAAGCTTGGAGTAAGAATTAGTATTTATTCTATAATAGTTTGCATACATGATTGCTATATGTTTTTCACAAATAATACATACCATTGATACAAGTGTTAACTACAAAAAATGTTGTCCAAGAACAAGCTTATACATTACACAAGCATACACACATTTTGTATTCCTAGCACTGTTACACCATTCCTCTAATTTTAAATATTTGCTGTCAGACACACAAACATGAGTGCTACTTCATCTACATGTGATCAATTGCATGTTTAGCGACTTCAACAGTATAGCTTCACAACGTATTTACAAAGCGATACCTTGATGCAGTTTTAAATAGGTAGTTAGTTGCTGATCTATAAGCCTTCATGGAAGGTGAAATCGACTGTCTAATGTCCCTAAATGGATTCATGCAATGTTATTCGCATTCCCACTAGACATAATTGCAACTATATATTGACGATAAACATGATGTGTAAAGATGCAACATCTCTTTTGGAAGGCAGGAAGAATGAGCTATTTTAACGGCATTTGGAACATAAGTAAGCATTTATAACTGGTGTAAGCATGACTTAAAGGAAACTTGCTTTCATTTTGCTCACTGTCGTGTTCTGAAAGTTCACAAGGTCAGAAGTAGCTATGCGGCCATGTAATTTTGTTTTCAGATTTCTATTGTCTGAACATTGCTAATGATGCTAATGTTTCTCAATGGCATCTGTTGGTGGGAGCCAGTCTGCTGAAAAAAGCCATAATTAATTGGCGATACAAACAGTAGGAGAGATGGTATAATTTCTAGACTGTTACATTGCTGGTATCACTATCAGAAAAATGCATGTACTGGTTAAACATTAGGATGATTTTTTTTTAATATTAGGCAGCAGAGTTTTTTTCCCCTTTGATCACTAAACAGTTCTCAGGGCGCAGAAACTAGTTTCACCTCTAATACTAGGCTCCAATACTGCTTGTGTCATAAAAGATAGACCAAATACTTCTTTCGCTGTGACCATGGAATAGGATTGGTGTTATTCTGTGTGTCCTGTAGAAAGCAGAATTGAGGCCAATGTCTCAGCTCAGTGACGTACAGCACGCACCTTTTGAAAACATCTGACTTGTGTGAATTTTAATAAATAACTTTAGCTTCAGATGCAATATTTAGATTATCATATGGTCTCAAACCATCTGTCATGTAAGGATGTGCTTCTTTTTATATATAACTTTGCGTACGTTGTTTGTAGTAAAACTCACTTACCCATAACTTCCATAGTATTCAACATGCATAACAAATTGAAAAGCTACCCATATCTTATTTAGAGGACTGAGTATGTTTTATATCTCAGATCAATTAATTCTGATCTCAGTGTTTCATCCTGGGCAAGTCACTTCATCTCTCTGTTTTATTTGCAAAAATTAATCCTAACTCTTATGGGCATTCCAAGATTTACTTAGGTGGTTTTTGCAACATGGTGCCTAAACAGGCGAAGTGTGGATGCTCCAAGAACAGTATCTTCTGAGATATTGAGTACCTCTTCTAAGCATCTGAGAGCCTTCACTCCCCATTGACTTCCTATTGAACATCACTTCAAAAACATTGTAATGAAATATTTGCAGATTTCCTCTCATGAACAAAAAGTTATTATTTTTCTTTACACAATCTAACAGAGAGGTTGTACATAAGTCTTAGGCTCAAAGCCTCAGTTTGTGTAAATCACTGTACTTCACGATCTGGCCCATAACTTTTCTGCGCCAAGAAAAATATGGTCATATTTATAGTTGGATACTGCATCTTGACACCTTTTTCCTTCTTACCCACTTACTGATGCTTCTGTTTCACTCTGTTCTCTGGTTGCAGTTGCAGCCATCTCTGCCTATCTGTGAATATACAGCTGAACATGGTAGCCATAGCTAATAAAGTGCCCTTCACACCCAAACCTTCTCTCAGTTACAGTAATTCACAGTTTTCCAATCAAATCTTTACAGCAATACACAGCAAGAAATATCAGTAAGCAAACACACTCATTCACTCAACTTGCTTTTGAAAATTAATGTTCATAACCTAGTAGAAAATCCATAATGATTTGTTAAAATAATAATTGAATATAGCAATCTGTAGCTGCTATACATGGTACATAATATTTAAAAAAAACAGAACAAAAACAAAACAAAACATCATGCTGTTCAAAGTGCAATGAGACAGAATTATGCTTTCCAAAACTCTACTAATGCAGCTATGTGTCAAGTATTTTTTTTTTACTAAAATTACAATGATCAGAGTACAAATAAATACCATTTGAGACTTTTTTTTAGCAAGCATACTAACATAAGCACTAAGTTACTTAAGCCATTTGTTGCTAACAATAATGAAAAGTATTGATAATAACTATGTACAGGTAGCCTTTCTCCTCATCATCTTATACTCCACTACAGAAACAAAATCAATATGATAACCAGGAACAATAATGCTTGCTGTTATGTTTCTTGCACTTTCTCGCTAATATCTTTGTTGCAAGTATTACACTTGCATTAGATTTTAGGAACCAGACAATACCATTTCACCATACCAAATGACATCTTGCTAAAATCCATCAGATGTTAACAGCCTGGGCTATCTCGTATCTTTAACCAGTGATGCAGATGCATTGGTAACAATGCAAGAATGAGAAATGTAAAGAGAGAGACTAGCATGGGTAAAGTTTTAGCTGACCCTTATCTTATATCTGAGTGAAAGCCAAGTCCCTCTAGTATAGTAATAGATCCATACTGGATCTGGCCCTGTATAGATGCATTAATGAAGGAGAGAATTCCTCTAAGATGAGACTAAAGTCAACCCTAATTCTTGTGTCTATGACGTCCAAAGAAAACTTAGGGCTGACGTTGACAGATGTGCTAGAATCCCCAAAGTGGGTGGGGATCTTGGGGTCCCATGGCTTTAGTGGTAGCCAGTGGAAGTATATAGCCACATGTGTGAAAACACAGGTGTGTACTTGTGTGTGTGGGGGTACCAATATACTGCATCCGATAAAAGAGTGTAGTGGAGACCATGTTCTCTTAGAACATGGCTGACTTGGTGCAATTTATTTTCAACCCTTCTAACATGGGTTTATTTCTTAAAAGGCATCATCAAGCTCTTACTTATTACTCCAGTATTCATAAGTTCTTCATTTCCCACAAACATCAGATACCATCAGTTCAACTTAATATTTACATAGATAGTAGTTCTAAGACTATAGGCACACAGTTATTTTAGTATAGTTATCAAGATTCAAAATTACATGCAACTTTTGCTTATACATCTAAAGAACATTAAGGTAAAGAAAGACATGTTACTGGCACTGAAATGTGTAGCAAAATCTTATTATTCCAATTTTAGCCTGCTGTTTTCAGTATCATCACTGAGTTGTTTATGCAAGCAGCTAACAATATCAGGTCATCAGGATATTGGCATATCATATAAGTTCCAACTTTACAGAAAGGTGTTCTGTAGTTATCACACTTTGGGAAACACCATCGAGAATGGTGATTAAAGCAAGCAGCTTGCTGCACCCTTTGAAAGATCACATCCTAGTTCCCTTGCTCAGATTTAATCAGTTCTTTCCCAGACCCATTTCCACTGATGATAGTGCAAGTTTATCTGTGTTAGAAGTGGGGATAAAGATGGAGACTGTGTGTATGACCTTGGACTTTGAACAGGAGGTAAGAAAGGGAGAGTGCTTTCTCTGCTTTCCTAAGAGTTTCCTTCATTTGGTCTGATAATGCTATATGCATGTGAGTAAATGCAATAGTCAATACAATACAATAGCATTCATTAGAAGCCCTAGTCTGCAGCATTCTCTCAGGTGAGCAATACTCTTCATTTGCTGGCAGAACTCAAAATACGTAACAAAATGGCTTCACAACTTTAAACAGAACTGGAGTTGTGTGACTGTCAGTCAGTGATATCACATCTGTGATGTCCAATGAATATAAAGCATTAGACTCTCTTCTTTATATTTTACATTGAATGGACAAATGTATGACAAACATCTTATTGGGTGGGGATTATTGCCATTCAAATGCTGTTAACTTGGGCTGTCTCTGATGCCTTCAAGGGTCACAAACATTCCCAGTCCCCTTTGTGAGCTGTGAAGCACAATGAAGACATAAGAAAACTTGTTGAAAATTGTCGTCAAGTTTCAAAATCCAGTCCCCCCAGTCTAGGTTGTGATTGAGGACTGATTTTCCTCTCATTAATTTTACACTAATACCATTTCATTGACTTCACTAGAATTATAATGGTCACATTGGCGTAAGTCCAAAGTAATGGAAGAAAAATAATTCTCTGTTGAAGTAAAGGGTGTAACTGGATGTATGCTCATGCATCCAATCTGTGAGCAGATTGGAAAGTGTCTGGCACTGAGTGACAAAAATGATAAGGAGCCTGGGAAGCAAGACTTATTGAGGAAAGGCTGAAAGAATTAGGGTTATTTAATTAGGAGAAGAACAGATGAAGCCGGGACTTGATAATAGTTTTCAAATACCTGAAGGGTGATTATAGAGAGGATGGAGATGGGATTGTCTCCGTGGCCATAGGGGACAGGATTACAAACAATGGCCTCAAGCTGCAGCAGAGGAAATTTAGGTTGGAGATTAGGAGGAATTTTCTGACTATGAGGGTGGTCAAACATGGAACAGGCTACCTTGGGAGGTGGTAGAATCTCTGTCCTTGGAAATTTTCACAAGCAGGTTATACACACACTTGGCTGGGATGGTTTAGTGAGGTACTGGGGCAGTTTCCCCTATCAATCTCCCCCCAGTTACATTGCTGGTTACATGCTAGAAAAAGATAAAGGTAATACTTTAGTCAGCCTGCTCAAAAGAGATGTCAAAACACAGAGACAGCTTTGTTTTCATTTCACTGTTATTAGCTTAGTATAGCTTTAACTTTGGTGACTTAATCCTTATTCATACTAGTGTGAGAGGAGAATTAGATCTTGAATCTCCAGTATTGAAGTGACTGCTAGTCTTTTTTGTTTTTTTGCAAAGCATTTTTAGGGTTCAATTTCAAATCAACCTCAGTTACAATTGCAATGAAATAATATTCTGCTTGCTGGGCTGAGATGAGAAAGAGCTATAAAAGCTTTAATCTCCCAAAAATCTCAAATAGGTAATTCAGGAAAGCAAGACAAGACAAGAGTTAATATAATTCTAAATCCGCACTAGGATAGTGATCTCAGGCATGAAATACATGGTGACTGAGCAGAAACACCTTTCTGTGAACTTTGATAGCAGCATGTCTCTTCTGAAAGTTGAATCAAGCAGCAGCAGCTCAGTAATGCTGGGACTTATCCTGCAGCTAAAGTGGTATTGGTCCACTTAGTAAAAGCCTCAAGTCATCACGGGGAGTGGAAGCACCAGAACTGCTGATATTTCCAAAACTCTTAGCAGCAGTAACCACACAGCAGCTTTTCTGCAACATAAAACCAGAATCAAGTTAATTCAGCAATATACTTTTTGTAATTATTTGGTTAAATTCCCCGGGAAAACCACAAGCTGGTTTCTTTGTCTGCAAGGAAGACAGCACCATGCAGAATCTTTTTGCTTACAAAGGGCACTTCTTCCCCACCACTGCTCACTGTGTAAAACATCATTTGATGCTTTTTGCAACATAAAAAAGGGAAAAGCCTGTTTTTTACTGGAGAAATGATACAGGGGGATTTTCATGAAATGTAACAACTCTCTTATTTTGCCCCTATTGTCATGATGACGCTTTTAAAATAAATTAGTGTGTAAATATATTACTATGAATTCAATAAGGCAATCTAAATGTATGAACAATACTGTGAGCTGATGGGCAAAACCAAAACATGAACACAACTATGAATCCACTGACAGAGTAAACAGAAACTGATATTCATTTAGGGGGAAAAACTCCAAGCCCCATCTATTCCTTGCAGGTTAGATTATAGCCAAGTTATAATTTTACAAAGTTTGAAAAAGTTTGTTATGCACTGCATTCCTTCTTTTAATGGATTAGCCATCAGTAATCCAGATTATCTCACACTTGAATTTCCCTGAAAGTTAATTGCAAGAAACAGTCTATTTCTTGCAGTAATGCTTGTTTTTCAATGTGCATTTGTTGCCCAGCTACTAGCCCTTAAATGAACATATAGGAGAAAACATCAGTCATCAATCCTTATGGACTGGTAAAACATTATGAAAAATACAAAATTGGTAATAGGTCCAAAACCTCATCTGCTTTTAACTGACATATATTCAGTGAGGTGAGGATTAATGCTGAGGATATAGGACAAACAAGGTCCCATATTTTTCTTCCAAACTTAGGTGTGGCTGCATTAACATACATTGAAATCATGTGTCTTTGGTAGTGAATGCAAGTGATGATAAAGGTAAATTAGCCTGTCCTGAGCTTTGTATTGCTGTGGCTAGACATCTTCCTATACCCCAGGTACCTTGTTTAAAGTTAGTTTAGATATCTCAGTATGATATAGCGCAACACAGCATTATAGACAGATCCCAAATCATAGTAGACTATTCCTACTTGACATTTTCAATCTCTGATTGATGATCATTTTTTAAATCAAAACATGGCCAGCAAAACCACACACATCAATTATTCCATAACTTTGACTCTGTTTTAGCATGTGGATGATGTTGATAAAAAAAATCCCCATGTAGTGAAAAGTGGTACCTTTTTTATTTTGCTATTTGTGGTGCAAAGCTAAAATGAAATGGTTATTATGGTGTATGTCTTCTCTGGCTCATCTCATGACCCACAATTGGTCTTCCTCAGATGTGCCTCAAAAGTCCTTTGCATTGGTTCCCATGGTGCTTCAAAAGAGACACCAGTTCCTGTGGTGAGGTGCTGTGGGAATTGCTGCGGTGGTTTAGGGGGTGGGGGCGGGAGAGGACATCCTGCCATCTGAGGTAGACAGATTTCAAAGCAGATGAGCAAATAGGCTGCAGCCAAAGACTGGAGACAGAGAATGAGAGCAGACTTATGTCGCCCTCACCCCTTGGGGAGAGCTGACCAACCCAGTCTGAGAACCACTAATGGAGTGTTTGTTAATTAAAGGGCATAGATAGTAATACAGGCAAAAGGAATGAGAGAGAGATGGCTTGTAAGAACCATCCTGTTTGCTTACAGGATCCTCAAGAACATGGAACAACTTCATTTTAGGGCCAGGTTCAGTGTAGCCTCAGATACAACAGCTTGGTTCTACTGAAGCCATACTGATTTATGCTGGTGTACCTCTCATTTTTTTATTGCTATTTTTCTAAAGAAATAACAGTGCAACCTCATTTTTATCCCTCTTTAAACCAAGCTTGTTCTATAAGAACCCAAAACTTTTCAGTGTTGAACAGTTACTGAGTAAACTCTTGCATCATCTCTAGCCCATGAGAGTTTTCTCATGGAATTCTATTCAGTCAGGATTTGACCCACTGGATTTGCTGCTTACGTACAATTTTATATGTAGTCAAAGGCTTCCCCATCATTTACCCCCTGTTTCTCATGGTTGCAACAGACTTGCCCTACTGATTATGCCAGTATTTTCCAGGTGATGGTGACACTGCTTTTCAGAGTTGTGCCGGGGGTTATGTTAGTGTGCTGACGGTATGAACAGTGATATGTTTTGGTTCTCCACAGATACCACAGATACAGCTTGCGGTATTTACTACTGAGGGGAAAACTAAGACATGAGACAAACCTTTCATTTGGCTGCCCTCTCAGAAAGGTCATTGATCCATGGGTGCTTGAGACTCTGAGCTGCACATAGCCTTCTCCTAGAGGAGGGGGAAAACCAGTGAAAGCATTAGTTGAAGGTCCACCTCTTCTTAACTCTGCTTAATGTAAAGGCAAAGCACTGCAACATCAGTAGTTTAAATAAAAGGACTTTTTAAAGCAGTGCAAGCACAGACACAGAATGCATAGGCAAGAGCTTCCTTGGAATGCACACGGCTTTCCTGCCATATGACTGGCAGTGGAACTTATTCAGTCACATAGCATCCCATGCTTTCTGAAGCATGTGCCAAAACAGCCTGCTTTCCCAGATCCTTGCTACCAGAGGATCATGGGGAAGTATACTAGGGCAGTGCTTCTCAACCTTGTTTGACTCAAGGCACTTCTTGGAAAATGCCAGCTCTTAGCTTCCACTCATTTCTTGACTACGGATAAACAATAGAGAAGTTCTGTTGAAAAGAATTCAGAAAGGCCAGAACAGATCAGAGTGTTTTTGACATTATAGATCCTTTTTTGAAAAATCTGGGCTTATCTTTTGAATCATGTGTAGGTGTTTGCACACTTAACAGTGTTAATATTGTGCAGGGCCCTTAAAAGGATCTTATCATAGAATCGTAGAAAATTAAGGGTGGAAGGGACCTCAGGAGGTCTTTTAGTCCAAACCTCTGCTCAAAGCAGGACCGTCCTGAACTATATCATCCCAGCCAAGGCTTTGTCTACCCAGGTCTTAAAAACCTCTAAGAATGGAGATTACACAATCACTCTGGATAACCCATTCCAGTGCTTCACCATCTTCCTAGTGAGAGAGTTTTTCCTAATATCTAACCTTGCTGCAACTTGAGACTGTTGCTCCTTGTTCTGTTATCTGCCACCACTGAGAACAGTTTAGTTGCATCCTCTTTGGAACCACCTTTCAGGTAGCTGAAGGCTGCTATTAAATCCCCCTCCCAGTCTTCCCTTTCCAAACTAAACAAGCCCAGTTCTGTCAGCCTCTCCTCATAAGTCATGTTCCCCAGCCCTATAACCACTTTTGTTGCTCTCCACTGGACTCTCCAAATTGTCCACACCCTTTCTATAGTGGGGGCCCAAAACTGGACACAGTACTCCTGATGTGGCCACATCAGTGTCAAATAAAGGTGAATAATCACTTCCCTTGATCTGCTGGCAATGCTCCCACAGCCCAGTCTGCTGTTAGCCTTCTTGGTGACAAAGGCACACTGTTGGCTTGTATGCAGCTTATTGTCCACTGTAACCCCCAGGTCCTTTTCTGCAGAGCTGCTGCTTAGCCAGTCAGTCCCCAGCCTGCTCTGGTGCATGGGATTGTTCTGTCCTAAGTGCAAGACTTTACACTTGTCCTTATTGAACCTCATGAGATTTCTTTTGGTCCAATTCTCCAATTTGTTTAGGTCTCTCTGAATCCTAGCCCTATTCTCTAGCATATTATCTACTACTCTACCCAGAGTGGTGTCATCCACAAACTTCCTGAGGGTGCTTTCCTTCCCATCTTCCAGACTGTTGATAAAGATATTGAATAAAACTGGCCCTGGGACCGATTCCTGGCAAACTACACTTGATACTGACTCCCAACTAGACACTGAGCCATTGATTACTGCCCTTTGAGCACAACAATCCAGTCAGTTTTCTATCCACCTTGCAGTCCATTCATCCAACCTGTACTTCTTTAGCTTGCCTGCAAGAATGTTGTGGGAGACTATATCAAAAGCCTTGCTAAAGTCAAAATATATCAAGTCCACTGTTCTCCCCACATCCACAGCACCAGTCGTCTCATCGTAGAAGGCAATCAGGTTGGTCAGGCATGATTTGCCCTTGGTGAATCCATGCTGACTGTTCCTCACCACCTTCTTCTCCTCCAAATGCTTAGAAATGGATTCTTAGAGGACCTGCTGCATCATTTTTCCAGGGACTGAAGTGAGGCTGACCAATCTGTAGTTGCCCAGATACTCCTTCTTCCCTTTCTTAAAGATGGGCACAATATTTGCCCTTTTCCAGTCATCTGGGACCTGTCCCAATTGCCACAGGCTTTCAAATATAATGGCCAGAGGCTCTTCAGTCACACTGGCCAATTCCCTAAGCACCCTCAGGCGCATTGCAGCCAGCCCCATGGACTTGTGCAAGTCCAGCTTTTCTAAATAGCCCCTAGCCTGTTCTTTCACCTCTGTCAACTGCTCACCTCCTCCCCACTGGGCTGGCTGTCTCCAAGGACACTGCAGTTGGGGGAAGCGGGAGTGGGGAACAAAAAGCCATTTAAATTAAAAAATGTGGACTGCTTGGGATTCTAGGAAGTAAAAATGGTGTGAGTTGGGTAGGGAGGCACGCCATTTAACAGGAGTTGACGCAAGAATCTGGGTAATTCCTTTGTGTGCTCGAAAACTGGAAGAATGTGGCTTTGCACACCCCAGCGATTCACACTCTTTTGTGTACTGTCTGTTATTTTGGTAACAAATGGATCTACTGAGCAACATACAGTAACCAGTACTTCTTCACACAGGCATACAAAGCCATTGAACATGCACGAATACGCAAACCTGAAATAAAAAAGCAAAGCAAACAAATGCCAATGACAGGGCATGCTCAGTGGATGGGCAGATAAACATATATCCGGGTATGATTTGCACTGGGTTTGGATACTAATGCAAATTACACTGGGGCCAGGAAAAAAACACATATGTAGGTATTCTGATTAATTTATGCTGCTAGAATATCACCCTTGATTCCTTTAGGGGTTATTCTCCAATGGGTTGGGTGAAGTTACTCAGTTTAAGGATTTATGTCATCTCTCCACTATTTTCTTACACCAAAATAATGACAATTATACCAGGATAAAAAGTTTTGTCTGACCATGCCTTCAAAAATAGAAGAGAATCTTAGAAGAACAACAAAATGAAGCAACAAAAAAGGCACCAGCAAAGAACAAGAAAATTCAGACTCAAGGACCTGATTTTGGAGTCTGCAGTGAAGTTTGTGGTTCAATAACCAAGGATGTTTTAAGGCAGAGGTTGCACTCATTCTCCAGCTAAGAGAAGGAGAGAATGTTAGTAAGTGGTGCATCTAAGACCTTACAGTTCAATAGTTTTCACGGATGACGCTTGCTGCCCACCCTTTTGGCAACGGTGGTTGCTGATATATGATAACTGGGAGTGTTAAGTCTGGTGCTATAATAATAGTACATTACCACTATCTCAGAACACCAGTATGTATGAAATTTAACAGAGGACACCAGTGAAATTAACTTATTATAGTCTACTTGGGCATAAATCAGTGGTTCCCAACCTTTTTATTCTGCAACCCACTGCTGGGAGTGGAGTGTGGCGGTGGCCTAGGGGCAGCTCCCGGCACGGGGAGCAGCTTGCCTTTTGTGTGTATTGCCGCCGGCATTGCCCCCACAACCCTTGTTTGGGTTGCAACCCAGGGTTGGGAACTGCTGGCATAAATAATCACAGTGATTGGAACTGTCACTGAGTCTGGTAGTGTAAGTGACGGAACATTTCTAATGTATTGCAGTATAATGAATGTTCATTTGAAAGGCATGGAACTACAGGATTTGAGTACCATTTTTCCTTGATGAGAAGCTTTGAGATGAAATCTTTGGCATCTTCAGAGACTTCTTGAAATTCCTCTTCTTCAAACTCCCAATTACAAGCCAGGATATTGTTGAGAGTCTCGTTGTCATCGTCACCCAGAAAAGGAGACAAGCCACTGAGCCTGAAGTAAATACACACGGAATATAAAATAAACCGTAATCCAAATCTGTACAACTATGCTATCTAGCTAGCTGATTTAAAGCAGTTAAATACTTGTCTGATTCCTCCTCCTCAGCCATGTTCTTTGTTATTCTATCTGGCATTGTTTCATTGTAAATGGTTGTACTTTTATCATCTCACCATGTACTGTTGCCCAAGAAGGACTGCTCCTAAGAGATACAGTACTGAATATCTCCTACATGATGATGAATGTGCTCACAAATTACCCAGCATTTAGGATGCTAGGCAAGATTAGGCCTTGACCCATAATACCTTTGTTGCACTTGAATAAAACAGTTCTCCAAGGAAAGATTATTATGTATATTGGAAGAGCAAGAAATCGCTCTATGATCTGCATAGCAATTCTCTTCTCTGGGTTGTGGATTCCTATTGCAAGTCCTGATCTCATTTAGCATTCAGAATTTCTACCCATGTTAATGGAAATTCCTCACACAGAGTGAGCATAAGATGTTCTCTAGAACTGTACAATGTGACAGAACTGAAAGGCAAATTGGAGTTTTCCATGAATTAGCCTTCAGAAGAGGATTGGAATTTTCAACACAGGTGCAGCTTTTGTGAATATTCGTGTTACACAATCAACTTTTGAAAGTTGATACAAATTAGAGAAGAAACAGTCTGTATGGTAGAGATGCAAGTATTACTTACAGCATATAGGCAATGACTCCTACACTCCACATGTCCGTGGGAAAGGAGACAAAGTCATAGTTCACAACTTCAGGTGCAAGGAATTCTGGAGTTCCAAAGTTCACTTTAAGTTTTTCTCTTGGTTGATATCTAGGTAATGAAATGTTGAGAGAAAATAGTAATTCTGTCTCTAACTCAGTTTCTATCACTGATGCCTAGAGCTTAATAGGATTCAGAAAACAACTGGACATATGGATGGAAAACAAGGATGGTAATTGTTACAAACAAACAAATGTTTAGCAAGCTGTAAAACTTCAGGGTACAAACCATTCTCTACACAAATAGGGTTTAGGAACAAAATTGGGTCTCTCAGATCCATGGGGCCAATGATCCAGCCCACATATAATGTCTTCAGGTCATTATAATAATTAATATTAGTATATGTTATTGATAATTGCCCACTACTGGTATCTTGCACCTTCTTTTAAAATATCTAGTACTGGAGGCAGATTTGGAGACAGGATACTAGACTAGACAGACCACTGGTTATGTCTATTCTATCTATGGCAGTGTTCAGATATGCATATAAGAACATAAGAAATGCCATACTGGGTCAGACTGATGTTCCATCTAGCCCAGTATCCTGTCCCCAACAGCAGCAGACATGATATATTATTCAAACATGATCAAACATTGAAATGTTATTAATTTTATGTTCATGTTAAAATACACTTATCCCTAAGGATGATTATTTAAAATGGCCTGCATCTGCCTTGTTTCAAAGGCAGTAGAAGGCTGTAATGGATCAGACTGAGCCTTGCAAAGACATGTAATGCTTTTGATGTTTCATAATTTGTTTATTATACATAGCAGGCTTACATGTACGTACCTTCTGGCCAATCCAAAATCAATAATTTTTATTTGATAAGTAGCTCGATTCACACATAAGATATTCTCAGGCTGTCAGGAGAAAAGAGGAAACTTGCATGAGGAATGAAAGTGCAAACTGGGCTTTTGGAGTACTACACTAGGATGAAAAAAATCCCACTGCAAAACATAAAGTCAGCCTCTCAGCTTTGGACAGGTTTCTCTTTATGGAGATTCTCATTTGCAATCGTATGGTATTAGAGGCTGTAGCAGGCTGCACCAACACTACTTTTTTCTTCTCCACAGCTTTTCTGTTTGACATAATGCAGCAGTTTAGATAAAGAACTCATTAGCAGAGGTTGGGAAGCTTCCACAGTAAGATTCAGGATGTTGGCTTTGTGACTTTATAGCCCTTCATGAGCTAACGCTGGATTTTTTAAAAATGATTTTGCTATGCTTTTGAAGTTTATCTTTTAGCTCTACATTTCATTGCTGTTCTGGGAACAACTGTGACACCCAACTTAGATACATTACATTAGTCACATCAGTTTGTCGCTCAATTCAGATATTTACCAAAAGGTTAGACTTGCAAGCTAAAATCCCTCTAGATTTCAACAGGGTTAAGTTCAGCTCTCTTTTTCACTGGCATAAATGCATTAGCTTCAATAGAATTACTGTGGGCTTAGAGCAACTGAGCAGAATTTGGCTTGCTGTCTTTCAAGTGTAAAGTTCTAAATTGTAGTCTTATGTTTCCTTCCAAGCAAATTTATAGCTACCCTGTCTTGTTGCTCGTTCAGTCCTGTTTGAAAGAAAACAGCCCTAAACACTTAAACCATTAGTAAGCCTTTGTCGCCATCACAAATTCACTTTGCATTTTGGATTTTGAAAAACCATATGTCCTGTACTGGAGTTTTGGAGGCCCTGATGAGCCACTTCCATTTTACAGGCTTCCTGCCATAAACTCATTAGTCATAGACAGCAAGACTGTATGGAATTGCCATTGATGGCCATTATGTAACTGGAGGGGTTTCTGCTGAGAACTCCCTGAATGTAACTGTGCCTCTTTTCCAGCATTCCTAACTCTACGCCAAAACTGAGCAGCTCCAAGAAAAGAATTTAAAGCTGCAAAAAGGCCTCACCCTTGTCTGGCCATAAAACGTTTTATGCCTAAAAAGGGCAGTCTGACTGTCTTACTAACAGTTTTTGCTGCTTTATTGTGGCAGATGTCTGTGTGCTTATAGTGCAATCAAATAAATCCTGCAGAGGATTCCTGGGGTGCACATTTCATGCTGCCTGGCCCTGACCTTGGGCATGCCTGGAGTGGAGACCCCATGGCAAGTTCACCCAGCTTGCAGAGGTATGCCCCAAGGCTGTTGTTTCACAGGGTCAGGCCCCTGAAGCCCCAGAAGCAGCAGAGGCCAGACCCTATGGGGTATTGGCAACAACCACACCTGCCAAACGGATTAGCTGTAAGGGGACAACAGTTTCTCAGTTGTCTCAGTTTCCTTATTGGTAAACACTATTACTTCTCATTTTATCAATGTCATTGAGAAATAATGTGAATTAATTCATGTTTGTATAGTGCCTTGAGATCCACAGATGAAAGATGATAAAGAGACATTATTGTAGCTGCTGACTTGCTGCAAAAGTCCTCCTCAGAAAGCTCATACTAGTGTGACCTGCCCCTGATTCTGATCTCATTTACGCTGGAATGATTCAACTGGAGTCAATGCAATTACAATAAATGTACACAGATTTGAAAGAGATGAGAGATCGCAGTATGGCTCATTATCATCTATGTTGTGGGAGTCTATAGAGCCCCAGTAGCCTTCATTAAGGAAAGTGCATTTCTATGGTAGAGGCCAAGTAATCAAGTTTTGTACCTTTAAATCTAAATGAAGAATGTACATCTGATGCATGTGCTGAATGCCTTCGCAGATCTGTTTTATGAATGAGATAGTATCCGGTTCTGTCAGATTGCAGTTTTCATCAATAATTCGGTCAAATAATTCTCCTCCTTCCACGCTGCAAAGAGAAAAATAGTAGAACAGTGAGTGAGTCCAAGCTGGCTTTCAGGGAATCTACCTGCTTTGATCCACCTAACTGACATCAGTCCCAAGTCTAGGCTTGATTCTCTGCTGCGTTCATGGCCATGTCTACAAGCTAATCTTTCTGTGCTCAAGTATGCTGTGTTGCTCTGGATGGACTGCTTTTTGAATCAGATGCAGTGTAGCCAGATCTTGAACTGTTTCAGGTGGGCTAGTTGATGCCACTGATTGACAGCACCAATTACCTTGCCACCCGGGGGACATGACTACACTGCTAACATATCCAAAAGAATCTCACAAGGGGGTAGTACAGTGTGCTTGAGGATACCACTCTGGAGCATGGTTAGTTTGCAGTGGAGACAGAAGTGCAATGACATGGGTGGGTACCCAGGGCAGCTGCTATCTGCATAGGCAGCGGTGATTTCCAGTTACCCTCGCATGGCTGGCATGGTTGTGTGGTTGCAACAGCAGCCATTTTTCCTGTCCTCTCTCCCACCAAAGTCAGTGCCCAAAGCAGCTACTCTGGTTGCCCCACCTTAGTTATGTTACTGTTTGTCCTATGCTACTTTAAGCCAGGGAAATCAATGAAGTCATATTAGTCTCATGTGGTGGAGAATCAATGCCCTGAATAGAGATCCAAGCTTCCCCAGGATCCTCCAGGTTCTGGGTCCTATGTCATATTACATGGGAGCTTGTATTTGTTCCTTGTTTTAACTGTACTATATATGAAGTATGCAAGCCAAATCCAGAGGTGAACCTAAGGCTGAGGAAGCTAAGACATGTCAAAGTCAATATAATGTACATGTTGTCCCAACCTCCTCCATGTGCATGATACAACAGCTTTAGCTTCCTCTAAGACAATCCGCTCCAGATTCTCCTGTGCCTTGAGGCTGATTTGTGTCTAACCCCACCTCTAAGCTGGCTGTAATGACCATTAAGTCAGCCTAGGCACCCAATGCAAGGGTACTGCTCAGCAGTAAAGGGTTGGCTTTATTTCTTGCTCCATTGCAAGGCTCCTTTTTATTTGCCTCACATAAACTGGAGATTTTCCAAGAGGTCTGTTTCATGGATGACAGAATAACACCTAATGGAAATTACAGAGGCTACATCACATGACTGTCATCTAAATACTCTCTCTGTGGAGTATCAGGCAATGGTGTAATGGGTAGACATGTCTTAAATCATCAGGAGAGTGGAGCACTGTTCAAAAAATTAGCAAATGTATACTATGGAAAACCGTTTCTTAAATCCTATTCCTGTGACTTGTGAGATATTTCATATGTCCTTTCTACCTCAGAGAAGCTCCATCTCTAGTTTCACTGAAAATGTATGTGGAAAACTGAAATCTTGAGACAAGGTACAAGGTCAGAAAGAGAGGGAAAGAGACACATACTATTCCATGACCAGCACAATGTCGTTTTTGGATTCGAAGGCATCATACAGCTGGATAAGGTTCACGTGGTTCAGCTGGTTCATGACATTGATTTCATTCTTAACCTCATCCTGTGAAAAGTAAGGAATATATTATACCTGTGGCATTTATAAAACAGAGCTAACAAATTGGGGTAAGGTCAATGCTTGAATTGGAGTGATGTGGATAAGTACATCATACTTATATTCTCACTACTGCCCCATGTCCACCAACCCTGGCATTTTTTCTCTGGCTGTTCCTGCCACCAGAAGAATCTTTACAGATTTATAGATTTTGGAAGCCAGAAGAGAAGAATATTAGATCATCTGGTTTGATTTCCTGTATAACACAAGCCAAATATAGGATACTCAGTGAGGAGAGGAAGCTTTGGGTGCCACTGGCAGTCACCTCACACTAGTGTGGGGAATGGGGAAAGGCAGGCACCATCAGTGACACTGTGGCAGGCAGTAATAGCCTTTGTGCCATGAATACAAGACTCAGAAGTGCCATACATAGGTCAAGACAAATCCCTCTCAACTCTTGTGAACTGGCAGATAGACCCCAGACTATCTTTGCTATCAAAATCCAGAAAAATGAATACCCCTATTTGCATTGCTTTACTGAGGGAATGTGCTAAGTTGAAAGCTGGTAAACACTCTTACTTTTTAAAATGTTGCTAATAAGATTGATAGGGGGTGGGGGTGTTGAAGATACGAACAAGGAGAATTAAAAAAAAATACAGAAAAAATGAAAGAAAAGGTTGGTGATGGCATAATTTCAAGGAAATAGACAAGCTAACTGTAACCTAGTCCATCAAACAGAGATGATGGCTTGTGGACCATGCAGTCAGTGCACGTATTTTAGTAGGTTAGAGCATTGTGCTAATAATACTGACATTGCAGGTTTGATCACAGGTTGGAATAAGGTGATCTCTTGAAGTCCCTTCCAGCCTGACTTCTCTGTTTGGAGCCCTGAGTGGGGACATATTGGAGAAGGAAATGTTCACATTACAGGATACTTACCTTTTCCTTAGAACCTCTGGCTTTTATAATTTTTGCTGCTAACTGGAGACCAGTTGCCTTTTCTTCACATTTGTGCACATGACCAAATCTCCCTCTAAGGAAAAAAAAAGAAAACCCTCAGCTTGCAATTAGAGCTTGCATTTAGCATGTAGTGTGAATTTTATATACTTAAAGTTATCACTTGGCCTAGGTAGGTGGCTCCTAATGAACCTTCCACATTCCATTTCAATCTTTGGATCATTATCTGATTTTAGAAATAACACTTGCTACATTTAAGTATATGAAGCTCACACACAGTTTTTATTTAGGAACTTCTTTATATTATTTGACTCAGTAACATTCACTCCATAATTATGAACCCATACAAAGCCCCAAGCCAGTGTATTCAAAACAGCTGCTTACGTAAGGGGAACAATTTCACCCTAAATACCAAATTTCTCTCATATAACATGTTCCCAAATATAACATGTACCCTATTTTTAGAAGACCCCAAGAAGGGGAAAAAAATTACTTTGGAGTACAGGTAAGCTGGGGTCTCTGGGGTTGGGAGCTGTGCACTGGGTTTGGGGGCTGTTGGCTGTATTGGGGCTAGGGACTGCACACTGAGGCTGCAGCCATGCACTGGGACTGGGGGTTGCACGATGTGGCAGGGGCCACACACCATGGCCTCATCCAGTACACTGGAGCTGGGGCTCTCTGATAGGACCCAATCCAGCATGTTGGCTTTGGGGCTGCACTCTGGCTCCTGAGCCATTTGCCAGGTCTAGAGGCATGTGCTGGGTAAGACATGGCACACATCCAGCCATGGATCATGCCCCCCTCCTCCCCCCGTGCTGTCCTGATCTACTGTGTAGTTGGAGAAGGAGGCTCTCCACGGGTTTGGAAATTTGGTGGCAGGGGGGAAGAGGGAAGGTGAGAGTGATAACAGCATGAACTGCCATGGGTTCCAGGTGCCACTGCTCTTTCCCCCTTGCCCCCCTCTGCCCCCCCAAAAATTTCTGGACCTGTGGACAGCCCTTTTCCTTGTATCCCAGTTTTCCCAACTGGTTTTTGGGGAAAATACAGGTTATATGTGAGAAAATATGGTATGCTATTCCTCCTCTAAATGAATACATTCTTGTTGTTTCCTGCTATAAATTATCTTTAAAAATTGAAATATATTTGTGTTACATCATCTTGAGATACTCTTTCAGTTTAGGAGGCAATAGATAAAGGCAGAACCTGCTGTTCTAAACCAATATAGTGAAAAGTCCAAAATATTGCATTATCATTACTGTAATGACTGGATTTTATTGAACAACGTTGATAAACGGCAATAAAATATATACACTATATTGTACTGATCTCATCCACTGGATGCCAGGACAATGCAAAACACCCTTCCCTGAGATCCGTCTAGTGAAAAATGGCTATATGACCCTGTTTCTTGCATGCCGCTGGCTGAGGTAAAGTTCTGCTGATAGCGTTCATTCCACTTACTGTCCAAGAATGTCCTTCTTGTTGACATAATAATAACTGCTGATCCCTGCCCTTTTTGCTGAGACGATTCGATGATCAAATGGTGCTGGAAGATTTTGGCTATCATCTACGAAACACAAGACAGGCAGATGGTATGATAGTACTGACAGGAAAACCACTTGGGAACAAGATAGTTAAGGATTTAATGTACTGACCACAAATTTTCATTCAAAGTCACATCTTCTGCTGGGCTCAGGAGAAAATCTTGTTACTGAATGCAGCCTGAATGAATCTGATGTTCTCAGAAGGGATGCTACATCAGGAATTAAGAGAAGGGGAGCCCTTCTTTTCCAAAATGGCACAGGTACATTTAAATATATATACAGATGCAGCCCCTGGGTATCAGCTAGTCAATTGTTATCAAACTGAACCTCCTGGCCGTCATGGTCAACCCCCAAATCAGTACTCCATTACATCAGTGTAGAGGCTATAATTCCCATCCTGCACTTTCTTGCTGTGGTTCTTTTCTCTCTGAGGCCTCCTACAGCCTCCCATCTCATGGAGAAGTTGTACTTCAGTGAGGAATCATTTGTTTTGCTAAGGTACTGCTGATTTCTGCACCTATTAATATTTTTGTCTTTTGAAGTGTTAGACGTTGTAATTTAAAGATGCTCCCTAACTAATAAGATTATAGAGGCTGGGAACTGGGAGATGGCTCCTGAGTCAGATTACTTAGTTAGTGAGAGGCAGGGTCTGCAGAAGTTGTCAACTGCTCCACAATAAAGTTCATTGTTGTTACTTCTTATTCATTGTATGCCTGCTTATTGAACCCACTGATCACTACATATTCCACATCATGGGTTGGGAGCTTCTTTTCTTAGCACAAGGTGGAGGAGGGCATGTAACCTCGGCAACACTATTTTAAAGCTACAGAGGGTTGGGGTCACCACACACACTCAGTTATAGATGCCACTGGTAGCTGCTGCCACTTTTTAAAAGGCCAGTAAGAATCACTATGACCTTCTCTAGACCCATCTACGCCATTTGCCTGCCTTCACCATACATGATGAAGAGTGCCTCCAACCACTAGCTTCTGAATTATGCAATATTTAATACTGTCTTCCATGGCATTTGTGTTTAAAGGCAAGATTTATGGCTTGTCAGCATTAGGGAGTTTTGCACTGGCATAGCTTCCTATGCGCAAATCCATGTAGCAGAGGCACAGCTGGTTGGTTCTGCTCCCTGGGTAGCAGTGGTGCCACAGGGTCAACAGCTGCAGGCAGGCTGCTGGTAACCCTGGCCATGCCAGCAGTTCAAAGGCTGCTCTTTCTGTGCCACCCTCCCCACGACGTTGGTGTATAGGGCTGGTGCCCTGGTTGTTTTTTTGTAGTTACTCTACTGCTACACAGTCGCATTTAGAGTTTCCAACTGAAATCAGACTCCAGGACATCTAAAATCATGGTAAGTGCCCTGAAACTCCTTCATTTAAAAGTAAAAGCGGAAAGAGGCACAGAGTAAAGTCACACAGAGTAAACACTAGTGTTGAGTTGCACTCAGTGTCCTATCCATTGCACCTCACTTCCTGACTTGTGTAATAATTCCTATTCTGACCATAATTTGTCTTTAGCCTGTAATTTGTCTTTAGATTTTCATTCCATGCCCACATTGTTTTTCAGTTGATTGATTTTTCCTGGGAATGACCTTTGGCTGACCAAGGTGACAAATACTTCTTTGACTAGTAAGGAAGGCCAGAGTGGCAACATTTCTATATGATCTCTGTGGTTTGGAATGCTGGCTCTCCTTTGTGTGGAACTTGTTGAGCAATTTTAAAACTGTTCATTACTTCAGTGAAAATGATTAAAAATAAAAAACAAAAACAAAAAAATCCATGACAGCGTGCAGCTGGCTAAAACACTTTTGCCCATTAAGGTAATAATGGATTGTCCCTATTTACAAAAAAGTCCAGTTTTCCAGGACACCAGCTGTGTACCTAGATTTTTAAAAACATGTTAGTAACCTATATGGCCAGTGAATTAGTTCATGGTCAAGGAACTGTGAAAAGCCAGGTCTCTTGGAATCCTGGCATCTATTTTGTATTCTGCGGTGGTTAAACGGCAGGCCTCTATAGTCCCTTGCATTTTATCAGGTCCTATAGAAATGCCAAGGGACTTTCTTACCATTTGGGAAGGATTTGACTACAAACTTCAAGAAATCCACATTAAAAATGATAACAGCACGAGACAGGTTTGCAAAAGAGATTGCTAAGCCCATAAAATGTTAGCATCTCTTGGCTAGGATGTTTTAATTTAATAGGTTTAAGGATGGATGGGACCAGTATGATCATCAGTCTGATCCAATGTCAAATTTTACTCAAAAGTGCATGTGAAATACTAAGCCTGGAAACTGGCTTCATCCTGTGAGATTCCCTGATTTTTTACCCTTTTTTGTTTACAGAGATCCTGTCCCTTGCTCATACAAGGAACTTCTTCCAGTTTTAAAAGAATTGCTGTAAGGAGTTAAGTATGCTTCAAGCTTAAGATTTTATGAACACTGCAATATTATATGATCTAAACATCTTTCAGTTTATTTTGGAATGTTATTGTATGATAATGCATTTTTTTTAAAGCACAGGATTCATTTGTTCTTCCATTCTTTCAGACACATATGTGTGTATGTGTATATATTTATATATGTAATTTTAAGTCTTTCAGATCATCTGTTCATTTACATATGCATTAATCAGGCCCTGAAATTATAAACCAGCAGTCCAGGTCTGGAAACTTGTCTCTCCCTTGTGAGCACTCCATTATTGAGATCAAGGGCACTACTTGTGTAGGTGCTCAATGACATCAAAAAAGGTTCTATGTAGGAGTTAATATAATCTAATTTAAAAGCTTCAGTTGTTCCCACTTCAGATTTTAGTGGCTCTGATGTGAGCAACAGGATTTTTCAACCCACATCCAGAATTGTGCAGATACTATGGTAATATACACTCCAGAAGCATCTAAAGGTAAACTAAATAAATTATTTTGTTGCCATGCAATGTCATACATCAGGGGTTTTCAAGCTTTTTTAGTTGGTGTACCCCTGGCGGCCAGTCAAGAAGCAAGGAGTCCCTCCTAATTTCCCCCGCCACTTTTTACTTCCTTCTCTTGGAACAGAAGCCTCTAAAAACCTGCTACACTGATTTACACCCAGCTCCAGCCAATGAACAAATGCTTCTACTCCCAATTGGCAGGCAAGGTTTTCTGAGTAGATGTGATATCTCTTATTAGACCAACTGAGTAGTTGGAAAAAACTCTTCGCCAGCTTTCGGGCACAATCACCCTTCTTCAGGTCTAGGGAGTCTCTGATGTTCTGAGATCTCCAAGAACCGAGAGAAGCAAGGTGGGGGAGAGCATGTAGCCTGGGCATGTAAATAGGTACATGGGGAGGGGCTGGGGGGGGAGGGAGGGGAGGTTTCTGCCCAGGTGCAATTTCTTACCAATCACAGCCACAGAATCATCATCTTCTGTAGATGCTTCTGAGTGGGTCTCACTTTCTGTTCCAGTAGAATCAGCTGATTCTAGTTCTTGTGGGGCATTTGGTTTAATAGCTTCAGGTTTCTGCTTGTCACCAGCGTTCTCTGTATCTACCCTGCTCTCTTTGTTGTCATCTTTCATGAAGCCTTCCTCATTCACTTGAAGGTTGCTGCTAATACTATGCTCAAATTGGCAATTCTGCTCAGTGTTCTGGGAGTCTGTTCTTGCAGATTTCTTTCCTATAACTTTTTCATTTCCTTTATACCTGCAGGACAAAGTATTATGTTAGACCAGTCTAAACTTAAAGCTGAAGGGAATAGGTGAAAAATAGGTGATTGTTTTAAAAGCATTGTGTAAAATTATAAGAATAAACAAACTATTTTAAGCTTGCCCTGTGGAATGAAATGATGGTTATGTTAATTCCAACTGTATCAAATTCTCTATTTTGGAAACAACTGCCCGAATTCTAAGGAGTTGGTATTTTGCTATTGACAGCATCTTTAAAGTAGTGAAAAAATATTAGGATTTCTCTTTGCTTCTAAAGATCCCTGCTTTAAGATTGATGGACTACAAATATTCTAATCAATGCGTTCTATTTAGCACCTCTACTTACTGCAGTCTATTCACAGTGTCTGATGAAACAAGCCCTCTGCTTTCAAAAGCTCTTGCTAATCCATCTCTGATGGCACAAATCTAGTCTGCCTCCTGGGCTACAAATAATACAGCACAGAAGGAAGTATAGAAAACAAGTTAATGAGTTAATTTCCCTGTGCAAATTGTCATAGTTCCATGTTACTACTTACATTAGTTACTGCTGCGGTACAATTCCAACCCATCACACTGCCTAAACTAACCTTACCTCCCTCACATGGCAATAGTGCTGGGATATAATCATGATGTAGAGGGTTACAGAGATATAGAACTGCTTCATATCCAATTGCCCTTCTCTTATGCCTAAACTTTTTTCTGAGCAAATGGCCCACATGTAGCAAATTGTTTGGGACCCAGTCTGTTAAAAACATTTTTATTTGGATAGTGAAGTAAGTTTACCTCATCATTCATCAGACAAAAAATGTTCATATATTTACCAGCCACCTTGATTGATGTTTGAATTAAATGTATTTTTACTGTATGGGTCTTTAAGAATAAACTTGTATGCAGTTTTAAACCTGACCTTTGGGGCAATCCATCTTGGCCCTGGCTTTGTGATGGATCCCCATCACCATGTCTCTCAGCTTCACTTTGGGACACAGTTGCTGCATCCTTCTCCTCCTCCTCTTCTTCTGCTTCTCCATCTTCCTCCTCTTGCCTTTCTTCATTAGAGGCATCCTGTCCATCAAGCCTCTTCTCACCTTCCAGGGATTTACTCTCCTCTCTTTCTTCTTTGCCCTTTATCCATTGACTGTTGCCATCAACAGTATCCTCTTCCCCGTTTTGAACAGACCTCCCTCTATACTGATAGTAGCATTCCAAACCTTTCCCTTTGTTCTTTGGCTCTTGAATCAAAAAGCCATTTGCCTTTTCAGCATTTTCTTTGTTGAGCTTATGAACCCTTTCTGTGTGAGAGAAGGACTCATTCTTCTGGATGGCTCCCTCTAGAAACAATAAGAAAATCCCAAGGATTTTAACAAAGTCTTGCATGGTTAGCATAATTTCAGTTGTTTTCTGAGTCAATTTCTGCTTTTCTCCTCCAGTTTCCAAGGTCTATGTACATGTTTCCTAAACAATGGTAATGGTCATGAGCGTCAACCAAAGTAACATGTTAATCTAGTATGTAATGGAGCTACATATTCAGATATTCTCCTTATAAACATTTTTCATACTGAAACTTGTTTCAAGCTATGGATAATATAACATATATTTTTAAGTAAAGCACTTCCTTGGAGTACTTATGGCCATACAAAGCATAATGTACTGTACATGACATGGCAAATGATCTTTACATGTTTAGATGCTGATTGGGCAACACTACTCATGTTGGCTAGGACCCAGTCATGGGAGTAGCCTATGGACTTCAGTCAGACTGGTCGTATGAGTAAGTCTGTCTCTGTGTGAGTAACTAAAGGTACTGCAGTTGGACTATGCATTAGAACCGGAGCAGTGTGAATTCTCTTACCTGTGGAATCAGGGAAGTTCTGCTTTTTTACATTCTTTGTTCCTTGCACTCTTAAATATGACTTCTCTATTGTTTTCTGATCTGTGATCAACTGTGGGAATACAAATGATCCTTTAGTCACTCAGCACAGCTTTCATATTCTGCTACTCATTGTGAAATCACACTTTCTCTTGTGGGCAAAACCAAACAGTTTGTGTGAATTAAATAAAAAAACCCTTTAAATATTATTCACTCTACTTATGAGTGCTCTTGGGTTTAGATACTAGCAGCCTGATGCTGCTTGCATCAGCAGAAAGCAGGGAGAACTCAGTTGGAATCAATGGAATTATATTAGTGTGAAAATAGCCCATGAAAGAGCAGAATTAAGCTGCCGGGACTGAAAAATAATCCTCAAGAAATTAGCTGTTGCCTCACCAGCTGTGAAAAACTGGGTTAGCTAGTCTAAAACAAAGCTAGGAAGATTTAATTTTCTATTAAAATATTCAATAATAGCCTTACTGACAGATTTCAAATAGATTTTTGCTGTTAATCAACTTCTGGTAACAACATTTTTAATGATCCAATATAATTTATTGCAAGATGATGAAAAAGTTACCAGAAATTTGAGCATATAAATCACAGTATTAGTTTTGTAGCCTACTGTATCTATATTTTACAATGTTATACTGACATCTAGAGGAGCTTTGTACTGAGCATAAAACTTAACTATTATTCATGCATTTATAGCTATTTAGTAATATCCCGGTGGAATTTGTTTGGCATCTTTCCCATCAGCCATTCCTAGACTATAACAATCCATAACATGTTCAGCAGAATTCCATTCCTCTCTTACTTTCTTTCTAATGTCAAACTAATACAATGAACTATACAAATTGTTAATAATAGAAATGGGTCAAAACGGGTATGAAAAATAGAGATACTTAAATTACTGTGATGAATCTTTCTCTCTGAATCATCAATGAAAACAGCATGTTATGTTTACACACACACACACACACACACACACACAAACTGGATACTACTTTGCTGGATATTTACAAAAATGTAATAGAACTATATGGACAATATAGTGGAAACCACATGTACTCTCTAAAACTACTAAGTTAACTGGATAGTTAACTTTAAGGGAAACAAACAGAAATAAAGCATTCTAAGAGAAGGAAGAAACAAGTTAAAACAGTCATTTTCAAACTTCCAAAAGTCATGGAACTCTTTCATATCAACCGTGGCTGCACAGGCTGTGTGAGCTGCCATGGAGCTAGGTCACCCAGTCTGCTCCACTATTACCCCATATCTCTTTGTGAAACCCTTGATAACCTATCGTGGAACCTCCGGGTTCCATGGAATGGATTTCTAAAAATCCTGGATGTATCTACATGAGATGCATTACTGCATAGTAGAGCTAGCTGCTATGCAGTAAGCGTCCACGTCTACACATGAAGACACATACTGAGCAGTGACTGGCTCTAATCGCAACTAAATCTTCTACCTGCAAATGCAAGTAACAAGTTTACTCGAGATTACTTACTGCGCAGCAAATGTGCTCCCAGTCAGCCCGGCAGCAGAGGGCGGGAGACTGCTCCTTGTCCCTGGAAGCTGCCTGCTGCTGGGGCAGGCTCCACCACTGGAGCCCAGGTAGGAACAATGTAGAGGCAATACATGGGCCCAGGCTGGGAGACCCTTATCTCCCAGCGCCAGCTCCACAATTCCAGCCCCTCTGTCTCCTGGCCTCTGGGCTAGCACCCAGGGGGAGCCTAGAGCTCCCTCTAGCTGCTGCAGGGGTCCAGTGCAGGGCCACAGGGAGCAGGAGCAGCAAATCTACTACCGCAGCACTGCACATGTGGACATATACCTGGGAGAGTTTACTTGAGAGTAAACTGTTCCTGGATTATTTGCACGTGTAGATGCACCCACTGAGTTAGAAAATAGAATGCATAGTTTGCATCTTCACTTAGCAAGTCCATTTTAAAAATATTAATCCATAGCAGTCATGGAAACTGCTTTGAGCGTGAGAATTGAGACTGACAGAGATTGTGAACGATGTTAGTCTTTACAGGATTCCAGCTATGATATGAAGCGAGCTTAATTTCCTTCATAATATAAACTGGAGACTTGCGCAAATTAAGATGCTCCATAAATCTCTCTCTAATCTCCTTATGTCTACCTATATCACAAAGAGTCACTCAGGGCTTGCCTTAGTTTTCTGCTCTGTGGTGAAGAGTGCTAAAGGAGGAGGGTGAAACTTTAGACTGATTCATTCTGTTAAGTTACCACAATTACTAATGCACTCAGATTCCTGTAAGCATGTAATCCTCGCCATGTTGCTGAGGACATTACCTATAATCAAATATAGTCAGCTGAGCAAATAACCAAGCAAGTGTTTCCAAAATCTTTGATACATGGGGCCAGATTTCATTTTTGCAGGCATCCAGTGTTTCTCATAAAATTTTCTTGCAGTTTGCAGGTGTGAAAAACAGAAGCCAGCTTTTGAAAATCTGCCCAGTGGAATTTTGTATGATGCCAAGTGTCTTTGATGCCAGGGAGTTAAATAAATTACTACACTATTTATTCAAACATCATTTCTGAACTCTTATATTTTAGCAGCAGATGGAGAAGTTCATATTATTTTAAATTAAAAAAAACCCTGTTGCAGCAGGAATAAAATGAAATGTGTTGAAGCTTCTACCTATATTCTTCAGACTTAATAAACAGAAGTTGTTCATGATAATTAAGGAGCTGGTTGTGAGTGCACTAAGGTAAAGCGTAGGTATGTTTGGTAAGACAGGTAGTTTGATAAATACTCCCCATCAGCATAGGAATAATCATGAATATGTGAGTTTAAGTTTCATACTTGATGAGGTTTTTCCTAATCACAGGTAACTCATGAATGGTGTGTTTAACTTGTCAAATCTTGGCCTAGGGGAACTTTATGGATGTTCAATCAGAGCTTCGTCTATGGGAACACATTTTGTGTGGTTCCTGTGAAATTTGTTGAGACCAGAAGATTGTGCATAGTGTGCTCTCAAAAAAAAGCTTGGGGCACCTCTAAAACTGCTAAGTTCACTGCACAGTTAAATCTAAGGGAAACAAGGAGAAATAAAATATTCTAAGAGAAGGCAGAAAAGAGTTAGAAAATAAGAGGCATAGTTTGTATCTCCAAGTCTCCTTTGACAATATGACCTTAAAAGCATAGATTTCATAGACATTAGGGCTGGAAGGGACCTCGGAAGATCATAGAGTCCAGCCCCCTGCCCCAGGGGCATATCATAGATACTTTGTTACGGATACATGTGCTATTTGCTCCATACGATATTGCATCCTGAGCCTTTTTATGCTGCTTTTGAAGACCCTTCTCATTCAAACCTATCCATAGGGATTTTTTAGCCTTGATTTTGGATAAGTAGCATTCTTTCTTTTTACAGCTTCTGAACTCATCTGAAACGATTTTTCTTAGTCATGGGATTCTAATGTTTAAAGCTGTCCAGAATGGAAATGATACACAATTTTTTTTCAAGGGTATGCATATAATACTATTAGGCTTATATACTTGGACATTCCTTTTTTTCATACAAAGATGAAACTTCCAATATAGTTTGCTTTTTCTTTCAAAATTGTCCCAAAGGTAAACATTAAGGGTTACATTTTATGTGCCCGCAAACTTAACAGAACAAGAGGGTGGGTGCATTAATGCAAATTATCATACATTCTTAAAGATATTTTTTGGACATTAACACATAATACAGAGTGCGTACGAGATGTAATAGTAGCAGAATAAAGCATTATGTTCAAGGGTCATTAAAGCCTTTAGTATAGGCTGATGGATAAGACTATTTTCAGAAATTATATAGATATATTTTAGAAGCATTATGAAAAAAAAATGAGTAATTAAGCATTGAGTAACCATAGGTATAAATATAATATATTTTAATAGCAATTGCAAATTCAATAAAAATTAATGTTTTTTAATGGACATCTGACTCCTTTTTAATGAGCTGTATTTAGTTAAATTCTTTCTTTTTACTACACCAGGACTAACCTTGGAATGTTTTTCTAGCAAGCCTTCCACTTTTTTTTATTCACCTAATAAAACCCTTTGATTTTCTTCCCACACAGGCAATTTTATAATGAATGGCTTCATGAAGCAGCCCAGAAGTTATAGTTTAGAGCTTCTTTATTACTCTGTTGCAGCTCTTTTGATGTCAAAATGAGGTATTCCATGGCTTCCCTTCAATCTCATTCAACAGATAGCAATATATAGAAATTTGCATATGCAAAGAATGCATTGCGTACTCATCTGGTGTCTGTTTCATAGATGCCTAGGATATTTCCCGTAGATTTATTAGGATCTGATATCCAGCTTTTATATAAGAGCTATTCATCCTGCATTAATAGATATAATTTTGCTACTTGATCTGTGTGGTGATATGGAACACTTGAGCAGGTAATTAACACCCAGAGTTATGTCGTGCACTAAGCCAACATGTAAGATGTTCTCTGTGTGTCTGTATTTCTAGATGGGAGAACTTCTTGCATGTGACTGAAATCTTAAAATACTAACTTTTGGCATCAGAAATGCATTTCATGCCTGCTTTACTCAAGTAAATCGTCAGCTATCCCAGTAGGGATGGCCTCTGTCCTCTTCACCATTGTATTCCTCCTCAGAATATACTTCTTTGAAGAATGTAGTGTTAAATGACCTTTGAATCACATTCTGATACTTATTTCTCACAAAACATACACACACAGAGGAATTCTGCTCCACTGCTTCAGGTTTCATAGTGGCCATTGTATCTAAGTCATTATTTATTGCTTATCTCTACAGGCTGTAAGCACTTCGGGGCAGAGAAGTTTTATCTTTCATGTTCTTTGTGGGGTTGAGTTCATTCAAACAAAATCTTCCTATATATACTAAGTCCAGTGGCAATGCATAGGGGGTATATAGGAGTGCACGTGCACCCCCTGAGAGCGCTGGTGCACCCCCTGACAGCGAGCGCCCCCTGCTTAGGCGACAGGTGGCTGGGGGGCAGGCGGGAGTGCCAGTGCCCCCCCTGCGTGCGCTGGCCAAGGACTGGGAGCACCAGGAAAAGCACCATTGGCATTTCCAGGAGCACTGATGGCACTTCTGGGTGCCCCACTTGCGCTTCCGGTTCGGCACTATCAGCTGTGAGAGGACTGCCCCCCCCCCCGGTTGCTGACTGGCCATTGGGGTGGGCACATGCCCCCCCTGATTCAGGAGACACCAGTTGCCCATGACTAAGTCCAAGTTGTAACTCCTAATCAATCACACACAAAAATGTAAAGTAAATGCCATGAGAATTATGATTCCTCATTAGGATGTGCAGGAGAATCCATATGTAAAATCATTTAGCAAATGCAAGAGAATTCACTATCCAGATATAGATGCAAGCATGTTTTCATCAAGACTTTTATCAAATACCATTCTACCTATCAATTCTCAGTATCAGGAAGTCAACTCTCACCTCTGGCCCATGCTGCCCATCTCCATCACTCCTGTGCACATTTTCAAATGAGCGTCTTCATACTTCTTCCCATTCTGACCCTCATCCTAAGAGCAGCTCCCCAGAAATATGTGCAGAACCATTTCATTGCTGTCTTTCAAAGTCCTTCTTAAAATTTTCCTTTGCTGAGATGTCTTCATGAGATGTTTTTTGGGAAACCATGACAAAGGTTGGCCTGGTATGGTAAAACCTGACTAGTATGTCTCCCTGTTCTCCCTTGCATCTCTGTATTTATCTGTATTTTTCTTCATCTCTTAACATACTAAGTTTGTAACCTCTTTGGGAGACGGAATATCTTTTTGTTCTGTTGTACAGCTGCTAGCACCATGGGGTCCTGGTCTGAAATTACCTCCATCACTGTCACTGTAGGCACATATACTTCATTTGCACCTACATCATGATGAGATCAATCTGTAAACTACTCCAGAATTTCATATTTATACAAAATAGCTTATTTTCTTTTGTGGGCATCAACTTTGTCAGAGTTGGCATCTCAGAAGATGGAGGAGAAGGGATCTATCATGAGAGCCAAACAGTGGCCATTTTCTTGATATGGAACAGTTAGCTCTGAGTTTCACCTGTCAAATCTTAGGCAAAATCTTGCAACCACATTAATTAAGCAACAGAAAATATTTCTCAGCTTGGCTGACTCATTGGAGCCAACCATACTGTGATATGCATGGCAAGTATGTCCAGACTTCTTGAACTGTACTTCATGAGCTGTTTTTGGGAAATCATGCTGCTGGGAGATTTCCAAATGGTTACAAACTTCAAAATCATCCCCTACAGCTTTGATGACTCACTTTTAATTGGATTCCAAAACACGGGCTTCCTAATAACACATTTCATTTAACAGGCAGGGTTAAAAAAAAAATAAATCTGGGATTTCTTTATTTCACCTTCATAGACATGCTTTTTCCTGTGGTACCTCACCATGAAGGCAGCACACGCTGAATGGAATGTGTTTGGAATCAGCCCAGGCTCCACCAGGGCTGCTGTCCAGCCAGGCTTTGGTCCTCGTCGTTGGCGTATGTGTGAAAGATCAAGGGTGGTGCCAGGAGGACACCAAAGCCAATAATGAAAAAGAATGGGGTTGTCCTTTTCTGAGGTAATTTCAAAGTTACTTACAACCCAGGATTGTGAGTGCACTGGTATCCTTTACTTAGACTAGAGAATATATTTACTTCATTAACAGACGGCAAGAATTTATCTGAGAACAATGGAAGGCAGGGATGCTTATGGGTGATATCTTTTATGTTTGGTTGGGATAGAATTAGATACACTTTCGAATGCAGTGCATTCTTCTTTAGATCTCAGGAAAAAGCAGTCACACACAGCGAGGTGGGAGGTAAAAAGGGAGGGGTTGCCAAAATACAATTTTGCCCAGAGTGCCATTTTCCCCAAGGCCAGCTCTGCTCCCAGGATGCCGTGACATCCTGGTTGAGGATCACCAGAGACTAACTAAAGGTACTTGTGAAGCTGCATGAGTATAGCCTGAAAGCAGGTAAGAAAAACCCTGAGTTTTATTAGCACATTGTATCTGTATTTGACTGCTCTCCCTAACCTCCAATGTGGGGAAAACAGCAGGGACTCTTATTTGTGCACAAATCATCTACTAATGGGTCAATTTCATTCAAGATATATACCATCCTTCTGCTTCTGTATCAGAGATTCATGGCTACCTCTTTATAATCCAGGACACTGGGTATAAGTGAAAGTAAGCCATTGTTATTCTCTTCTCCCTTTCCTCCCTCCCTGGCCCCCTTCTTTCCTGTGGAAATGTTCTCTTTGCTTTTTCAGGAACATTTTAAGCCTAAATTTGATAGCCCATACTGAGCAGGTGGGAGGGGAAGGCCATAAGCAACGCTGATATAATGCCTGCTCGAGTGGTTTCTAGTTTTGCAGAAAGCACTCTATTTCTCGCTCAGGCAAAGAAGAGATTGTGTCTGCCCAAGCACCAGTAGCTGCCAGTTCTGCAGTGGCAGCCAGATTCAGCAGTCTCAGCTGACGAATACTATACCAAGTCCCATTATTCTCAATGCAGAACTGAATTAAGTCTGTTTTTACTTAAAACTGGGATGTGTTTACTAAATCCAGCTGTTGTTCACTGACTTGCACGATAATTTTATGATGATCCTTTTATAATAAATCACATGCATATGCAAGGAGGTAATGACATGCCAACATATGTGGGATATGTAGTAAAACAAACAAAATATTAAAAGTGCAATAATATCATCAGGGCAGTTCCAGAACTGCTTATTCAGCATGTACTTGAGCAAAATGCCTACCAATTCCAATCAGTGTCCCTTAGAGTCTGAATAAAACTAAGCCTGGGGTGGAGGAAAGAAGTGGTGGTGATGGAGGCAGAATACCTGATGAGACAGACATTTTAGGGTTCTTTGGGTATGTCAACACTTTTCCCACAGTGCTCCCAGAAGGGCTGTTTTCAAACACATATCACACACCTGCTCCCATGCACAAAACAAAGAAATGGAGAAGTGAAGCTGATTTGAAGTGCATATCACAAGGCCACTCTCAAATATACCAGAGACAACAGGTTTGATGTTGGCCATGGTGAGGGAGATGCCCTTGGAATGGCATTACCACTGCATTTGTGGATTGGGTGTGGAATGAAAGTCCTCAAGAGTGTCTGTGCCAACAAGACCCACAGAAATGGTGTAGATATGTTCTTTCTCCACTTCCCAAAAGAATTTGCCAACTCTTTGCACTCATCTCTGTGTCATTTGGATTTCCCTGCTTTACTTTGCCGTGGATGCTAGCTTTGTATGCACATTTGCCCTCTTCTAATACACTAATTTCTGTGCCATTCTCCTTGCTCTCCAGTACACATGGCATGCTTCCAGGAATTAATCAGTAAACTTTCCTTTTACTATGTTTCTACAGCACCTGACACCCTGGGGTACTGATTCTTGGGGCTTCTGGGAGCTTCAGTCTGAAAACAGCCCTTCTGGGAGCACTGTGGGAACAATGTTGACATACCCCCAAAAACCTAAAAATTTTGTCTCATCAGGTTTTCTGCCTCCATTGCCAGCACTTCCTTCCTCTACCTCAGGCTTAGTTTTATTCAGACTTCAGAAACATAATGGGTTTGATTTAATTCTTATTTACAATCACTTATGAATATGTTATTCCACTGATGCTAGTAGAATTGTACTTCTACCCACATAGTAAGTAGATCAAACTTTTATGTCCGGCTTTACTTCATGCGATTTTCATACCATTTTACCAACAGATGTATTTTTATTAAAATTTTTTATTAAAAATAAAAGATGGATATTTCAAATAAGTAATTCTTGTTCCATCCATTTTCCATTCCATACTAAAGTATAGCTCAACAAAGGAGGTGACAGTAAAGAAAAGAAAGGCTTTTTGGAATTTCTTTATGAGTTCAATACAGCTTGTTATTTGACAATATCCTATAAAAATACCCCCTTTTTCATGCAAGGTACTTTGGGTAAATGCAATATCTTTTATTACACCAACTAAGTAGTTGGAAAAAATTGTTTTTTGCAAGCTTTTGGGTACAAATACCCTTCTTCAGGCAGAGAGTCTGCAGTTGTTCTGTGCTCTCCTAGATGGGATAGACGCTAGTATGTAAGAATGCAGGTCAGTGAAAATGCAAATGTGTGGCAGTGAGGATCAGAGGGGGTGAGAGACAATGGGTGAGTGACTGGTGGGGGGGTGGGGAAGGGGGAATGGTGACCTAGTGCGACTCTCTCTCTGCCTGAAGAAGGGTGTTTGTACCTGAAAGCTTGCAAAGAACAGTTTTTCCAACTACTTAGTTGGTCTAATAAAAGATATCACATTTACCCAAAGAACCTGAGGTGGGGTGAGGTGAGCACGCCAGTAGGGAGGGAAAGACTGCAGCAAGACTTGGATAGGTTACAGGGGTGGGCTAGCAAAAACAGGATCCACTTCAATACTGACAAGTGCAGGGTGCTGCACTTGGGCAGTAGTAAACAGCAGCACACTTATAGGGTGGGAAACTCCCTTCTTGAGAGAACCGAGGTGGAGAGGGATCTTGGAGTCATTGTTGACTCCAGGATGAACATGGGCCGACAATGCGAGGTCATGGCTGGAAGGGCTAACCGGACCTTGTCATGCATCCACAGGTGCATCTCTAGCAGGGCCAAGGAGGTGATCCTCCCCATCTATGCAACACTGGTCAGGCCACAGCTGGAGTACTGTGTCCAGTTCTGTGTGCTCCACTTCAGGAGGGATGTGGACAACATTGAGAGGGTCCAGAGGAGGGCCACCCGCATGATCCGGGGACAACAGGGCAGACCCTACAATGAGAGACTGCAGGATCTGAACCTGTTCAGCCTTCACAAGCGAAGGCTGAGGGGGGACCTCGTGACCATCTATAAACTCACTAGGGGGGACCAGAAGGGTTTGGAAGAGACCTTGTTTCCCCTAGCGCCCCCTGGCATAACAAGGAATAACGGCCACAAGTTGTTGGAGAGTAGGTTTAGATTAGACATCCGTAAGAACTACTTCACAGGGCGGCTAGGATCTGGAACCAACTTCCAAGGGAAGTGGTGCTGGCTTCTACCCTGGGGCTCTTTAAGAGGAGGCTTGATGCCACCTGGCTGGGATCATCTGAGCCCAGTTTTTTTTCTCCTGCCCAGGCAGGGGGTTGGACTTGAAGATCTACAAGGTCCCTTCCGACCCTACTTCTATGATTCTATGAACCTCATTTACCTACATCCTTAGACCAACACAGCTACAACCAACACCACCAAAACATGGAGAATATCTCTTTTTTCTTTCATTCTTATATACAGTGGTTGATTTTCCATCCCATTATCAATGCCTTGGAAAGAAGCGTGCACAATCATATAACTTTCATAAGAGGACTGTCCTGATCTACTGAAAGAAAGAACTTTACAAGATGTTCCTTTTCTGCAGCTCAGATTCCATTAGACTCTATTAAGTTACATGTGTTGGCTTCAGCACTTCTTACCTAACTAGGAAGCGGGGCTGCTTAAGGATAACCAGATTAAGAGGCATCTGCCTCTGAATAAATGCTAGGTACTTCTAAATCAAGTAGCACTATTCCTGTTAACACTTTCACACAATGTTTGAAGCTTGAGAATTCAAGAACATCTCCTCCAATGCATGAACAATGTTTGCACCTTTAAAAAAAACTGTAAAAAACAAGCAGCAAAGGATCTGTGAAAAACAGCAATTTTAGTTGAGGTAATATAAAAAATAATGTGTTGAAAGTAATTTGTAAAACTGTATCATTGTAACACGCAGAGGCAAGGTTTACCTAACTAAGTGCAATACAACAAGCTTACAGGACTGATGATGAAGTCTGTTCTAGTCAGTGGAAGTTTTTACACATATTTAAATGGTTTTTGTATCAGGCTCACAGAGAATGCAGTGAAGTTCCATTGATATTGAAATGGGTTGAAAATATTCAGTTTCTATAAAATAAAGTAAATATTTTCAACCCATTTCAATATCAGTGGAACTTCACTGCAAGATTGATTTAAGCAAGATTCGCAAGACTTGGCCCTGTTAGATTAATTGTAAATAGAACTTCAGTTTCTATAAAATAAAATAAAGTTCTGTTTACAGTGAATCTAACAGGGCCAAGTCTTGTGAATCTTGCTTAAATCAACCTTTCCTTTATCCTGATATCAGATGAAGCAGAAGTATTGCAGGATAATACATATAGTAAGCTGTTTTGTGAAATAAATTACTTATACTGACTGATTCCAAGCCTACTGAAATCAGTGGGAGAATTTCAATCAACTTCAGTGAGCTTTGGAAGAGGTTATATAACATCTGCATTGTATTGTCTCTTTCCCAATTGTTTATAAATCCAGAGAACATCTAAGAAAAACCTAGGGTCCGAATTTGCTCCCACTGAAATCAGTGTAAATGTTGTCATTGAGTTCAACAGAGAATTGGCCCCTAATTATGTCTTCTAATAGAAATCACTATGCTGCAAACTGAACATTAGGGGAAACAATCCTGCAGTTCACACTGATTTTCTACATCGTTGTCATTAAAAGTTGCTTAGTTAGGTCTAAACAAGTTACAGACTAAAGCATCTGGATTTGCCTCTCTTAACTTTAATGACTTAAAACACTGAGCATGCCAAAAAATAGACTTGTACCAGATAATAACACTCCTCAGCAATTTTAAAAGCAAACCTACACTCACCTTTTTATTGTTTTTTTGGAGTGAACTGAAATATTTTTTGTCCAGCAAAATTTGTGTCCTGAAAACATGTCCAACTTCATCTTTCTTCAAGAAACCAACACCTTTGCCAAGCTTAGGAGAAGCCTGGTCTTTGAAAACTAAGACACTGAGTCCAGAAGTTTTCAATATCTTGATCAAAAACCCAAGCAGCTGCTGTAACCCCAGAATTACTTGTTCCATTTCATATAATCTTTTAGCTTGCTGATGTGCACTCCTGTTCATACCAGCAAGGGTATTGCTCATTGCTAAGCAGAGCCCCTGGATTTCAGAACTGTTTAGCTTTTCTTTTGTTTCTCTGATATATCCAGGTTCAGTTGTGTTTGCCTTTAACATCCCAATGTCTTCTTCAATGCAACAGATTTCCCAGGAAACACTGTTTAGCTTCTGAAGGACATTGTCTTGCATGGCCAACAACTTGTCTACTTTCTGACCAAGGAAGGTAAACTTCATATCCAAGGTATTAATATTTTCAGAGAAGCTGATATGTCTGATTGCAGCATGGGGATTTTGTGTGGTTTCCATATCATTAGCAGGCTCCTGATTTTGCAAAGCATTAGGATCAAATATTTTGGCCAAAGAATTTACCACTGAGGTGGCAGAACTATGGCTGCTGGAGGTAGTCATTATGCTGGGTTAGTCAGGAAGGAACTGCTCTAATGGTCAACAATTTAAAGACAATTTCTGTTTTAAAATATTCTTGTCCAGTCTTCTCTAGCACATACCCTGGCTCAGCAAATCAAGCTATTTAAAAGCCATCCAAATATATTTGATTATGATAAAGTAAAGGGACACCCAGATTTCTGAGAAAGCAGAACACCCCTGTCTTTTTTTTAACCAGTTTTAAAGTGAAACAAATATAGTAAAAGACATTTGCTGAGCATCCTAAATGCACTTTGCTCCATGACGTCAGCCTCTGGGGTTGGATTTGTTTGCACTCCAATGGAATTCGATAGTGAAAAGGCTATGAGACATCTGAGAAGCCTTGCTGGGTGAAGATACTTTGACACCAGCTTTATTTCTTTTCAGAAATATGACTCTGCTCTTAAATGGGAAAATAGTGAGGGTCCAAAATTGGTGGCTATGCTTGGGTACTTGAAATGATTGCCTTTAATGTCAGTTTTTCTGATTAAAATGTGCAGTTTGTTGAGAAACCTATTACCAAAGACATCATTAAAAAAGAGAGGTGTGTTGTGCAATTAATACTTAAGAGAAAGAGAGGTCTTGGTATACAGACACTGCAGGAAGTCACAACCTTTCCTCTCCACTGCACAGTTACCACCTCTGACACAGTGTACAAAACCAAACCAAAGTCTAAACAGGCCTTTTCCTCATAAAACAGATTCCATTTACTTCTGTTTTTAGCAAATATAACACAAATGAAGACACTCTTAGGATCTTCAGTGATCTGACTATATACTGTAGGAAATAGTTTATTGGCAACATCTGGTATAGTTTAGAAAGGGATGATTCTGCCTGGAACACAGGAGGTCCCTTCCAACCCCATTTTCTTACAATTCTAGATCAGTGGTTCTCAACCATTTTTAGATTTAAGGTACCCCTCCTTAGATTCAATGTGCTCCTCAGAAAATGCCAACTCTTAATTTTCACTCATTTTTTGACTACAGAAAACCAGTAGAGCAATTCTTCTGTTGCAAAGAACTCAGAAAGCCCACAATAGAACAGAATACTTTTAACACTGTGAATATCTATTTGAAATCTCAGGGTTTAGCTTGTGAATTCTGTTTGCACACCTAACAGTGATAATATTATGTGGCATATTGGGATACCTTTGAAAGCATCTTGAGGCCAATGGCATAACTAGAGCAGAGGCAAACAACAGAGAAGGGCGTGAAAAAAACAGCCTGTGCCACAGCCATGTGATTGTGATTGCAATGGCAGCAGCAAACAGAAGTTGCTGCTGCCCCTGTGTGCAGCAGCCACCCCTGGGCACTCAGCCACATTCTTACCTTGGTGCTCAAGGCACCCCAGGGTGCTGTAGCACCCTGCTTCAGAATCACTGCCTCAGTGCCATCCCCATATGGTCTGCCTGTAAACTTCTTCTTTAAAAACAATCATTGATTACTATCACAAATGTTTTTCTGAAGGGCTTTCATTTTTTATAAAGTGGCCATTACAGGATGCCTCATGGGGTTGGGAATCAGAAATTCTGGTTTTTGCCTGAAGTGCTTAAAGTGTTTTCTCTTTCACTCTCTCTCTCAGTTGCCTCAGATCTTTCCTACCACCAATACTGTTTATAAGAGCTTTACAGAGAAACTTAAAGTAGTCATCATGAATCGATATGCATTTAGTATTGAAATGTGCTGAAAGCTAATTCAAGCACTTGTACTTTGCTTTCAGGTTACTGCAGGTTAAAAAAAGAAAGATTTCATAATACATTAGCCACTTTGTGACAGCAGCTTGTCACCATGGTTGAAATGTGAACTGTGTCCAGGCCTGTCCCTGAAACTTGGATTCAGATCTTTCTTACATAACATACATTATCAGGAGGTAGCTAACAAGTGTTATGGTTAATAGCATAGTCCACACAATGATTTAGAAGTTTAAGTGATTTAAAAGCAAGAAACTGGATGAAAAAAAAATAAATGGAGATTAGGGATCCCTATTTCACAGAAAGAATAACACATGAGACATCGGGGGGGTGGGGAACACCGATAGAGAGAGAGCATCACGGAGCCTCCTGCAAAGAACTGTCACGTTTAAGGCCCCCAAAGTTGCTCCATTTATCTCTGCTAGAAACATAAATTACATTCTCTGGGCACCTACACATCTGTAAAAGTCCCTGTTAGCTACAACATTCTAGCAGAGGTGTCTGCATCATCTGTAAAATGGCTAGACTTGGAGAATGTTGTATCTTGCCTGAAATGTCAGCAACGTGGTTCACAATTCTAGGTTTGCAGCATTTTCTCTTCTGCACAAGAAAAGCCAAGTTTCATTATATGCCCATCTAGCCCCAGTGATTCTCAACCAGGGTTCCATGACACCCTGGGGTGTCTTGAGATCCTTTCAAGGCTGCCACTGGATGCCATGCAATATTACCACTGTCAGGTATGCAAACATGATTCGCATAATAAAAACATAGATTCCGTATAGGAATCAACAGTATTAAAAATATTCTGACCTGTCATGGAGTTCTGTGCAACAGAAGAACTACTCTGTTATTTTTCTGTAGTCAAAAAACAAGTGAAAATTAAGAGCTGGCATTTTTCTAAGGGGTGTCTCAAGTATATGTGGGGGTCCCTTGAATCTACTGAGGGGTGTATTCAGTCTAAAAAAGGTCAAGAACCTGCCTTGTAGCCTAAGTCAAACAAAATATACCTGTAACTCTTTTTTAATCCTATTCATTAGGAGTCCTTATAATCAAAGTGTGCCTGCCCTTCAACAATATTTGCTCCAATCTACAGTGCATGAATTTCTCAGAATCTTTCTTGTAATGAGATGCCCAGAATTGAATGCAACTTTCCAGCTGTTGTTGTATCAGCGCCTATTCAAACAGGCTATTACTTCCTGTCATTGTTGGCTTTGGATTTCTTGAATCTTTGGATTAATATTATCCACGTGGGTTGACAAGTTCTGCATTGTGAAATGTCAATGAACATTTTCATCAAAACTATGCTTTTGATGGAAAAAAATGGCAACAAACTCAGTGACATTTTCTCAACTTCCCACCTTTTCCCTAGCTCCCAATAATACTGTATTCTAGTGAAACAAAAATACGTATGTATTTGCTCAGCGTAGAAGCTATTGGAGATTAACAGTATGAATTTTGAAAATGGTTAAATTGGCTGTATAAACAAAGAAATTTGTTTATCTGAACATAATGTAAAAAGAACTTGCTTTGCAGGTCTTGAACAAGACATGAGTTACCGTATGCTTTCTCTCACAGCTCAAAATACTGAATGCACTAGGCCATCACACCACAGAGGTGACAATATTGGTTGGAAAGCTGTGGAATACTGGGAATTTTTCCATAGTCTAAGAAACATGTGTACTAAATCTTCTTGTGTTAATCAACTGTGGAAACTCAGAGTATTTAATAGGCTGCTAAAAATATTTATTTGTATTTGCTGGTCTGTTGATATTGCATTTTTTCACTAGGCTTTGTTGCATTACAAATTTACTTAAAGTTAACTCTGGTATTTCTCCCTTTGTTTCTACCATGTTACTAAACACCCATATAAAAAGTATCAGGTGGCAGGGTACACAGAAATTCCCCCTAATTTGGAAGGAATATAAGCAAGTGTGCATGCCATGACAAGGGAAAAGACAAAATTACAGAGAATTCCAGTTGTTCATTTATCCACACAGTACACATACCCTCAGCCAGCAGGAGTGAATAGTACAAAATGGGTTTGTGAAGGTTGTGATAAATGTCCCAGTTCACTTCAATGGAAATTTTGTTGCTAGAGTTTTGGAAATTATTCTACCTGATTTTTTGTGTCTCAAACTTCTTGTAGACTGTCATGCCTCCTTATTTTAGTGACAGAAGTTATAATTTAGAAATTATCCCTAAATCAATGGACTAAGCAATCTGGGAATTAGAAGATGGTCCCTTAGTTGGGTGGTAGTTAGTTAGACACTAAAGATGCTTGCCTACTGCTCTGTAATAAAACTTGTTATTTAGTTTTTCCCATTCAAGAGTGACCATCTTCACTGAACCCAATGATCATTATATTTGCCATCAGTTTTAATTGAAAAGTGGTAGGGGAGAGGGCAATACCTAGTACATGCATATACTACTTATTTTAGCCTTGTGAACTTCTAGGCTAGGGACAAGTTATACATAAACCGGTTTAAGTGATCAGGAACTGGTTTAAACCTGTAACAGAACAGAAGTTCAGCGCACATAAACTGCTTTCAAAATGGGCAAAACCAGTTTAAGATAAACCTGGTTGGATGTAGTATTAGACTTAACTGATTTAGGTCAAACCGATTTATTGAACTTGTCGCAGATCAAGTTAACTCACAGAACTTGATCTGGGACAGAAGAACTTCCTGGTTCAAGTTAACTCACAGTCCCTCAGCATCCCAGAATGCTTTGCAGCGCTGGGCTATGCTGTCTACTTTAGCAGAGCAGGGACTGCCTCACCCCTCTGCTCCTTAGCCTGTTTTCTGTTTGTGTCTGTCAGTCTATGGGGACAGGAGTGGGCAGGGGAACAGACCCCCAGCCCTCCTAGCCAGGGTCAATGCAGCATGTGGGAGGAGGGAAACCCTTTCTCCTACTCCCCCTTGCCAGCTGTCACAGGAGGGAGGGAGGGAGAAGAAGTCCTCCCGATCAGGTGCCTGCCCACCCAGCCTGGCATAGGGGAATTGGGAAGCCTCTGTCTTGGGGGGCTCCCCCCCACCCCAGCATAGGGTATCCCAGCCTGAGGCAGCCCCAGGGAGCTGAGGGAAATTCTTCCCCTCTCAAATCCCAGGACTGCTTGCCTTGGCTGCTGAGAGTCTCAGGGACAGCCCAGGACAGCCTTAGGGAGCAGAGGGAAATTCTCCTGCTCCTCTGCACCTGGTTTTGGCTGAGCTGCTGTGAATCTGAGGCAAAACTTTTTGTAGGGGAGTGGAAGAATTTCCTTCTGCTCCCTGAGGGTTGTCCCACACTATCCCTGAGACTTGCAACAGCTCAGGCAGGCAGCTCTGGGGTTCAGGAGGGGAAGAATTCCCCTCAGCTCCCTGGGAGACCCTGGGCTGGGGTGGGGGAAGACCCCCAAGGAGGGGGCTCTCCAGGGCCCCATGCTGGGCTGCATAGGCAGGCACCTGGCCTGGATGACTCCTTCTCCCTCCTTCCTCGGGCAGCAGCTGAAGCAATCAGGAGCTGGGAAGAAGGAGGGGGGAATCTTCTGAGCTCCCCAGGGCTGCCGGGGCTGGGGAACCCAGGCTGGAGAAACCCCCCACAAAGTGGGCCAACACCTGGACAGGGGGCTCCTTAACCACCTGTGGAGGGACAGCAGGGGAGTAGGAGCGTGTACTGAGGAGACAATTGGTGACACTTGGCTGGGCTGGAAGTGGCCATCTAGCTGGGAGATGTGACCCAGTCAGTGCAGGCCTCCGTAGGCCTTGCCCAATTGAAAACTGAATGTCATTTCAGTTGTTGATCAGTTCAACCTACACAGCTTAGAGGAAGCTGCCTACATTGAATCTATTTTGCCTCAGGCTTTTTGACTGCCTGTACTTAGTCCTAGTAGTCTATGGCCCCAGTTTGAGAATCAGTTGATTCAATCTACCTCCTCAGGACATCAAAAATATCCATCATATCAACATTTTGAATTTCAGATCTGGAGTTGCCCAGTACAAACTTGAATTAGGCTCTGATCCACAGCCCTTTGAAGTCAAGAGAAGCCTTTCCATTCTATAACTGGGATATAGATCGGACTCATAGTTATCAGAAAAAACTATACTATTAAAAATACTGATATCTCAGTAAATCCTGAGAATCTACAATAGTTGTATTTCCAGTGCAAAGATTGAGAAAGCTAAATAACAACTTCTTAACAAGCTACTCACATCCTCTTCAGTGATACCAATTCCTTGATAGTAATGTGGAGATGGTGAATTACTTGCATTCTCTTTTTTGTCCTCTGAAGGAACTACTTCAAAGCAAGTTTTCTTCCCATTCCACCCCCTCCTCATGATTATTATTTTTATGGCCAAACCCCTTCAATAAGTTCAGTTCTTTCATATTTCCTATCCACTAAAGGTCCAGACAAAGCAGCTCATAAATTTATGGCTGCTGGCATCAAACAGTATAAACAAGAACTCAAGTGAAAATGTTTGAGTAGTAGAGACTGATTCCAATTTTCTCTGGCTGGATGCCATGAGTTAGGATATGCTATAATTCATGTAAGATTGCTATCATTCTGGTTTAGCATGGCTAGAACAAAATGCTTCGTCATTAATACCAAATTGTTTTGCACACCATCTCTTACATTTCCACATCCTCCTTGACACATATTGTTTCTATTTCATTTTCTGAGAGGACTGTTTATGTTTACCCCCAAATAAAATGCAATAGCTTGCCACTTATGAGTTTCCAGCACATGTATGGTGTCCACAGCACATTCCAGCCAGGGCTTAGTCACATGTACAAGCAATGGACAATCCTCCTGACATTTCTGTTCTCAAGTTCTGGCAGGGTTCAGGATGAGTATATATTAAGAAAACCAACATGTGTACAACTAGCTCTGACTTGCAAGAATTTAGCATGGCCCACTGTGACCTCTGACTTTTACCTCTCAGAGGCCTCGTTTACATGAGATGCTGACTGTGTTGTAGCCCAAGACTACTGCACAGCTGCACTGCATGGTAGAAAGCGTGATGTGACACCATGTGACTTCACAGTAGTCTCAGGCTACTGTGCAGTCAGCATCACAAACAAGCCATTCCTCGGTGCTACTGTGCAGTAACTCAGGTTACTGTGCAGTCATTTAGTACTTTTTTATACAAGTACTAAATGACTGTGCAGTAACAACTGAGCAGTCAGTGTCTTGTGTAGATGCAGCCAGAGTAGTAGCAACTTAGAAACTTTGCTCATTTGCAAATGCCTTCACTGGTATTTTGTGATATTCATGTTGGAGAAGACATAACCTGAAGACACAACTCACACAAGCTAAGGCCCATAGTGCATATTTATTATTAAGCTGATTGGGGAGAATGCCAGTGCAAAATTATCTTTTTATGAAGCTAAAAGACATCATAGAGTAACTATAGATTCTGAATTTGTATAATGTGTATAATAGCTTTGCTTGTATACAGAACACTACATATGTGTATATTCCTACTTACACACACACACACACACACACGGAATATCTACACATGCAAATTTAATGTGCAGTAACTGAAATTACTGCACAGTCCAGGGGTGTCTACATGTGCATGCCTGTGCTGTGCAGTAAATATGGTAACTTATGCCATCTTCAGTGTAAATTTGATACCTGCATCATGCAGGTATCAAATTTATGCCCCATTAGTTACTGTGCAGTAATGCATGTGTAGATGCTTTATTGCACAGTAACACTGTGTGTATGGACTGACTTGGGATTAACTTTAGTCCCAAATCAATCCACACACCGTGTTAATGCACTTTAATGCCTGCACATGTAGATGCCAGCCTCTTTCCACTTACTGTGCAGTAATTTACTGTGTAGTAAATTTAAGCTGGTGTAAATGCATGTGTAGACACACCCAGTATATTACTATTATCTACACCTGGTCACAATTTTTCAAATTTTTATTTCTGTTTTGGAGAAAAATATGGGGAAAAGTTTCATGGATTTTTTGTGAAATTATTTTGTACTTTACATATTACATAATAATATACGTTCAAGTAGAATACTCCCTGAAATATATCAACTTTCCCCTCAGCAAATCACTCATGCTGAGACTAAAATCTCAGGGAAGATATGAGACAAGCAATCTAGAAATATAGAGCTTGGTGCAGCCATATAAACTAATTTATACTGATTTATATTTTTAAGGATTTACATGACTCTTGTACTGTTACCTCATTAATATCTCTGTTCTTGTTTACTGCTGACTTTCCCATGATCTATATTACTTTTCCTAATCCTTTCATTTTACTACTTTTTTCATGGTCAGTCAGTGCTGTCCCCTCTCATGCTACCTGGAACAATATTTCTCCATCTTTCTTAAATCCAATTTTTCAGAAAGTCACCTTTTTTTTTCCTTTTCTGACTCTTGTCTATGTTTGTCCATTTTGTGAAGAATCATTTATAAAAAACCAGATTGAGAGTACATATTTCAACACAGCATGGCAAAATGCTGTATAAATTCACTCATATATAAGGAGAAATATGATTTAAAAACCATATGGAAATACACAGTCCCTTCAATATCTTTATCTTTGTCTGATAAAGTGGGTGGTATTTCTGTTGCTGCTGTTGTTTTCAGTGAATAAATTTTAGTAATATCAATAACATCTGAATTTTTATTTGTGATTCATAGATGAGTTATGTCCTGGGCAATTTTTTTCTAGATGATATTGATCACCAATTTTATAGGTCACTTACAAGGGAAGTGTCTCTTTTTATCCAGATGCAAAAGTAAAGCATTTCTGCATGGTCCCCTCCTGTGATTTGCTGAATTTACTGTTGAAGCCTCTAGGGTTTATATTTTTATGTACAAAAGAGCCACTATCCTGAAATACAGGTTTAATGTGCTGGAGCAGGAGTTGACGCGGTATTGTGCATGGTGGCACTGTAAAGAAAGACTGGGTTGAAACATGTTTGCTCCTGCTCCAGCAGAGTACAACAGCTCCCTTGAGAAACAATATAAACTTACAGCTGCTGAGTTCAGAAACAGATTCAGAAAGAAAGCACGAAAGCAATGAAACAGATTCATGAAGTCATGCTATTTACTGAAAGTTCCCAGATGTCAGAGATGGTGGAACCGGAAACACACACTATTTCTCTCCCACTGTACCCCCCAGAAAGACAGAGATCAACATGGATCAGGGATTTTATCCAAACCTGCTCATTTCTAAGGCCAGCAGTAATGCTGAAGTTTCTCACTGTGGGGACTGAAATAATTGTATGCCCAAGATTAAGTGACATACTGTGTCATAAGTGATCTATGTTTATGGATTGCTATAGGTTTATGGATCTCAAGAGGTTTGCCCAGAAAGTTAGTCTGGAACTCTGCTTAGGGTAAAAAAAAAAGAAGCTGCTTTATACAAGTTAGGAACATATAGCAAGAAAGTTCTGGCAATGAACTTCATGAGGTAGGCCTAGAAAATTTATAGTTCCACGGGGCTCTCTGCATCCAGCTACTCTACAACCTGTTAATTAATTATGTATTTCTCCACCTTTAGCATAATCTCCCTGGCAACAAGGCATCCTGGAGTAAGCCTTAGTGATAAATCATGACGGTAAATCTCTGAACCAAACTGAAAGGTGATCATTATCAGAGTTCAGTGGTAAGTCTTTGGAGACCACGTAATACTTGCAGGGGCCTTTTGTCTTACATGAGAAAATAGGACTAGAAAGGGCCTCTCAGGCCATCAGTTCCAGTCTTCTGCATTTTCAGGCAACCTTTTCTCTGAAAGGGTATATAGAACTATCTCCGTCAGTCCCCTTTGAACACCACAGTTAGGAAGCACCCTATTAAAAAAAACCCTCAACAACAGGGCATGGGTATAGAGGAGGGGGACTAGGGTATTGCCAGTGCTGTATCTGAAGGACAGGGAATTGGGTTAAAATGTGCTCAGCTTCTATCACTAGTAAGTCACGTCTAACAGTTTTTCTGAACGCATCTGCCTTGGTCTCCTCAGACCATTGTGAAGTCCTTATTGGCTCAAATTAGCCTGAAAAAGCAGTATAACATAAGACATAAAAAAAATTAATCCATTAAGGCTGCATTTGATGGAAACATACTGCATTTTATTTCTGGATCTCTCCAGAAGCTTTTTAAAAATGTCTACTTGTCCTAAAACACACCTAACTCTAGAAAATATGTGGCTTCAAGAAAATTAAAATCATGACAAAAGACACTGCCCATATTCTTAGGAGACCTTGTGACCTGTGGGTGGTAGACCTCCGCAGCCACCCACCCCACACGGAAACACATGCCCAAGTTGCAACAACTTTTTTTGATCCCAGATCAGCCTCATCATTCACTTTTGGACCCACAGATAAAACAGTCACGGAAGACAGTCATCCTCGACTGCAAGGGTTTGCTGATATGGTAGTTAGTCAGGTAAGTCTTTCCACTGAAGTCACTTTGAACAGCTTTTACAAAGGTCAATAATAATTTGCTCACACAAGGAGTTTTGCTGCAGTTAATGGACTCTTTGTATGAATAACTTCTGCACAGCTGGAGTACAAGTTGTAAAATTAGGCCCAAAATCAGCAGTCTTATACGCAGGAATATTTTCATGTCTGAGGTTGGCTACAGCATAAATGGCAAAGTCGGCAAATTCTTTATTGCTGGTTGGCCTCAACTGATGGTGTCCTCTGCTGCCCAAGATGTCTGACCCCCCTCATATGAAAATCCTTACCTCTGCTTAGCTGTCCGTGTAATTTTTACTCATTTCAAAAAAGAAAAATTTCTGAGGCTGAAAAATGCAGTGTGATAAATTACCCATTAATAGCATAAAACTCTATTTCCAGGAAACAAGTTTAAAGGAAAATTTCTGACATTCTGAGGCTGAAGCCAGAGGTGTCATAACTTTGAAAGAGAGGAATGAAAGAAGCACTGTCTCCAGGTGCACCAGGGGTTGTACCTCATTTCATCTGCTGGGGAGACTGTTTAAAATCTTTGGTTGCAATCCAGAACTTTTCTGGCAGTTAGCGTCCTGTATTAAAAATTTATAAACCACAAAAGACCTTTTCTTACAAAAATGTTAATTCAGGATGGATAGCCTGAAAAGACTTAAAAGAGACAGTCATCAGAAGTGCTTATGTGGAAAATTGGATGTAAGTAATGCTTTTCATTTCACCAGAACATACTAAAAATACAGTGAATGTGATTTCAGTGGGAAGGGAAGCTGTACTGATTAAATTATTTTTTAAAGAGTTGGGGAGAAGAGCTCCAAAACTGCCAGTTAACCTGTGTGAGGCAGCACTTCTACTGGGAATCTTCCTCTTCTTCCAAACAGATATGGTGATGAATACCGACTGTCATTTCATTTTTCAAACTGTATCCACTCTGTAGTCCATAACTGTGCAGTCCAGGTCAGAATTTATGCATACTTAGTGACTTTTCACACTCACAGCCAGTCTTAGCAGGTGAGGATGGTACAGAGCTATGGAGAATAACATGACCTCCGTCTGTTTCCAGTTATCAACCTCTGCTGAGTTAGCTTAGGAACAGCTATCTTTGGCTTCATGACAAGCTCTTCCAAGATCTGTACCCCTGAGAATATAGCATAATACCTGCAGTAGTGGAGGTGCAATACTATGCTAGGAAATTAGAGATGGTTGGTTAGTGCCCAAT
>NW_017728992.1:44683973-44693936 GCF_001723915.1 Gavialis gangeticus | reverse complement strand
GCTAGGAAATTAGAGATGGTTGGTTAGTGCTTTTCTAGCAAATGCTGTGCTACTTCATTTTGGGTAGAATATTCTCTGCTCTCTCCTTGCTGAAAGACACCATATTATGGGAATGACTTGGGAAGCAATTGGGTGCTAGTTAAAATATTTCTCCATGGCTACTTTTCTTGCATATTTAATCATAACCTATTTGCTACATGAGGTGAATTGACCCCAGCTTCACTGCAATGGTATATCTACTGCAATGGTATGTCCACATTTAAACCCATATACTTTGGTTCAAAAGTAGAAATGCACTCATCTTTCAGGTGCACTGGTTAAGAGGATTGTTAATTCACTGAAACAAGCTATAAGGATACAAACACTTTATTCTAGCATCACTATCAAGCTGGTTTAACTAATTAAGTTGGTGCACATGTTTGCCTACAAATAGTTTTAAGTGCCGTAACCCATTTTTATTTTTCTGTAGAGAATTTAGTGCCGAAATATTGAAATAAATGGCACATTCCTATTTAATAGAAATATTAGTGAATGTAATTGCAAGGGAGAAGAGGGGGCCAGAGCCCCATACGCCGAAGTACACAGCTACTTACAGACATTAAAAACAAAACAAAAACATCTCACTTTACTGTAAGTAGCAGCGAATTAGTTTGACCTGACTCCATAGTGTCTATATAGATCAAGTGCTTCAGTGGGGCTTTTCAGTCCTTTTATATAATAGCTCATTGAATCAGCTATTAGATAAAACTACCAAAAAAGCCCCACTAAAGTGCTTGATCTATACTTACATTGGGTGACCTGGGTCCAACTAATGCGCTGATACATTTACACCTTACAGACAAACCAAAGTAGATATATGTGTACAGACAGATAGACAGACAGATAGATGTAGAAATTGCAAAGAGGAGATGCTATCAGAAATATGACTTCTGTACTATATTAAAATGTCCTAAAATGCTGGAAATTGCATTCTTTATTTTGAAATTTCCCATTTTATTTTGTGTTTTTACATCAACACTAGTACCCCATCCTGGTTAATTCCATAAGGTAGCTTTCTACAAGGTAAGCCCATGGCCTGAAAGGCATAGCGCTTGAATCCAGTCCTGAGAACCAATGGTTTTTGTGTTGTTGTTGGTTTTCTGGTGCCTCAAATCCACCCTGAACATAAACACACCAAGATTTAGCCTACCTACCTTTTTGCAACAGCTGAGCCAGCTGAGGAAAAAAATTACTCTTGCTCTGGCCAATCTGAAACTAAGTCCTCTCTAGCTGCAAGTTGCTGTTTGCAGAATGTATAGATACATAAACCTAGGTACATTTGTGGCTCAAACAAATGATAAAGTACATTGACATCACAGAACCTCTTTAATCCAAAGTAAACCAAAAGGAGTCCCAGATAATCCTTTGATGTTTCAGTGATGAAGTCTGCATGTTTTCCTAATTGTAGATCTATAAGAATAAGGGGAAATTGGTTGTGGGGAGGAGGGGGGAGGCAGTCTTCTCAGACTTAGGCTGCAATCTGCAGGAGATCACTGCTGCCTTTTCTTCTGTACTACTTACAGATATGCTGACCATAAGGAAATCCGGGACACCTGGGACACTGCCCACCCCCCAAGTCAGTGGCACTGCTGCAGGCAGAGGCAGGGGCTGGCGATGTGGTGCACCAGGCAGGCAGACAGGCAGACAGCAATGCCTGTCTGCCCGCCTGCCTGGTGGACATTGCTGCTCCACATCACTCTGCCTCCCTGCCAGACTATGCTTCATGCCCCTGCATTTCTGGGACACTCATTTTAATTCTTACCAGCCAGGATGAGCTTCTAAAATCCGGGACTGTCCTGATTAAATCAGGATGTATGGCCACCCTACCTATAGAGGAGTACTACCTACTGACACTGAAAATATAAGAGCACCACTTACTAATCTCATAGCACTGCTTATAGCACAGCTATTGAACCCATTCAACTAAAAGAGCCAGGTCATTGCTCTTTATTGTTTCAAAACTGCATACAGGACCTTAACAGGAAACATTATTCTAAGAAGAGCTGCATTAAAGGTGCTGGGTGAGCAAAATAGCTTAAACATACAAGTGTGATTATACACATGTATGCTTCTCACACCAGCATCCTTTCTATGCATCCGCACAAAGTTAGCCACACTCAGTCTCTAATTTTTCACAATTATAAAAATGAGACAGGAAATAGAAAGCTTAATGGTCTCTGCAGCATCCTACATCTGGTCACAATGAATATCCTGTTTATTTTAAGTATACACTTAAAAAACTCAGAAATATAGGAAATTACCATTCCAACATCAGAAGAATTAAAGTCTATTATAGATATGCAATATAAAGAGGTTAACATTGCTTCAGTAGCCAGCTCTTTTTTATTTCCTGATGCATTTTCAGCACAAATTATGAATTTGTACATAGGTTTTAGGAGAGAGAAAGAGTAAACTTAATGTTGCTTTGAATGTATTTTGTTTGTTGTATTTATGTTAATGAAAGATGCCTGAGTGAGCTTTAGATGCCTGAATGTCTAGTGACTCTACTCTTGGGACTGGGAAACATGAGAAGAGCAAAGTCTTGTTATGAAACAGACTCTCCTCTTACCTCAGAGGCCCTCTTCTCCCTTCCTCTGATTTATCCCCGTCTGTTCACTTCTTCTATTTGCAGAACTACAATAAAGTAACTCAGTCTTATTTGATCACAAGTTGCTGAACTTGATGCAGGAATTGCTTGGTTAAATTCTATGGCCTGTTTATGTAGAAGGTCAGAATAAATTATCATAATAGTCTTTTCTGGCCTTAAAATTTATGATACCTATGAGATCGGGGGTTCTGTTTCATCAAGCTTTTTTATGTTATACTATGTAGTAGCCCTTTGGGGTCACAGATACAAGTTATACAATGTTCCTCCTTTCTGTTTGGAGGGATGTAGATAGAGGACACGCCTACATGTTGCCCTACAACAATGTTGTTACTGCACCATGCTTTAGTACTTCCTTTTGGAAGTACTAAAGCACAGCACAGTAACTACCTGTACTGTGGTGTACATGCTGCACACGGTTATTTTTAGCAGCTACTTTGCCGTAGCGACACGCTATAATGGGGCAGTGCACCTCTATGGCAAAGTAGCTGCTGGTCACACGTAAACAGCTGTGGATGCTATGTCGCCATAGTGCATTGCTATGGCAATGTGGTATCACATATAGATGCACCCAGAGAGAGGCTTCTTGATGCAGTAATCTGGTTCTTTTCACTCACACCAGTTACAAAGGTATAAAACTAATCTGAGTGCAAGAAGACTCAAGATGCAGAATTTGTAAGGTATTTTGTATCCTCATATAAAATGGTTGCAGTCATGATTAAGAAACATGTTTTAGGTAGAACTTCCAACTAAACATAGTTTATATTCAGTTGTGGTTTGACTGGGTTCAGTGCAGTTTGCTTGGGCCACACACATTTCCTTGGGCTTTGCTGGGGGGCTGGAAGGAGAGTTGGCTTGGTGCCAGTACCACCCCTGGGCAGTAGAGTTCTGAGGGTGGAAAGTTCCTCCACACGGAGCAGGTGGAGGGTCATGTGCCCCCCCTGAGATTGGCTGCCACCGGCTTCTGAGGGTGGTTGCCACCCCCACCTCATTGCTAACGTGGCCATTGGCAGCTGCAGGTCGTCTCTGCTCACTTCACGTTGTTCGCCACCTCTTCCCCTTGCCGCCGACACCACCACAGCCACCTGTGGGTGGTCCCTACTCGGCCCACCCTTGTCACCGATGCCATCGTGGCCACTTCCACATTACTTTTAGTATAGCCTTAGTGTAACCTAAGAGTAACATATATGCTAAGGCACTAGCTTAAATCTTGGTTTACAACCAGGATTTTGTAATGCTATTTGGTTTTTCTGAACTGGCTTGCTAAATCATGATTTTTTTTGCAGGTGAGCAACAAGGCAGTTTAATCCTGATTCAAAATCTGAAACAAATAGGACTACAGTTTTTGTGGGAAGATGTGACCATCTTTGGCATGGTTTCTGCTAGTTCACATGGGTAAATAACCTCCCAAAATGTCCACTGATGCTAGGCAGGGAAGTGGTGTTAGCAACAACCACATTGGATTATACTTTGAGCAACAAAATGACAGACGGGAGGGTTAGTAAGTCATTAATTGTTATTTCCTAGTGCTAGTTTCTGGAAAGTGATCAGTTACAAAAGGGCTAATTAATGTATTCAGGAGCTAACATCTGAAAAGGGTTGTCACTAGTTGGCAGTCATACACTTTCTTTGCAGCCAAGTCAATTTCAGACAATAATCTTGCTTTGACTTTTTTCAGTTTTACGATATTATAGTTCTAATTAGCATGTTGACTTGGCTTTAGACAAGTAGTCAGCGCAACAAAGTTCAGCAGTCTCATGAAGCTGTGCAAGGTTTTTAAAAAAAATACAGATTTCGTAAGTGGTATTCTTGTGGGAATCTCAGTATTTTTTAAGTCTTTTGCTTTAACAGACTGCAGGCCTCTTTGTGCTGACACTGGTATATATTGGAGATATTCACTGCCTCTGGGGTCTGCTCCATCTGGCAGAATGGAAAATTTAACATTCTTTGGTTCTTCACAGTAGTCCTTGAACCTGGAAAAATGTGGAAGCCTGCAGTGACCTCACCAATCTCCCAGATAGGTTCCTGTCCAGGCTGGAGGATTCAAGTGGCTTCAACTGCTGCATTTATACATAAAAATTAATTTTCTTCTGATACCATGTAACAAAGTTGCAACATACAGCAGTACTGATAAGGATCTAATCTTTATTCCCGGGACCAATCACATGACATGATTACACAGGGTCACACAAGGTTGATTTTAGAGCTAGCTGAAAATGATGAATTGACAAAATGGAAAGATTCCAAGGAAACGTCAGTTTTAACTAAAATTCATTTACAACAAAAATAAATCAAAACATGTTTTGACCTTACTGGAACAGAACATTTCAGTTTTTCATTTCAAAACAACTTTGCTTTTTCTGGGATTCTCTACCGCTGTGCAAAAAGCTTACAATGAAACCAAACCTCATATGAAATGAGCCTGATTTCAGATTTCTTTGCAAAGTCAGAATTGCCAACTTCTCACATGTCTTGAATGAATCTGAGGGCATTTATAATTGTGCACTGAACTGGTCATCTAAAATTCAGAATTACAGATGATTTTTTTTAACGGAAATTAGGCAAAACTTGATTTTTTAATATTTGGTTTTGACTTATGTTGAACTGAACCCAAAAGGCAGAGTAAAACTAGTGTGAAAGCTTCAAAGAAAATATTTGTGGGAAGCTCTGCAAACTGAAACTGCTGGGCTTTGCTCAAATCCAGTTCTTTTCTTCTCTCACATTTCTATCCTTCCTCTTTTTCTCCTCAGTCTCTTTTCCTTCTTTTCTCACCTCTCTCTCCCTTATTCTGTCATCACTTTCACTTCTTTTTCCTGCGTCCATGAAAAATAGAATGTCTTTCCTTTTCACCACAGTTATCACAGAGTACAGTTCTTTAGTTCTCCTGCTTTGGCTGTTTCCGATTCACTTTTGGCAATATACCATACCACAGTGGGTAGATCATCATGTATCAGGTGTCAGTGATCAACAGGATCAGACACCAGTACATTTCCTGATAGGGATCTAGTACTAGAGACCATGCATCCAGGATCAGATGTCAGGACTGTTGCTCTGAGAAACCAAGCATCATAGATCGGGACTTTAACTTGCAGGGATCAAAAGGAAAAAAAGAAGTAAATGGGGAGAAGATATCAACTGTCAGAGATTAGATGTGCAAGACAGCAAATCTCAGGAGTTCCAGCACTGGGAATTTAGGATTAATGAACTGTGTAGACACACAGGTGGGTAAATGCCAATTTACTTAGGCAGGAGCAATGCACAATCCCAAAGAATGCCAAAACTGGCTTGGCCTGTAAAACACATGGATCTGGTTAGGCAGCATATATGATAGTGCTTCAAGGATTATATTAATTAACCCAGGTCTCCAAAAAACTTTAAAATGTTACTAAAAATGTACGTTGACTAAATCTAGCTCTGGCAAAAAGTCCTAAACTGCCAGTTCTGGAGTCAGACATCCTCTGTGTCCACATCATAATGTATTTTGACTCCCAGACCCAGGTGGGACTGGAAGCTGCAGAGAACCATAAAACAGAAAGAAAATGGGAAATAGTATTGGAACATATTTCTGGACACTATTTCTTCTTCAGATGTTTTTTCTGCATTTTGTATTTAATATTCTCTAGATGAAATGAATAGACAGCAGTGGAATAGTTCTGTCCCCCTTCACAGAGCTCCCCCAGCCCCTTCCAGAGCATAATCACTGAGCCACTCTCCTTTGGCTTGTTCTCTTCCTCCTGGCCCCACACATCTTTCCCTCTTGGCTGCTGAGTGGATCAGTTGCAAAATGACAGGTGGAAGGTACTCCCCATAATGCCTGACCCATGATCAGGTTGATTTGCTAGGAAGTGGGACATGTTCAAGGTTCAAACTCCATCTGGATAAAGGGGAGGCTTAGAACCTTACTCTTTACCTCTCTACAGCTGAATTTGTATTTGGACCTGATTCTCCATGAGGACGCCTCCTCCACTGTGGGAACATACCTTGCTGCATGCTAAGGAGTGCCCATGAATACTAGAGCAGAGAAGTTAGTGAGCTATTTGCACACATTGTCTTACCTCACATTGACTTCCTATTGTAGACAGGGTCTTCATCAATGAAGCATCACCTATGTCACTATAGGTGGCAGAGGGACAGCATGATAAATGCCAGATAACTTTTACAAATATTAAGAAAGGTCTGACTCCTGACATCTGCTAAAAGATGTTGTCCTAAAATGTAGCTTCTGCATTCTACTATAAGCCTCTCAGAGATACAGTCTCCATTTCTCTTTTCCTCCATCACTTACAGTGCCAATGGGGAAACTTTTGACTATTTAATGGGGAATGGCTTACATTGTGGGACTGAAGAAACCAAAGAAAGGCTTGAAACCTTTTGGTTTGGATGAGTACTGCACCTGGCTTTTTTGAGGTTTCTCAGGTCTTCTGGACACTTCTGGGGATTTCAGAGCATCTAATGACAGAGGCAGATGTCCACTAGATCCCACAATTGTGAATGTGATGTGGGGCGGAATAGGGTGCCCTACTTCTTCTCGATGGCCTTCTGTGTTCCAGTAGTAATGCATGATGCCCAAGTTCTCACCAAGCTACAGTCTCCATTCACTAAAATTTAGGATTGTCTTGTTGAATAAGCTTGTTTTCAATAAAAAAAAAAGCCATTTGTTTTTGAATGGCAAAAAGAAGAAAAACCATCAAGGCCACAAGTGTAAAAAAGAAAGGGATGGATTGAGACAAAAAGCAACTCATGCTTTTCAGTTTCTTCTTTCAGACCAATACAGTAAGCACTCAAAACCTGAGAATCTTATCTCATCCTCATGCCTCTGCCAACTGTAAATGGAAACCTTGGAAGCTTTGTTAAGATGGACAATGATTCACTGGTTTGCTGCCTTGGCAATGTTGCAATTAGAGTCTTTCCCAATATATCTCTGTTTCCAATCCCAGCCATAATGGGGAAGCAAAATTTGCCAAGATCTATGTTAGTTTTTATTTTATTCAGAATGATTTGTGCATCTATAGTAAACATCATCTTCATTGCTATGATGTTTTTTCATCCAAGGATGGCTGAATGGTAGTCATCTGAGCTGTCACTCTGGAGAGAGGCTGTACTTTTTCTCTGCATAACCAAGGCAAGCAGGTCTTGTTTCAGCAGTGCTTCATTTTGACTTGGCCAACAAAACTCAGGTAGGTAGAGCTTTCAGACAGCTTTCTTTTAAGATTCAACTTTATTTTAAAACTGTTAGTCACAGACTTGTCAATTTTAGGCCAGAAGGGTCCACTATAATCATATGCATATGGTCTAATCTCTTGCATTATGCATTGCAGATTATCTTGCAATTCTCAAAAAACTTCAAGGCGGTGCTGCCTGTCACAGCCAGTATAACCCTGTGGAAGTACTCATGTGAAACTCTCAGCCCACTACATTCATAACATGCATGCAGACTTATGTTTTAAGGCTATGACGCATTTTGCTAGTGCTTGGTATTTAGGACTGGGAGCATATGCCATCTATAAATCCCACCTATTATTAGCACAGATGAAAGAGCATGCCTGAAGCCATGTATGGATGTGAAACAATAGGAACCAGGTGGAGTTGTTATGGCTGACATTCATTTCATTGCACATCATGTATACAAATCTGCCTAAAACATCATTTCCTGCAAGTACTGTCATTTCCCAGTCGGCTTAAATATAGACATGCTTGCAACCCATGCTGCAGGAATCAGCCACAAGCTGCGCCACTGTGTTTAGAGTCACAGGTTTGGGCCTTCCTTACACCCCACCTGCTGCTCTGCTGACAACTATAGACTCCTTAATTTTCATTCTGTGCTAACATAGTCAGCATCTCCTCAGAGGTCCAATAGTTCTTACATGGTCATGAAACTTGATGTCTGTGTTACACTATACAGAGATTACTGGTGAAACCTGACAGGGAGAACGGCACATGTTTGTCACTTCAGGAGCCGTCACCAAGACTAGGCCTGTTGTTAGCTTATCAGCCTGACACCAGCATGAGCCCTTTTTGTCTGCCTTTCAAATCAAATGAACAGGCTATTTTTAGGCTTTGCAGCACGCAAGAAATATGCGCTTAATTTCCAGGGGATTGCACTGTTCTCCAGGTTCACTCTGAGAATGGACCTGAGAAATTTGAGGAGGTGGAAGAAGCATAGCCAAAATAACATCAAAAGCTTTGTGGTACTTAGGGTCTTAAGGTAGGGCACCTTAGAGAACAACTGGTTCAGAGAGGCATGAACTTCCATATGCAACAACCTACTTTGTCAAATAACTTCAGACTGCAATCTGCCTGCAATCTTACGTTGTCTCATGAACAAGCTGGAGAAGTAGGCTGCTACCTATGAAAGTTTATGCCTCTTTGAACAGTTAACCTCTAAGGTCATTTATACACATGGTCTGGGAGTGGGGATGCTTTAATTAGAGCAGCTCTGAGAGCAGCTCAAACAAGCTTTAGTTAAATCACACCGCTGCCATTTTTCGGTGTGGGGACGTTGATACTTACATTGCTGGAATCTGCTGGAGCATGGTAATTACCATGCATCAGCAGACTCAATTAATTGAGTCAGCTTCGATGTGCTGTAAATACAGGGCATCGGAGCAGCCTCCCTGAATGTGTATAGAAGCCCTAAGGTGCTATCCCACCCTACCTTTTGTCTGACTTCAGACTAACATGGCTAACCACCTCTCTTAGGGTTTTAAATGATTCTTTTCGGCCGTGTCTACACACGTGCTTTACTGTGAAGTAGACTAATTGGCTGTGGAATAAAGCATCACCATCTACACATAATGGTATTAGACTGCAGTAAACTAATTTATACTGCTGTAAGATAGTACTGTCGAGAACAATACTATCTTGGGCTGGGGTAATTTATTGTGATTAAATGCATGTGTAGACGTTGACCCTGGGTGTAAATTGTGCCCAGTCAGCCCAGCTAGCAGGGGCCCAGGTTTCTGCCTGCCACCTAGTCACACAGCTCTACACTTTCAACACTCTCATGCTCCAGTGAGCACCTCCGCTGCCCAACATCAACACTTGGAGCCCGCAGCTAAGCAACCCTGGAGTAAACTGCTCTGCCTCAGCTCAAATTGCTGCTGTCCTGGGAGCACATGTAGACACTAGGGCTGTGCAAAGCTTCAACTTAATATTCAATTCGACAAATATTCGACATATTCAACCTTGAAAAGTGAAAGTCGAGTCGAATAGCAGCTGGTTGAATAGCTCTCGAATCGAATACCAGAAGTCAAATATTAACAGCGCGAGTTGAATATTAACAGCGCAGGTCGAATATTCAACTTGCCTATACTGGATTG
>NW_017728992.1:44678185-44678973 GCF_001723915.1 Gavialis gangeticus | reverse complement strand
GCTGCTACAAGCAGTAAAGAGAGGGAGCAGCAGTGCCATCAGAGCCACTGCCTATGCCTGAGACTCTCTCATGTCCGGACACAGCAGCCACAACCTCTCCCACCATAACTGCAACCAGCACAGCAGCGCACTCCACCCCTGTGTCACTGCCTATGCTGAGCCTTCCCGCACCAGAAGAAGAGCTGGTGCTGGATCTGGATCTCAGTGCCTTGGCAAGGGAAGTTCTGGGGAAGGAGGGGGAATCAGGTTTTTTCCTTTCAAGCCACGAGGTCTTTCCCAGAAGGCACTTCAGAAGGTGCCTCTGTACAGGTGAAGGCAAGCAGCTCAGCTGAGTCCGCTCTTTCTCTTGCTGTGCCTCTGACTGCTGAAGAGTGGGAGAGTTCAGCAGCATCCACAGATGCACCCGCATGCCAGAGGGAAAGACCTAATACTATCATGGTCTGGGATCATTATGAGCTGGCAGATGATCCCACGTTTGCTATCTGCGTGCACTGCTGAGCCAAAATCAGCCGGGGCAAGGGAACAAAGTGCATGACCACCTCGGGGATGCTGAATCATCTCCGCAGGTACCACTCCTTTGCCACAGGAATGGCCCTGCTCGCTCCACAGCCCCCGTCCCCCCACCGCAGAAGCAGAGCACCCTGGAACACTGGGGGCAAAAGGGACCAGTTGCAAATGCGAGCAAGGTTACCCAGACCACTGGGGAGATGCTTTCTCTGGATGGCCAGCCCTTCACCTTTGTTAAGCAGCCAGGGTTCAGGCGGCTCCTGGCACTGCTGGCTCCATCC
>NW_017728992.1:44628112-44676849 GCF_001723915.1 Gavialis gangeticus | reverse complement strand
TACCTGTCCTGTCCACCGACCAGTGTGCCAAGCAAGAGGGTTTCAGCACGGCTGCGGATATTGTGACACCCCACCACACCTGCTCGGATCCTGGTTCAGTGGAGCAGCTGGTGTTCCTCAAGGTGAACTTCCCACTGCCGGGGTCCCCAAGCGCCAGGTGCAGACAGAGCGAATGCCGCCCTCCTCCCTCTGTCTGGACCACGAGTTTTGTCTGTCAGCAGCCTAAGGTGCAGTTTCCCCCAAACCCCTGCACCTATCACCATGAAAGTTGGCAGGCTTTGTGGGCTCCTCAGGGGCTAGCAAGCCTGCAGTTCTGAGCTCCCTGTGGCTTTCCACACAGAAGTCACAGGAGGTTTTCTCTCAAGAATTTGGGGTGCTGTTTCTCTGAACCCCCTGAACCTGTCTTGTTGAAAGTTGGCAGGCTTTGTGGGCTCCTCAGGAGTTACCATTCCTGCAAGTTTCATCAAGATCAGACAAGAAATGCCAAAGTTATAGCCTGCTTTGGCCTTCCCCATTATAGCCTATGGGGAAGTCGAAACAGCTCGAATATTCGACTGAGCTTTGACCTCAAGTCAAAGCGGATCCGCTTCAACTTGAAGTGGACAACAAATCGAAGCAGGACCTGGTTTAATATTCGACATGGCTGTCAAATCGAATATTACCTGCTCTGCACAGCCCTAGTAGACACTGCACCTGGTAGTAGTTTACTAGCTCAAACTGCTCTGGAGTTTATTGCTCCAAATTAATTGCATGTGTAGATGCACCCATCCACAAGAACAGTAATTCTCTTGAAGTCAAATGAAGATAAGGTAAAATTTTGGTCAAAAAATCTGTATTAACCCTATCCTGTCACAAAAGGGACCAAAGTATCTGAGGGCACTTATACATGAGTGGAGAGGCTGCTCTGATGTGCTGGAATTAAGTGACACACTCCAGCACCCTTCTGTGTCTCATGTGTCACGGTCCCCAGCCTTAAAAATGGTGGTGGGAGCAATTGAACTGAAGCTCATCAGACAAGCTTTAGTTTAAGCGCCCCTGCCACCATTTTTAAGCATGACGACACCGATACAGGAGATACAGTGGTGCCTTAATTAGAGTGGCTCTCAGAGCTGTTCTAATTAAAGTGCTACCCCTGCCCACCACCCCATCCCTGGAGCATATGTAAAAGTGCCATGGAATTCTCACACAGACCAGTCAGGGCAATGATTTATAAAGATGTACACAATGCAGTCTACAATACCCAGTTTATCTACCTTGGAAGAATTTAAGGCTGAGCCAACCCTGTTAGGATTTCATGGAGTACAAGTACATCAAGTTTCACACTTAAGTTTCAGAGCATTGCACAGGGCAGATCAGCCTGGTGACTTCATTGGCTACTTGAAGGATGGACTAAAATCTTTTGCTTTATTAATGAAGGTGTGGTCAATACGTTTGAGGATACTTTGTGCTCTCTTAAGTGCCTCACAAGAAAGTGATCTCTTCTATGAATCTGAGGGTGTATGTTGTAGCCAACTTTTTTTTTTTTTCCAGCAGAAATGAACTCACTTGCAGCATAGATATTAATTTCAGGTTTAGTAAAGTGTGTAACCCCATCTCACAAAAGATGTATTTTTGATTCCACAAATATTAAATCCTATGATAAAAATCAACAAAATGGTTAGAAAAATCAGCAGTAGCTGTCACTCCTCTTTTACGCATTTTAAACCTAGTTCCTTGTCTCTGGGTGCTGTTTTCTCCTCTGCCAGGGTATTCCAGTGAGACAAACAGTCTCCACTTGCTACTCAGAATGCTGGGTTGTGCATTTGTAATTTTACATTCACAACAGCTGCCTGAAATCTGATTATTTTCAATCCTACGCATACATACTGCAAAGCAAACTTACTTGACATATGCAGAGTAAAGGAATGAGTGTCATGTGCAAAAGGCAAATGATTCCTGTAGCATATGGCTATGTAAAAATTCCACTGGGACAAAGCCCCCTAAAAACTATGATCGGAGAGACCAGGGGTTCAGAATAAGCTACAACTTTTAACGTTTTGTTGTATAATTCCTCGCCATTTTCATTTTGATTTTTATCACTGGGCTTGTACGCAGCTTTGCATTTTTTTATTAGGAAGGGACAAAGAAGCTAATGAGTGATGTGTAAACACTGGAGACGGTTTGAAAATAACCAGGAATTAGAGACAGAAAAAACAGTCACTTTGCTAACAAATGTTCATAAAACAATCCAAATGCACATGATACCTTGTAGGACATAAAAAAATCTTGGTTGCAATAAGCTTATATTCTAATGTCAGACAGTTAGGGAAAGACCTAATAAAGCATTTAGACATCTGGGTTCCTTTTATTGATATTTTATTGGTTCCTATTTATTAATTTATTTTCTGACTTCTAACAGGCATTTAACTGTTTAAATAGGATTTATGTGACTTTTTGCATCTGGGCTTCCTTAAGTCATCCACACTATGTATGTGGGTTTACATGATAGGACTTTGTGGGATTGAGTTCATAATAGAGGAAATCTAGAAAACAAGAGAGAATCATAAGCCACTGTGTGACAGACTCCTGGAAGAAGTGAGTGGACTTGAAGAAGGAAAGAACAGGTCTTTTGTGGATGGGAAACTATACAAATATAAGGAAGCTTTTGAATGAAAATACAAAGATAGTAGGAGGAGCTGAAGGAGGTTGTATGGATAGAAAATTAGGAAAAAGATGTTTTGTATTCAGGGAGATTACAAGAAAGTGTGCAGCAGCATCCTCCTTTGAAGATGAAGATATAGGAGAGAAATAGATACAGATAAAAACAGATTCCATAATATAAAGGTAGCCGAATACAATCAGTGAGTGTTTAGCAAGCCTTGTGCTTTAGGACAATATATGGCAATGCTGTGATATCAGTTTCACTCATTGGGATATATGCACACACGGCAACAGGATGCTGCCAGGCAAAAGGGGAAAACAGAAGGAAAACCCAAGGAAAAAAACTGAATATAAAATACCTTCTGAGGTTGAAACCTGTATTCTCTGCGAATCTTCACAGTGATGCCGTTTTCCTACAAAAATGGTTTTCACCACTAGAGGGCACTGTAAACGTTGGTTATTCCTTACAAGTCCCACCGTTCTCTAGAAATCAGGTGTCCGAGCCTGAAGCCTGCATCGGGGTGATCCATCAGAGGATCACTTACTTGCAGGCATCTCTCAAATGCTTGATTAAGCGGGTGGATTTTCTTCTCTTTACTGTATCCCTGCTCCAATGTATTCTAAGTAAAGCAACTGGCACATTACTGGAGATTAGACAAGTGGCCGTGTATATGTGGCACTCAGTTAACCATGATCTGGCATTTGCCAGCCTGTTCATTTCTATCCTTTGTTCACAGTAGGCATACTATATATTATTTCAGCACCAGCTAATTAGAAGTGAAGATGTGAAGGAAACCAAAAGTTTTTTTTCATGAAACCTCATGAGTTTCTTATCTTTTTAAGAACTGAATACAGGATAATTAGATGCTTCAAATGATAGGCATTTGGGAACACCAGAAAAGGCTGGTGCATGAGAATCAGAAGTGTTCTGCAATATTCTGAAGAGGTGTTACCACCAGCGTGCATGTGGTGTCAGGCAAGTGGTGCACTTTTTCCTGAAATTGCTGTCTGCATGAAAAGCTGTATCTTAAAACACAATTTTTTTCATGTTATCCCAGATACGCTACTGTAGACCAGATCTGCAGCACATGAATTGTCATAGCTTCCTTGGCTTTACAGTGATTTTCATCACTGGAGGGACGGGTCCCTCAACCAGTTCCACAAAGGATGCAGATAACATTTGCCTAGGCAGTTGCTGCCCCACTCAGCAGTGAGGCAAACAAAATCCAAACTATTCACATATGAGCTCCTCTGCAGTCAGGGCAGCCCAGACAAATTGAATAATTCTGTTCATGCCACCACCAGTCCAAGGGTCGGTCTTTAGTTTGGCTTGTGCTCAGAGAGTTTCCAAGCACATTCTGTTTCAGGGGCAGACTAATTCTGCGCAAGGAAGTCAAGGCCAGGACAGACAGAAGAAGATGCATGGACTTTCCACATCTTGTGTCAGAGAACATATTCCTGCCAATTCATTATCCAAATGACACTGCCAGCTGTGCCCTTAATGTGCAAAGACACCAGGTATATGGTGCTGAATTTGCTGAAGGTCATAGAAAACATGGAGGGAAATTTGGAGGCTCCCATCAGGATATATTTGAAGAGACGGGGCAATCTGGATCCCTGTCAATGTAAAGAAATAGGTGACAGCCTTCCTGTCTGTGATCTGCATTATCTTTTGGCTCTCTTTATAATTTTTTATCACATTCTCTTTCAAAGCCGCAGTTGGGATCCATGCAGGGCCCTGAGAGTGCAGTCAGTGGAATTCTCACCACAGCAAAATGTTCAGCCCTACAGAGCAAAGGTTAAAGATAATGCCTACTTTGCAGGCATTATACTTTGCAGTATGATGCCTGCAAAGTATAACTGACTGATGGTGGCTAGATGAAGATTATACTCATTCTGCTTGTCTGCTTAAATCTGCCATCTTCTCCACCATTTTATTTCAAAGCCTTGTCATTATCTAGATGGAGGTCCTTGATAGAGGGACAGGGACAGGCATTTGCACTAGAATTGATACTCTTTGTCACAGCTTCAGTACAAATAGATCAGTAGATTAATAATAGTAGTTAATGACCCACATCTATCAAGGCATTGAAGAACATGTGCTGCCACCACACTAAACTCTGAAGGCTCCACTCCCAGCACAGAGCATGGAGCCATGGGGAGTGGGGAAGCATGCTACCCCATAGCTCCCTGGTCTTGCCATGCTAAACCCCAGTGGCTCCATGCTGGTAGCACAGCCCCCTCCAATCCCAGGATGGGAGTGGAGGATGTGGAGTGAAGCCAAAGCCCCAGCTAAACTACATGGCAAGGGGACAGCTGGTGATGCTGAGGGGAAAATAGCCCAGGCCGCACAGGAAAATTTCAATTAGCCTTGAGTAATCAAAGTTAATTGAACTGTTCTCCGGCTTTTGCTCAGCTTCCAGGAAAAATATGCAGCCCCCTCCAGGGAACGCTGAAGGGCTAATACTGGGCCGTGGGGACTGGGATCAGGTCGGCAAAGGTTGGTGGAAAACTCCCTGAAGCCCAGCCCTATCTCCCACCCTAGGACGGGAATGCAGGGGGGCTGAGAAGGGAAGCCATAGCCCACCCACATGCCTCTTCACCTCAGCTTCATGCTTCCACCACTGCAAACCCCTCTTTCCCACATCCTATGTACCCAGAACAGGGATAAAGCCCAGGTGTCCTGGTTCCCAGCTACATCCCTGCTCACCAGCCCTCTCATGATAAGTTAGCTGTGCAAGAAAGAAATGGTATAAATCCTTAACATGCAACTGCTCACAGCACGTTCTAACTTTAACATTGCTTAACAGTCTACCAATTTAGTATGGTCCAAGTGTAATGTGTAATTTCATCCTTAGCTCATACCAGGTAATGGAAACTTTATTCCATTGGAGAGAGGAGAATTTCTAATTTCTAGCTGGACCAGGAACACTTCAGGATTGATACAGGCTTTAATATCAGGACTTTATATCTGTGACACTGCTACATGGTAATTCTGGGCTTCATTTAATCCCTATTAGCATTAAGGGAAAACTCTTGTGGAGTTCAATAGGAGTTGTATTAAGCCCTAAAGAAGCACTTATTTTGGGTAGGTAAGAAAAAATACCAATATGCATACAAATTGGTACAAATAATGTGCACAAATTTCTACAGCAAATTAAAAATAGTTTTTTTTCTCAGGTAACATATGGCATAAACACACAGATTTCACTATAATTCCCTTAAGAGAACCTCCCCACTTTCTCTCCACCTATATGCGCACAGAGATCCACTCATAAATGACTATAAAAGACCAAAATGTAAATGCATAATTTCTAAAGACATGTGGAAAACAATGTTTTTATACTTTTGAAACCCTAATTTCTGTTACAGTGTCTGTGGAAGGGTTTTTGGCAATTAGTAATTATGAGCAGTGAGCAAGTTTAGGATGCGATTCCAGATGCAGGAGGTGACTGAGACATAAGGGAAACCTGGCAGGTCTGGAGATGTGGATTAAGTAATTATTGCCAACACATATTATTTCAATTAAACATTCCACTGATTTTGGAGCCCGGATACAGTGAAGAAACCAGATTTCCTACCACAGTGACTGGAGACAGATCTCCTTTCAGAAATCACTGCACATTTTTCATGGAAGAATGCAACTCAATTTTGTCTCAGCATGGACAGCTGGTGAGTCAAAATTGAGCTGCTGCTGAAAATCATGTTTACTGTTGCTGGCTTCCAACAAGTCTCAATCATACTTGTTGAAACCCTGAAAAAAACCAGTTTGGCCTAGTTTATGAAACCAGTTCAAAGGAACCATTGGTGAAAACCATTTTCAGCAATGATTCAGTTTCCTCATATAGACAGAGATACTATTCGGATTCAGAAAGAGTTAGTTACCTTGAAGAGAGTACTACAACAGATTAAAAAATCTGGAATTACTCAATAGCATATGACAGTGTTCTAACTTGGGTGTGAACACAGCGTATATTGCAGGGGTGCCTAGATACTTGTTGAGGGTTCATACATGAATATGATATACATTTAGCTTTTCAGGGGAGATTAGTTTATATTATAAGTATACAGCACTGTGCAAAGCAAAAATAATAAAGGGGTTTATAGATACTCTTTTCAAAGTCACTAGAAACCTGAGCACCTCAGTGTTTGCCTGCTTAGCCTGAGACAACCTAGAGCTAGATTTTTCCAAAAGAAGGTTATTACTATTTTTTAAATATTTGGCTCTTTTAAAATGTACTAAACTGGACATTCAAAATTTTTCTGTCATTTCAGATAACTTTAACTATGTATTTTCACTGATCCCAAACAAAAAAAAATCAATTAAAAATGATAACTGGCATAGCCACTTCATGCATACCACTTTGTTTGCTGCTTTCCAAAGGAAAAAGATGCCTCACTGGTTTCAGAGCCACTTGTAAGGAAGTGACATAAAATCCCTTCCATAACTCATATGATGCAGATAGAAGCAGAAGGTTAGATTCTCATTTACAGGAAGGCCACATTACTCTGCTAGACTAGTAGAGTGGCCTCGGTATAAAGTGAAAATTAAGCCTAGGTGAAAAAACAGAATGCTATGTTACATAGTATTCTGTTGATTAGGGACAGTCACAGACGAGCAATACTTTAAGCAAAGAGACACAGGCCAAATGGCTTCAATAGCAATGCCATTTAACCTATGGGATGAATATTTTTCCATCCCTTCATAAAATGTGAAAATATTCATTTTCTCCTTCTACTGTCCCTTATTTTTTCTTCAGCTTTACATTTCTCTACACTACTACACATTTGTACCAGATTAGCTAAGTGTTTGATACAAGACTGTACTGGTACTTATGCAAACACCACATTCACCAGTATACTTGGCATGGGGAGAAAGAACCAGGACCTTCTATTCTGGGAAAAAAATGTTTCTGCCAGTTTAACTAATGGAAAATCTGCTGGTAGATTTAAGGCTTCCTGTGCTATGCAGTTACTATAATCTCATATACTGAAGCAGAGATGATTTAATCTACAAGGGGGCAGTGTAACCTTCCCGTCCCCATAACCAGTACTTTATACATACATTAAAACTGGTTCATGTTCCAAAGAGTATTTTATGAGGAAGGATATAACATGCATATCATCATGTTTTCCCTATAACTTTTTTTGTATCAGATTTCATCTTTTAACTATGTCCAAACACATACCAAAGATGCCAAGGACTAGACTTGCTTGAAAGACTGAGGAGGTGGCATATTTCCAAGAGGAGATGATAATTTACATTGCCCTTGCAACTTCATCTGTCTGACACACAGCAAAATCTCTGGGCTTTGAAGAGAGTCACATCCACGCTTCCTTGAATGGAGAGGCAGCAAGTGAAACAGATACTCTAAGAATAAGTTTAGTAGTGTGTGGAAAAATTAGTGGAGTGTCTGACCATGCCCTATGTGGGAAACAAAGTTGCCTAAAGGTGAAATTGTGCCTGTTTTGTAAAATCAAATGCTTCAGTGCTTTGTAAAAGAATTATTACAATGCATTTAAAGGCTGCTGTCAAACAAGGCCCCTATGTGTATACCTAGAGTAAGAGTTTGTCCCTGCACCAAAGAGTTCAAATAGTACAGTAAAAGGCCAGAAGGAGGAACAGAGGTACAGTGGAGGGGTACTCAACATCATGCAGTAGATTAGTGACACAGCCATGAATAAAATCCAGGGGCTTCTATACACGTGCAAGGAGGTTGCTCTGATGCATTGTAATTACTGTGCTCCAGCAGACTCCAGCGTCATGCGTATCAGTGTCCCCATGCTGAAAAATGGTGGTGGGGTGCTTTAAAAAAAAGCTCACTTAGTTCAAAGTGCCCTGCCACAATTTCAGTGCAGGGACACTGATACATGTCATGGTCAGGGTGCTTTAATTAGTGCAGCTTTCAGAGCAGCACTAATTAAAAGGCCCTGCCTAACAGAGCATATCTATAAATGCCCCAGGTGTCCTGTCTCCCAGGCCATGCCCCAGCCAGTAGAGGAGACTGTTTCTTTGAATCTTCTCACTCTAACTAAGGCCATCACACCAAAACATGTTCCCTTTACAATGTAAAATTCTTAACCATCACCCTATTTCTTATATCTGCACAAAGATTCTCTGAATTGCATCAAATAAAAGGTTTTATGTTATTCATCAGAATTTGCCAAGCATCTGGGAGATCTTGGCTTTCACAGATTCTGCAGTTGGTGCTATTTAAGAGTTGTATAACTCAAACTATTTAAGAATCCAAGTTGCATAGTGAGAAAATGTAATTAAAGTATTAAGTGACACTAGATGAAAAATCCAGGCTTACAAGACTAATTAAGAAACTCTTGCATCTTATCTTTTTAGCAAACAAGCAGATAACACATAGCAAGGAGTGTATGCCAATCTTAGAGCAATCCAAGATAAATGCTTTAACTTTTTTTTTAATTTGATTGACATGAACATTTGCAAAGGCCTGAATTACCACCCTATCATAGGATTTGTATTACTGAAGTAATAAATACATGACTTCTTTCCACTCCCTTGTGCCATGGGAATTCCCCAAGGCAAAGAAAATATAGGACATCTATACACAACCCTGTGTGCTACTCCCACTCCCTGAAGCCCCCTGGTATAGCTGTGTGTTGAGGTGGGAAGGTTCATTTTGGAAGTTGAAAGGCAAGTGGCTGGAGCGCTCAGCATTCAAACACATCTGAACTGCAGAGCAATCTACATGCAGCCTAGTAAGTAGGGCAATAGATGCTCTAACTTCTTTGTGGAATAGTACTGGCATTTGGAGGAGCCCTAAGTAAGGGAAGTATAATGCCATTTATAGCTCCTTCCTTCCTAGACTGGCCCTCCTGACAGCGTTACTGATATTTATCTGATTCAGCCGGCCCAGCAGAAACACTTGCATGTCCACGAGCATCTAGTAGCTGCACGTGGCTCCTCTTAGCAGCTGTGCTGGCACAACACAGTGTGTTCCCTGGGAAAGCACCAACTGCTGAAAGGAAAGCTAAAGCCAACAGACAGTACATGAGTGCCTACACGTGTTTTGTGCTGGCTGACACATGACAGCAGAAGCCACCTTATCTTGGGAGGGGGTAGTGGAACTCTGCTGGCAGGCGCAGAGGAGATTTCTGCTGCCATGGAGGATCTTTTAATGTAGACGTAATCAGTTTTAGAAGTTTGTTCATCTTCTTGAAGCTTTCATGGGAAATTTCTGCTCAGGAGGGTGAGAGACTACATAATAGCACTGGCTTATGCCCTGAGCAGTGCAAGTAGGCATCATGCAATCTTCCCCATACAGTTCCAGACTGGGCATCACTTAAGAAGACACTAGCATCTGCACCAACTCTTAACTGTTTTTGTGAGGGGTTGACAAATGTACTAGCAACTTGGATAAAATTACCAAATATATTTATTTTGATGTGTGGTCTAAACTTCTGAGTAAATTCCTAGCTACAGATTTTAATATTCTTTCTTTGATATAACCTCCTGATATCAGTACTTTTATAATAAGTGACTGTGGCCACATCTACATGAGATGCTGACTGTACAGTTGTTACTGCACAGTCATTTAGTACTTATATGAATAGCTATTCTGTAATGCTGGCTGCATAGTAGCTTGTGCCCTGTTCAGCTGGTGGGGCAGTTCCCACCAAGCCCCCAGGTGAGTGAAGAAGCAAGAGCTATTTAGCCCCAGTGGCAGAAAGGGGCCCGGTCCTGGCACTGATGATCAACTCCTGGCTCCTGGGGGGACTTGGGAGCTGAGCGGTGCCAGGACCAGGCCCCATGCTGGTGTGGCTGACCAGGAGCAACTTTGCATCTACCTGTATTTGCAGGTACTAGCTAACTGCACAGTAGACTAATTTACTGTGCAGTAGTTGCTGTGCATGGTTACATGGTGATGTTTTACTGTGCATTAGATTAATCTACTGCACAGTACTGCATCTGGTGTAGATACACCTACTGTAGTCAAAGAGTAGTCATGAATCGCTTCATGGCTACATGGAAGGAGGTGTTACGGGGCAGAAGAGGAAGGAAGGGATCTGTCCTATGTCCTAGGTCCTATCCTGTTCAATGTCTTCATTAACAATTTGGACAATGGAATTGAGTATATGTTAAGTAAACTTGCAGAGGATACCAAGCTGATGGGGCAGCAGACATTTAATGAAGTATTAAGATTCATAATGACCTGGAGAAATTGAAGAAATACTCTGCAATAAATCCAATGACATTTAATAATGACAAGTGCAAAGTTCTGTACTTAAGGTAGAACAATCAAATGCACAAATACAAAAGGGGAAACAACAGGCTACGCTATTGTAATGCAGGAAAGCAACTGGGAGTTAGTGTAGATAGCAAGGTGACTATAATTCAATAATGTGTTTTGTTAAAAAAAAAAAAGCTATCAACACATGCTAACTATCCAAATGTATAAACACCCATGCTGCCCACAAGGCAATGGAAGTGATTCTTCCACTTTATTCAGCACTGGTATGGCCTCACCTGGAGTACTGTCTCACTGCAATTCAGGAAGAAAGTGGACACACTGGAAAGAGTTCAGAGAGAAGCAGCAAAAATAATTAGAAGTCTAGAAAACATGACAAATGAGGAAAAGAAGAACTGGGATTTTTTAGTCTGGAGAAGAATAGATAGGAAGTTTTGAGAACAATCTTCAAATACAAAAAGAGTTGTTTTAAAGAAGATAGTGATCAACTATTCTGTGCTCATAAAGGGAATGGGATGGGACAAGAAGTACCGAGCTTAGATTGCAATGAAGTAAATTTGTTTTAGATATCAGGAAAACATTTCTAACTGCAAGGGCGTTTGGCTTTTTGGACAGATTTCCCCTCTCTCAGTCACTGGAAGATTTTGCATGCATAATAAAAAAACATTTGTCTGGATCAGTTTAGTCAGGGATGATCCTGCCTTGAGCAGGGGATGGACTAGATGATGTCCCGAGGTTCTTTCCACCCCTGTGAATCTATAGTATAAGGAGCTATATAGTTAAGCAAACATGAAAGGTCAAATGAAAATGATCCTGCATCTTTCACAGCCTCACTGCCAATTATTAATTAAGCAAAAAGGCCACAGTTTTCCTCTATAATCCTCAATTGCAGTCAGCATTTCATATATGAGTTCAGCATAATTAAATGAGGGGCACCACTGAAATTAAGTCAATTTATACACGTGTCCTTTATAGGAATACTTAGTACAGGCTTGATTTAGGGAGATCTTGTCTGCTGACATTACGTAGCCCTATATCCACATAGTTAGCCTGGAAACCAAAGAGAGAGAGAGAGAGAAATATGGGGTTTTCGGTCTTGGAACTTTAAAAAAGAATCATTTTAAGTGTATTTCAGTTCAGCCCTACCCTTTCTCTACCTTGAGAGTACTGGTCCACTTTTATTTTTGTTTACTCCAGAATAATAGTTAGATTTGTAAATTCTAATCATAGACCCTGGATACAGAGCATTAACACTATTAGAATTTACATCAGTGTCTAAAATGGACAGATGATCACTTGTTTCAGAGTAGTTGCTTGCTATTGTAGTACTTCACCACTAGGTTTGATGGGGAAATGATAAACCAGGATAGCTCTGGGCTTGTAATACTTACAGTTGTATGGTTTTACACCAGATTTTTACAGGGTAATTATGCACTAGATTCTAGGAACTTACATGTGTGTGACACTGTGCCATTTGTCTATTTCTTGGTTACACTAGTGTAAACATTGGTTACCTGGTCTAAGTATGTTATGGGTCCAAGCCCATATAGAGCATAGGTGAGTTATATCAACACATTACTACATCACTTATCCCAATTCTTTGTTTCTGTCAGAATGAAAGGATTTAGAGAAATGCTCCAGTTTGTAGGTATGTAGCTATTAAGTTAATCAAGAGGAGTATCTGGAACAGTAAGAGTTACTTAGAAAGCAAGGATTGATTGCTTAAGTATCCCATCCATCTCAGAAGAGGTGTATATCCTGCTCAAAACCATACTCTGAGCTGAAGAGTAACTCATAATATTCCACCTTCTGCCTTGGTCAAGCTAATTCTTCAATTATATAGTGTTCCATGACAGAAAATTTTACCAACTCAGGAGACATGCATGACCATCTGAGGGCAGAACTTGGTCCAGTCTGTTTAATGGGGGGTGAATGAGAAACCTAATTGGAGGAGTTAAGATTAGTAAAAGTGTAGAAGGAGAAAAAACCCAACAAAGAACTCTAACGACTTGACCACTTAAGGGGAAAATGAAAATCATCTTCTTAGGATGTTTATTACATGAGAAGAGTCATCTCTGGTCTGATGCAACTGAAATGTGTCCTCTCCAAGGTGAAAAGCCCATAGGTCAGGATCCTTGACAATGCACCCAGCATCAGAATGTCATCTGCATTGCACTGTGACCATCATTGCACATGTTTGCTGAGACACCACATGATGATAGTGCCAGAAGGAAAGGTCATGGTGGGCCATCTAGATATATCTTCCAGTGTATGTGACAGGTTGGCTGATTGGATAAGTGCAACAAGACACTTTTGAATGTTTATGGCCATAAATAAACAAACAAACAAACACATTCACGAGAATAATGTTCTAGAAGAAGAATGAATTCACAAGATCACATATCACAAGATGACTCAGGGCATTTTATCTTTCTTTCTAATTCAGGCTGTATTTTATGGACATAGAAGTAAGTATCTTGTCCTAAAGCAAAGGCCAGGATTTAATGTTTGTCTTGAAATAAATATTGATAACCTTGCTAGATGAAAATGATTTTCCCTGTTTACATCTTATCATCTGCTGATGAAACACTCACCCTGGGAGCTCAAGGAGAGAGAGACTCTGATTGAGGAAACTTGTGTATCAGTAAGTGGCAGAAAGTTCTGAAAAACATCTAGGAAATGGTTAAGTGTGTTTAAGCTTTATTTTACCTGCTTTGATACTGGTTTCACTAACTAAGAAAAATCACAATAACCTTGTGCCATTGATATGAGGGAGCTCTACAGACTAACTGATATTTAAGAAGTGGCTTGAAGGAAAGCTGAGATCTGATAGGTTGACGGCTCTGAGACAACATGGAATGCTTATTTCTCAGGCTTACTATAAAATAATTTGGTCCACTGAATAGGACGCTGAACAGAGAAACAGATAACTGGATTCTATTTTATGGTTCTGCCACTGACCTACAGCATATCCTTAGGGAAGTCCCTTTACCTTTCCTTCCATTATTTTTCTGGCTTGTCATTTAGACTATACTTTCTTCAGGATGCACATCATCTAATTACAGTTCTCCCAGCTCAATCTCAAATTGAGGGCTCAACATACAGATGAAGTACAATTAATAGTAAAGCTCCTTCAGTATCAAGACAATTACACCTACTGAATAGACAGACAAACACAAAGGTGATGAGGGCAAGCACAGCATGGTACCCATATGTTCAACCTGCATACCTAGAAATATATATAACAAGACATACATAGGCCAGTGTGTCTGCACAGCCACCACAAGGTCACTATTCCATCCATATCACCAATCAGTCTTGTCCATCTCACGGGTTATCTCAGTCATCCATGATCTGATCCTAGTATATCTGCTGTAGCTCCATGTACAGAATGGAAAAGGGGCAATGGAGAGTTGTTGTGTATAGCTCTAGATTCCTTATTTTCTGTTCCCTTTTTTCTTACTGCTTTGGGGAAGAGCTTTTGAAATGAGGGAATTTGCTTCCTCCATGTCCTGTTTTTGTAAATCAAGGCATACCAAGTTTTCCTACAGAGGACAGAAAAGCAAGGAAGTCCTTTATCAATCTTTTCATCACGTCCCCTCTCATAGGGAGTGCAGAGTAGTATCTTCAAATATGACTTCTGTGATGTCTCAGGTTACCTTGCTCTTTTTAGCTGTACCTTGCATTTCAGATAGGATTTCTGGACTGTTACATGTTCAGAAGCCAAAATTCAAAGCATGCAGAGCACAGATGCATGCAGAGAAGTGATGGCACGGGGTTGAACTTCAGAGCTGGATTTACACTGCATGAATTATAGGCAACAAAGAGCTCTAGCCATCATTACAGGTATTCCTAGAGATCTTGTAAAATTCATAAAAAAAGATACAAGGTTTCCATAAAAATATGCATTGGGGAATCTAACCTATTTTAACTGACACCACTGTAAATAGGAGCTTTGTTAAGCTGCCAGGTAGCAGAAAGCTCTTCACAAAGTATCATCCCACTTGTCATTGTGTATTTACAGACATCTATCAATTCCATGCACAAAAATGCACAGACTATGTGATCATTTTGGAGGGATTACACACGTGGGTGTTTGGAGATACCAAGATTAATGTAAAATATTTTCAAATTTTCCATTTCCAGTTCCCTTCCTTTGCTACCCGCTGAGTTCAATGCTCAAGTGTTCCCACTGACATGCCAGTGCTGATAACAGTGACATTTTCTGTACACCCACTGCAGAGAAAGCTCTTGAGAGCCAGAGGACAACTGACTTAAAATCAGCATGACAAATTATGAAAAGCAAAGACAAACAAAACCAGAAAACAAAACTCTTCTTTCTTGGCTTCTCTGAAAACTCTAGAAACAGTTTGACCTTTATATAGACAGGTACCACTCACATCAACTTCAGTAAGACCTACACATGTGTATAGAAGGAGAGAACTAGACCTCCCTCCTAATCCAGATTTCTCCAAGTGAAGTAACTGTTGAATGATGCAGAAGTATATCAAATTATCTGAAGATTTGATGTTTTGAAGCTAGGTTTAGGTAAGGGCTGGTACGGGTATGAAATGTGGATATGTGTGAGAAGAGGGAAAAGAGAGAGAGAGAAAGAGCAAGAGAGCCTGTGCAAGTAAGTAGAAGAACATTCCAAAGTGTGACAAAAAGCAGAGTGGGAGAAGCTGTCCTGTCTCCCTGGAGGAGCCTTATTTAAGAAACAGCAGAGTTGTCAGAAGGGTGAACACTTTCTATATATTCTCAAATGTGTGAGTTAGAAATCTAAACTGAGACTTCTTAAAATAGCTGTATGTAAGCAAGAGTGGGCACTGTATCAGCATAATTTACATATGTGATATCCAACACTGATAGTTTTCCAGTCAGATGTTCTCCCTTGTGTACCAATTCTGTTCACCAAATTCAGAAATGTGAGGGAGTGGCAGGTATAAATTTCTTTAAACCATTCTGAACTACCCCAAACAATTTTTTCCAGTTTTTTCTCTAACACAAGCACCCCTACACTACATGCCTGGAGGTAAAGGAAAGCACTAAAGCACAATATATAAGGTATCACAAGTTAGATAAAGAGCATCCCAGCTGTAAAGTATTATTATCAAAACAAATATGGCCCAAAATTGTATATTTCAGAAAAAGATTTTACAAAGTCCAAGGACAAGGCAAACAGTTTTCCTGATTCTAAATCATTCTTTCTAAACTATTTGAACCCCCAAAATTTAAGTACTGTCATAATGTTTGAGGAAGCTTAATTGCCTACAGTCTGAATGGAAACCAGAGTAAGATCAATTGTTTTCAGTTGATTAACAGAATGAAAGATGAAAACAGAAGAGTACAAATTGAAAAGTAAATAAAGGTTTAAGAGCTTTTAGTAATTAAATCTGGTTGAACTCTGGATTCATGAATGCTATATGTGATGGATAATATATTATTTAACAAGTTATTCAAAGGGTATTTTTCACACAAGTATCAAACCATACCATATAAAGCTCATATACAATTTCATTAAATAATCTATTTCCATTCCAGCATAAATGGAAACATAATAGAAATCTTTCACAATATATGAGCCATGTTCTTCTTATAAATGGAATTCACTGAGGAAGCCATTACCATACTATGAAAGAACAACTTTTGTGATGAGGAAGACATTAATATGATCAGAGTTGTTGTTCAGAAATTTTATAACTAAAAGAATGTCAAAGGAGCTAATAATGCTTTTCTGAAGAATTTAATTTTGTTGTTTAATTTCATTCTTTCCAATTTTGTAGTTTTATGACTACGCATACAGCAACATCAAGACAGTTGATTGTATATTACTTATTTTTTCTATTCTTTATCACTGTCCCCTTACTCTCTTGCACAAATTGCTGTTTGTTCTTTCTGGATAACGTTAGGAAAGGAAAATATGAAAAACTGAAATTTAGGGACATTTCAGAATTTAAATACTATACACCGGAAGTTAGATTTAAGACTAAATAATTCAATTTACAGAAACAGAACTGCAGCTGTGGCAGTCTAATCAGCCTGACAATCTATATGCTAAGAAATAATGTGTCTTTCTAAAACTAAATTCTTAGGTGTTTTTTTCTTATGACACATTTTCTGATGTAAATTCTTTTTAAAAATTCTGAAAATAAAAAATACATTCTGTCAGCACTGTACTCATTTCCTATCTCTGAATTATAGTATACTTAATATACAGTCCTTGGGTTGTAACTAATAACGTAACACTAACCTACTAAAATCACCAAATTAGCTCGTGGATCTTTGAGAAGGGGAATATTTTCATTGCTAATAATGGGGAAAGAATAAATGTCAACCCTTGCAGAAATCTAAGTATTTGGGTTCTTCTGGGATCTTCTCTGTTCCTGCACTGGTTGTGAGACAATAATACTGGATGGCTGACTTACTCAACCAGTAGGTGCCAAATGATAAACCTGAGGTGATCCTGTCTACCTCACCCAGCAGAGGTCAGTCAAGTAAATGTTTCAGTGGAAACTTACAAATAGCATCCATGGGGAGATGTAACTTTTTTTTTTAGTAATAACATTAGACTGGGGGTTGCTGCAAATTATGGAAGAGATGACTGTGATCCAAAAGAACAATGCTTTTACATTTCTCTATTTGTCTTTTTCCCCCTGAAAGGCCGTACGTGTTAAGAGGACAAACATTATGCACACACTCTAACTGGGTTTACAAGCAGCATTTGCCTCCTTAAAAACATCAAAGCTAACATGTGAAATGAATTGACTTTTTTAAAAGCATTTCTACTACCTGCATCTTTCCAGTTGCAGAGGTCTTTCTGTTTCTTCCATGGGTTAGCACAGTCCATAACGTTTGCCATAGGAATGATGCTAAGATGCAAAAACTACCTGCAATCCAGTCAGATTTTCCATTCAAGGGTAGATCCATTTTTTATTTACTTTGGTCTCTTGGTTTACTAAAAGTAATTTTGTAGGTGTTTTCAATGCCCTCCCCAGCTCTGTAAGCAGTACCTAGCTAGAGAAGCATAGATACCCTTGCAAGAAAGAGTGAATGCAGTCCCACAATTCAACACATTCCCTGTACCTATAAGTGATGGCGTAATGACAAGTGTGAAGCAGGTGCAAGAGCCTACAGAGAAAATGTGCATAGCATAGCTTGAAAGGTAATTTGCTCTGACAACCTAGAGCTTCTCAAATGAGCCAAATCTATTAGCACAATCCCTGGCATTTAACAGTTCATACCGTCAGTCATCTGTTAGCTGCTTTCTCCTTTTAATAAATGAGGAATGAAAAAAATATACAAAAAGCAATATTTGGGGGCCAAAGGGAATGAAACATACACTATCCTGGTAGGTTTCTCAGTTATTTGATAGCAGAGGAATGTAGATTCAAACTACTCCTGGGTTTCATTTCAAGTTCTAGAAAGGAGTGTGTTCCAACGGGTTTATTAACTGTTTTGCTTCCCAGTCTGCCTTTTTCCCTTTGTTCCACTCTGTCCCAGTCCACCACATATCTGTCCACAACCTGTCCCTCCCCTCATATCCAATAGCCTTAACTTCTGCCAAATGTAAAGTCCCTGATCCAAAATACAGAGATGCTAGATTATTTCAAGAAAACAGTTGTAGGAACATTTTAATGTAGGCAAGCAACGCATTTTTTGTTAATACTCCCAGTAATGGCTAGATTGTTTTAGTTGAAATTATCCAAATAAATTAAGTTTAAAGCAGATACTTCAGAGTTTAGCCTAAGCCCATAGGCTTAGGCTAAGCTCATAGAGCAATAAGCAACTGAAAACAGTCTTAAAATAGGAAATGTAATATAACCAATGACTGAGAATGCTACCAGCTCCCCTTGTAAATAGAGTGCAGAAAACATTTAGTTTTCAACAACAGAATTAAGAGACAAAAGGTATAATACAGTGTTAATAGTTGCAGTCTATTTGTCCAGACTTGAGGTATAATCTGCAGGATTATACTTTCATTGTACAGCAAGTGTAAGGGTATGACTGTAGATATAATGTGAACAGTAAAACATTGTGAATGAGATGCAACATAATTCTCTCTATGACTGTGTATATACAACTGTGCAGAGACTGGCAGGAAAAGAGTTTTAAATATCTCTCTAAGGACCAAGTAACAATCTGATTACTGTCAATCCTAAACACTTAAAAATCATGAATCAGTCCCTTTTTCCCCCAAATTGAGATTGACTCAACAGTCATGAGTGTTTCTTTTTATCCCAAGAGTTTCATCTTCTTTTTATTTGACTATTGGGCCTTTAGAGTATATTCCTCTTAAATTTTAAGTGTTTTTCCACAATAATGAGAGCATCTTACTCTTTCTTTTTAATATAAGGCAAGGGTGCGCCTATGTGTCACACTATGTAGCTGTAGCAACACGTTACATTACTGTAGTGATACACTATGGTGACATTGCAATCGTGTGTGTCTATATATGACTAGTAGCTACTTCATCGTAGTGGCACACTCCCCCATTATACATTACCAGCTAACCTGTTGATTAACTTCAAAAAGCCCTAAGTGGACACTGTCCTGCCTGCCTTTGTCTTACTGAAGTTGAAGACACACACGCAGACACCGCTGAGCATTAGCTAGCATGGGGGTGGTGTGACCATGACCTGATGCTGGTTAGGGTCTGTGCTGTGGGAGAGAGGAGGATCCCTGCTTGAGTAGCAATGGGCAACGGGGAGGTGGAGGGGGCAGGAGGAAGCCAGGCAGACACTGCTGTGCCTGCAGTTCCCCACCCCCTGCTCAGCCACCCAGAGCAGTGATAGTGCTCTAGCTAGGGAGGTCGGGGTGGGGCCAGCCCTGCTCTCTGAAGCAGACAGTCCAGCCCAGGGCTGAAAGGCATGCTGGGATGCTGGGGGACTCTATCAGGAAGAGGACTGGGATGCAAGTTCCATAAACTGGTTAAACCCAAATCAGTTATGTCTGATACTACATTCAACCAGGTTTATCTCAGACCAGTTTTGGCCATTTTGAATGGGTTTATGTGCACTGAACTTATGTTCTGCTACAGGTTTAAACCAATTTCTGATCACTTAAACCAGTTCAGTTGATGTGTAACTTCTGTCCCTAGGTAAAGAGTCCAGAAACCCTGCAACCAACATGTTAACTGGTAACAGCTACAACTCTAAACAATAGCAACAATAACTGGGCTTCATGACAGCCCTGCAGGCTCTGTGGACACCAGGATCAAAGAATAACTTTCTTCTCTGGCCTTTAGAGCCAGGTGGTCTGCTGGAGCTTGGAGAGCTTCAAAGCACAGTTTAACAGTGCTTAGTATTTATATGATGCTGATCTTGCTTCACATTCCTGAAAAAATCTATTATGCACTGTGGGTGCCTTTATTAATTTAGTAAAGTGTCTAGCTGGTTTGGCAATAGCATGCTAAATATCAGTTAAACCTACTAATAAATTGTAAATATATATTTTGCAACAGAATCATAGAATTGAAGTTAAAGAACATGTTGTTGACATTAAAGAAACTACTTCTATGTTATCTTAATCTCTCTTGTTCTTAGTGTTGCCTTTTTGGACCTCTGGGATCAATTTGAACATGTGGGTCATAGCTCTACTTACTGTTAAAATATGTTCCCTAGCCTTGCAAGGGGTACAGACTCAGTGGAACTTTGGTCCCACTTCAACTGACTTCAGTGGGATACGATTTCATCATGTAACTGGAGCAGTCTGAAGACAATCAAATGAAGAAGGGATGAAGTTGACTGTGAATAGCCAAAATGACCAATATGTCATTTCAGGGAGAGGACACATGTCATTCCACTACTTTTAAAATTCCTGAAATCTCTCATGCTATAAATAATTACCAAGTCGTAGGAGGTTTTCAGATATAGAAATAATTTCTATGGAAATTCTGTCTTGCAGCTTTAACTGAAAAGTATATGACCTTTGTGTTAACAGCTGAAATTAAACCCACAGTTAGATATATACTTGCAAACAATACTAATGAAGGACAGCATAAAGTGTCAGGTATAAAAAATGATCACAAAATGTACTCCCTTTATAAAAAAAAATTCTTATGCTATCTGTCTTTTATTCTGTGGCCCTCATTTTGCACAAAATATGATTACCATGATACAGTAGCTGGTAGTTCTTTAAACATTATTCTTTAAAAAAAATAATAAAAAGGACATGTTATCAACATTGGGTGAGAGAGAAAAGTAAGACCTGCTTTGCCATGGCCCTTTTTTGCACTTGGTTACTAATTACTCTTTTCCAGGGGAAGAATCTCAGACTGTCAATCAAATGTGGAAAAGAGCACCATCTAGAGGAATGCAATACCACAGCTTCTGGCAAGTATTTGCTGCCTCTAAATTGTTTAAAAACACAGCTGAGTTTGCAGCATGATTATTTGTTTTCCACAGTTCCATTTTTACTCAGTTTCAGAATTTGATTTGAGAATATATTATACTTAAGAGACACTGTTTGTGTTTATTTTAGAAAAATAATTTGTCTAGAAAAACAGCTGTTTCTATTGTGACCAAAAGTGTATTTTCTCCTGCAATTATGTTCAGTACATCTCTGAGCACATTTATATTTCAAGTGAATACACATGCATTTACAATGTTTGCATATTTTCCCCATAATTTTTCTGAGTGTCTGTGTAACAGGTTTTCTCTCTGGGCTTCATACTGCTCTTCAATTGACATAAAGGGCCTTGTTACTTGTAAACAGAGTAGGACACCACCCACTGAAATTAAATCAATGTACTCTCTTTCTATCTCTCTCACCCCAGTAAATAGTTCTATTTCCTGCAATAGATTTAATAGTCTCCACCCTTAAGAGTTTACAAGAATTGGGGAGGTTTCACAGGTTATCAGATAAAAAAAGAAAAGCTTTCATGTTCAGATCTATCTTCTTTTTTGCCCCTCTACTGATGCCTGTACACCAGGTAGTCAGTGAGGCCTCAGGTCAGCAAAGCACATGGGCTTGTTTTGTTGGATCAGGATCTCAGAGTTCTGCAACGGATCTGTAAATTAGTTTGGGATCAGTATTTGGAAAAACAGCATCTGTGTTTGGAAATCAGCTTGGGGAAGATAAACTTCATTAGCTTTTATCATTGGAGAGAGTTATTTTGGCTAGCACACAAAGTTAGAGTGGGTATATATAAACTGTTTCTGCAGTTTATTCCATATAGCATTTGTTTTCTGCCTGTAGGCCTACACTCAGCTGGACCAACCCCAAAGCCCTTTCTACATATGCTCCTGCAACATTTCTAACCAAACCCTGATTTTTGAAATATATTAAAAGGATAAAGCAGAAACCAATTCAATGATTTATAGAGATTTCTTGGTAACGAATCGGATACCATCTTGCAACCACCCTAGACTGCTAATGTCAGACAGCTGAGATCTATCCTTGGCAAAGGGCTTTGTATTATGCAATGTGGAAGATTCAGGTTGGATTCTTTGTTTGATACTCATACCATTAGCTAGGACAAGGTTATTTAACACAGAGGGGGGCCACACAGCTAAATAAAGCAAATGCCAGGGTCTGATTCACTGACTTTTTCTTCCCCAAAAGTCTTACCTTCTCCACTTTTTTCAAGCACTCAAAAAAGGCCATCTTTCCCAGTCTGCTACCATTGTATCGTATGTTGATTTCTTCCAGCCTATTACACTTAATCACCTGCGTATCAAAACCATTTAGGTCTGTAGACTGTTTTCTCTCCATCTTAGTTTCATAAATCAATGAGCATTCGTGATCTTTTGTGTCTCCCTTTTCTTGTCTGTAATGAGACAAAATGTTACACATTAATGTCATTTGTTCATTTATCTTAGGAAAAATGTCAAGTTTGCAATATAAACTTTAAATATTTTTCCTCTTAAAATTGTGGATGTGGTTATTTCTTATCAAAATGAAGAATTAATAGCAATAGATATTAAGAGGGAAATGTTTTAGGTTCAGAATGTCAGGTAATTTAAATGGGTTACAACATACTGAATTTTATTCCAATTATTCATTATGGTCATTTAGTTTCATGTTGAGAACCATGGCTTCAAAAAAGAAAATGTATGTATATACATTAGTGTATTATATATTAGTGACACTGGCCTGCCTTACATACTATTACCAATTTCAAGACTTCATGCTGTCTCTGTCTGTGTCTACTATGAGTTCAGCAAGAGATCCACAAGAACCTACCATGCTGTTACTGAAGTAAATGAGAGTTTGGGGCATTAAAGGAGGTAGATGAGGCTGAAACACAACCTAGGCTTTCCCACTGTTAGTCCTCTTGGCACACTGCTGACTCATATCCATCTTATTGTCCACTATAAACCCCAGGTACTTTTCTGCAGAGCTGATGCTTAGCCAATCAGTCCCCAGCCTGTAGCGGTGCATAGGATTGTTCTGTCCTAAATGCAGGAATTTGCGCTTGTCATTGTTGAACCACATAAGATTTCTTTTGGCCCAATCCTCCAATTTGTCTAGGTCACAAATTAAGATGTTCTGCAATTACTATATTAATGACAATATTAGAATAGCTGTGTGGACTATTTATTATCTATTCCAGGAAAAAATGTGATTTGATTCCAAAAACATGTCTTTTTTTGAAAGCTCATTAATCTGGAATTAATCTGGAATAAAAGTCAGAATGGCATCCTCACAGGTTATTCCAGTCAGTTTTCAACCCAATCCATTTTCCGAAGTGACTTAGGGATAAAATTTTCTAGAGAACCTAGGTAAGTCTCCATAACAATCCGTTACATATTGACAAATTGTCCCCTGGTTCAACAGATACTGAAGGGGGAGGGGAAGAACCTACTGTAAAATTCCAGTGATAAAGGGACATTCTTAACTTGTTAACCTGAATCTGAAGGGTTTTCATGATTTTTTTGTAAACCTTACACTAATGTTTTTGGAAGCCTAAATACAAAAGCAGTGGATTAGTGCATGAGCCCTTGACAGGTGTAAATGACCAGTCCTGTAATACTAATGACTATTTGCATTTTGATCATAGTAATACAGAAAAATAATGTTATATAATATGTGATTAGGTATGCAATTAAATGTGATATTTTGTCTTTCATTTGGGCATATATTCCCTTTCAAAAAGAAAAAAGTCTCACAGCATTTCCACAAAAATCTATATTTAGATGTAGCTACCCTCCCACCCACTTTGCTAGGTAGGCTAGCATTCCAGCTGACTTTACCCAACCTCCTTCCAATCAGCAACATCCACTCTTTGACTACAGCATAGCCCTCAGAAGGAGGAAAGTTGTTATTAGCGCCCCTTTCCTGTGCAAAATTCCACTGAGCAGGCTTTCTATCTTTGCTGTATCTACTAACTACTTCAGTTAGCATAACCCAGACTTTGTAGATCTTCTGATTACCATGTTTGTGGTGAGGCATATTCTAAAGTCACTAGGCCAAACTACTGGTGGTACCCAAGTAAAAATCATGCCTGGGGTTCAGTGATTACTTAAGGGCTGTGAAACATTATTGAACTATGTGGCTGCAAAGATGGCTTCCAGCTGTATGAGAGTTCCTTCGTGACCATGGAAACCTTGAATAGTTTTTCCATAGTTCCTTAATGAACACACAGTTCCCTGGGGTTGTGAACAGCAAATGCACCAATCTGCCTACTAAGAACTACAAGTCCTAAAGAAAGTACCTGTTGTTCTCCAGCTGGCTGATGTTCACAGTTAACTGGGGGAAAAAGACTGAAGGGGGTGGCAAGCCCAAAGACCTTATTGTAATCAGCTGGGTTTCAGAAGGCAGTTAAGGAGAAAGTAAGAAGTCATTGACCAAATGTGTTAGTCTACTCCTACTTTAGCACTTCCTTGGAAATGTCACTCCTAGCTGTTTGTAGACCTGCTCACAGTTGGTTGACTGATTTGCATTACAGTCCAAATTAAATTTCAATTCAAATTAAGGGTTAATAGATGATCAAGGGGAATTGCCCCAACCAGTAGCCCATGTGCTTGAGCAGGGCCGGGGGCTTAGTCAGGATATTAATACTTAGAATACTTACTTAAGGTGTGGTGTTGTTGGCACATATGACTTTGTAAAGCTGTTACTTTGTGCCTGATAGCCTCTGTTGAGTTCCTAAGGACTGTTTTTTACTAAAAGCAACACTGGATACACATGCTAATTAACACAGTTTAAATTGCCTAATTTGGACTGCCCTAGTATGCATTAACTTCAATCCTTATTCAATGAGGATTAGTTAATTTAGATTGTAGCCAAGTTTAATTCAGACTACAAGTGACTACATGTATATGGTGATGGCTGTAGTCTGGATTAAACCTATAAAAACATAACGTCTATAAACAGCCATAGTAAATAGGCAGAGTCTTTGAGGGAGTAAGTGACTGCCCAACTTGATTGCAAAGAGCATTCTACAGTAGTGGTAAAGCCACTGTGTCTTTGGCACTGTGAAAAAGTAGAAACCTCTAGTCCTTTGAGTTATTTTTTTCAGAAATCAGTGCCTATTAGTGGGCCTACAGCTAGCTCTTTCCACAGAAGGAGACTTTATCTCTTTTGCTTGTATCTTCTAACTCTCTATGCCAAGGGTTGTTAACCTTTTCAGATTCAGGGAGTCCCTTAGAAAGTGCCAGCTCTTACCTTTCATTTGTTTTCTGAATATGGAAAAATAACGGGGCAATTCTTTGTTGCAAAAAAGTCAAAAAGACCACAATAGGTTGACAAGCTTCCAGCAGACACCATATTGACTACTGTGGATGTCTGTACATCCCTATGAGGATGGATTACAAGCAAAAAAGACATTAACAAGGATGCTGCTCTGTTTCCATTGCACTTTCCTGCTCTGTCCTCATGCAGTGCTATTTCAAATCTGGGGACTCCCTATACAAATGAATAGCACTGTCATGGGGCCATGTATGCTCCTTTCCCACCTACCCGCAAAATATGGTAATATTTTTATGACAGACCTTGAAGTTTGTTTTCTCTGCAGCTGTCCCCTTATCCCCTTGATATAACTAAGGTACATTGATGACATCTTGATTGTATGGACACACAGGAAGGAATCTAGAGAAATTTCACCAGGACTTCAACAATGTCCTCCCCTGCATCAAACTACCTCTGAGTAATCCACCCAGAAAATTAATTTCGTAGACATGACAATGAAGGTCTGCAATGACTACATTGCTACAACATTGTATTGGAAACCCTCTGACCACCACCACTACCTACATGCCGCCAGCTTTCATCCTAAACTCACCACTAGATCCATCATCTACAACCAAGCTCTATGTTACAACCATATCTGCTCTGGTCTGACTGCCTGGGATGCAAGCACCGATTTCTGCTATTACAATGCAATCCTCAAACTGTCGTCACTCAAAACAACAAAGCCAGACTCAGACCTCACTCCTACCTGCTACAATACCAACCCCAGCACAATGACAACAGAATCTCTCCAGTCGTAACATACATCTCCATGCTTGAACACTTTGGACACATCAGTTATGACTTCCAACCCCTAAAGGCACAGATATTTTCTACTGGATGGAGCCATCATGCCTGGTTGTGTGGAGCAAAGTTGTCGTTTGGTCTACACAGTGATGATGCATGCATAATAGAGGTAAAAGTATGTTTAGAGATGGACAGAAATACACCAGAAGTTGGCAGCTTATTGCCTGCAAAGAGATTGGATCTAGCCCATGAATTTCTGATCCAACCCCCATTTTACTAAAGGCATGGCTCCCTGCCTTGTGCAGAGGGAAGGCTACTCTTCCCTCCCTGCCTCAGCTTACTGTGGTTGCTGATATTGTGGCTTGCAGTTGGTGCTTGCCACATTTTTTTGTTGGTGGCTGCATTAAGATAGGGTGAAAGAAGCCATCCTCACAGAGCAGGGCACTGTATTAATTCATAAACTTTAATTTAAGGTCTGCCCAGAACTTCATCTGTGACTTGTGGTTTTCCACATGCCAGCCAGCCACTGACAAGACTTAAGTAAGGAGCTGGATACTATTACATGGTAGCTGGACTTGTTTACATCCGAGTACCCTGGCATAGTTTATCCTGACATTAGATTGACTTGGAAATTTACAACCTAGGAACAGTATGTAATAACAGATAATTAAAATTAAATATATAATTCAAAGAGAGAAACAAGATGTAACCTGGAAAGAATTATTAATTAGTCAACTTCAGCTGCTAAATTGCAATGCTAATTGAATATTTATGCTTCCCTAAAAAATAAAACCCAAGCTATGTTCTGTGCAGTGTAGGCTATTGGGAACACAGACTTTATACAGGAACACAAAATTCTTATTTTGCTTAAGCCCCATGTCAAACTGGAGCAACGCTGTGGTGTTTCACCTCACAATTTGCCTGAAAATGTCAGGCTCTATTTAATTTTTTAAAAAGGTTCTTACATTTATCCTTAAAACTTGCACTTTTGAGTGGTGATAGTGCATGTCTTAAGGATATTTAATATAATTCAAGTTTTTTTACTGATTGAAGTTGAACAAGGAGTGTGCTCTCAAGTTGCAGCAAGCAAAATTTAGGTTAGATATTATAAAAAACTCTCTCACTAGGAGGGAAGTAAAGCTCAGGGACAGGCTACCCCAAGAGGTTGTGGACTCTCCATCCTTGGAAGTTTTAAAGACCCAGGCAGACAAAGCCTTGGCTGGGATGATCTAGCTGGGGATGGTCCTGGTTTGAGTAGGGGGTTGGACTAGATGATCTCCTGAGGTCCCTTCCAACTCTAATCATTTCTATGATTTGAAACATGGAAGATAGCAACATTAATGGAAAGACCAATGGCAACAGCTAGTGGTTACAACTGGTAAGTGCGTAACACCCATAAGAAAGGAAATAGTGAAGAGAAAAAGGAAAGGAGATCAACGATGTCCTGTACTTATCCTACAGAATAATATGCATATAAGTTGGAGCCTGGTCAGCCCTATATCGTGGAGCGCAGAGTGGAGCTGGAGATCTCACTGGCAGGACTGTGGACTGAAGGAACGTAACTCAGACTTGGGGGGCAGCTGCAGGCTGCTGTTTGAGCACTCTAGAGACTAAAGGCTTGTTTGGAGGCCCCTCCAGAGGTGTGGGAGGGAAATTAAGGTAAAAGGTTTCTTTACCTTTTTACCTGTTCCCTTCCTTTGACCTGTCAGCTTGTGACCCTAACCCCTATGATTTTCTATGTGGAAGTGGGAACTTCCCCCTTGTTCTTGTGTCAGTTCCTGGGGCTGCAGGGTTGGCACAACTGGATGTGGTTTCTTTCCCCACAGCAACAACGTGGTGTTGCTGGGGCTTCAGTCATGACAGAGAAAGCAAACTCCTATCACTCACGAGGGAGAGAGAATACACCAGTGGTTTTCAACCTTTTTGAGACTCAAGGCACCCCTTGCTAAATGCTGCCCCTTTGTTTTTCCCTCTTTTGCATACAGAAAAATAGGTCAGCTTTTTTTTTCTACTGAAAAGACAACAGACCTCCGCCGGTATTTCTATTTGAGATCCCTCCTGGGTTTATTCTGTGGATTGTGCTGGGACCCCTGAGAGGCAGTGGTGCCAGGTGTGCCCCTCGAGAGACTCTCAGGCCAACCTGGTGGAGAATCCCTGGCACCCACCGTGACATTTGGGCGCCCAGCTTCTCCCTGGGAGGCAGTGTTGCCAGGTGTATGGTAATTCTTGCATTTGTTCAATAACTTTAACCCTCATACAATGTACGATCAGCAACAGTAAAAGTGTTCAAAACGTATGGCATTTTTGGAGGCAGCTAATTGATGCAGCGCACCAAAACCCAAGTCACTGTTGGGGAATCTTAACTGACTTTTGAGTTTGCTGTCAGCACTTTCGTATGATTGCTTGCCTCAGAATGACAAAATCTTTCAACTTTGATGACCCACTTCTCCCTCACTCAGTGGCAACTTATAAGGAGCAATCTAAAGTATGTAAGATAACTTATACACGTCTTTTTTCAGTGTGCGATACCTTTTCAGAAAATACAATTATTTTGAGCTTCCAATACGAGTTATGTAAAGCTCTTGGGCGATACCTTTTATTAGATCAACAAAATAGTAGCAAAAACCATTCCTTTCTTTGCAAGCTTTTGGGCACATACACCCTTCTTCAGGCTGAGGAGAAATTAAAGCTTGTAAAAGTCCTCGTCGGTAGAAAAGAAACTCCATTTTGCACAGGGGCGGTACCCAGGGGAATAAACGTCCACCCCCAATCTCAGAGTCCTTTTGTGCAGAGCGAGGTGCAGATTTGGTGGTCTTCTCCTCTGGAGGTGCCCCATGCCAGAGGCAGACAGGCAGGTGAGACCCCGTGAAAGAAAGTGAGCGAGCGAGTGAAACCGCGGGCCGGGCCGGCTCTCTGCAGGCCCGTGAGGGCGGGACACAGAAGACTACATCTCCCAGCGCTCCGCCAGCCCCGGGGCAGGATCCGCTCGCTTCCTGTCCGCGCAAATCCTCTCACCGCTGCGGCCGGGGCCTGTGCGGGAGCTCGGGACAGGGACAGGGACAGGGACAGGGGCATGGCCGGGGCCGGGGCGGAGGCGCGGGTGCAGTGCCCAGTGTGCGCGCTGGAGCTGCCCGCCTCTCACATCAACGCGCACCTGGACGGCTGCCTGCAGGGCGCGGGGCCGGAGCCCTCCTGCAAGAAGCCGCGCCTGGCGGGGGCCGGCCCAGGCGGGAGCCCCGGCCCCGCGGCGCTGAGCGGGGACAGCCTGGCGCAGAAGCTGGAGGGGAAGCCGCTGGCCGACAAGCTGCGGCCCGGCAGCCTGGGCGAGTACGTGGGACAGGACCAGGTGGTGGGCGAGGACACGTTGCTGCGCTCCCTGCTAGAGAGCCGCGAGGTGCCGTCCCTCATCCTCTGGGGGCCGCCCGGCTGCGGCAAGGTGAGTGCCGGCCCGGCCCTTCTCTTCTCCGCCTATGGATGGATGTGTGTGTATATGTAGGGGTGCTGGGTGTAGCCGCGTTGGGCCAGGGACATGGGCAGGCAAGGGTCTTTGGGTAGATGTGATCTCTGATACAGACAGTCCTCGGACTTGCCACACAATTGGTTGAATGGAAAACGGCGTGGAAATGTAACTGGTCTTAAGTCGAAACATTGTAACTCACAGACTCCACCTCCTAAGTCGAAAGATAACTCGAAACACTTCTTTGAGGTGACTTTGCTGGACGTTTTGAAGGGCTCTTGGTTGGACTTTTTGAAGGGTTCTTGGCTGGAGGCTTCTCAGGAGACTTGGCTGCAGGTTTTTTTGGAGTCTCGTCTGCTTTCTTAAAGAAAGTGTCAGAGGAAGTTTGGACAGATGTTCTCCAGGGAGATGGGCAACACAGTGAACTGATGTCATAGTGTTGAAACTGGGCCCAGGTCAACCGCCCCCGGTTCTGCTCGGAGGGCTTGCTGGGTGCCAACCCTGGGGGCCTTGCGTACCTGCCGGGACCCTTTAAATAGCCCTGGCCTTCCCTGCCCTCAGGCAAGTCACCAGGGCGAAGCTGGATTTGTGTCCCGGCTTCTGGAACTGTCGCCCAGCTTGGCCTGCCGGATTGGTCCCCTTCCGGACCTCCAGGTTGACATGGCCTCGTGGAAGGCTGCCCGTGCCCCTGCCACCCCGGCCCAGGTCAACTGCCGCCCGGTTCCGCTCGGAGGGATTGCTGGGCGCCGACCCCGGGACCCTGCGTGCCTGTCAGGACCCTTTGGGATAAACGTTGTAAGTCGAGGACTGCCTGCATTTAGTTGGTCTAATAAAAGAGATCACATCTACCCAACAAACCTTGCCTGCCTATGTATGTAGATACATACACTTGCACCTTATAAACCATCTCTGTGTATGTGTGTGTACATCCCTTATAGATCAGCTAAGGCAGTAGTACTCAACCTTTTGCACCTTACATCCCACCAACCATTTTGTCAAAAAACCCTGGTCCCACCAAGATAAGACCAAAGCCCCCCAAAATTGCACTGTTTGTGATATCTGTTGATTCATCTATCTGAGATGCAAACAACTGATTTTTTTCAATCAGGCAATGGGTTGAAGTCCCACCTATGTGACTGAGTCCCACCAGTGGTACCTGTCCCACTGGTTGAGAAACACTGAACTTAGGCATATGTGTGTGTACACACAAACACATACATACATGTGTATGCACGCACACATACAGATTTATCACCTTATAGATCAACTAAGGTATGTGTGCATGTATGTATATACAAACACAGTTTTGTACCTTATAGACCAACTAAGGTACATACATGCATGTAAACATACATACGCGTGCACACACACCCATACATGCCCACTTACGTTTGCACCGTATGGATCACCTAAGGGGGGTGTGTGTGTGTGTGTGTGTGTGTGTGTGTGTGTGCATATATACACACATACACATCTGCACCTTACAGAATAACTAGGATATGTGTGTATATGTGTGTCTATGTATACACACACATTTGCATCACCAGTGTGTGTGTGTAGTACTTTGGTGTGCATGTATAGTACTTTTGTGGGCTAAATCTCACTATCCGATGCTGTGAAAAGATGTGCAGGGAGCTGTGTATAAGAAAAAGGGAGAGATTGCTGTTCCTCTGTTTAAGCAAGTGTTGTATTACTAGGAGGTGAGAGTTCTGCTCTCTCCTTGGGCTCAGTCCACCAAATCAAATCCCAAATCACCCAGCGATGTCAACAGACTAAAGAAATCACAACGTTTTCATTTTTGAATTTCAAATGAAAATGCAGTATGTGGAAACTCAAATGCTGTACTGAAGTTTTCAAAGTCTTTTTGTGGGGTTAAAAAAATAAAAACTTCTATCTAAACTATCCAGTCCTTTTTAGTTCCTTAGTCTTGTTTCCATCCAGTGATTTTTCCTGTTTTTTTTTCCTTTTGACTAATTTTGTCCATCATCTCAGTTTTGTTTTCCCCAGGGAGAAATGTTAGCAGATACTATATCTAATTTAGTTTCAAGTCTTAATTCTAAGCTCCATATGCCAGATAAAATAGTCATAAGTGAAAGCTTAGGTGTTGAAATAGGAATAGAATTAGACACCTTCTATATTCAGAAGTGATATGTAAGGTGGTGTAAATTAGACTCCCTTATTTACATTCACTCCATCCATGTCTGACGCGGTCTCGTTGTTGCTACCCAATTTAGGCCTTCTTCCAGTTCTAGAAGATTTTTCTGGATGTTTCTATAAGACACTTAACCATTATGAAAGTATCAATTAAGAAGTTTTCGGAGGATCCCTATCTTGATTACAGGAATAGTAAACTGAATAAAAGCAGTTTTGCCCAGTACCAGACAAACCAAGCTGAATTTATCTCTGACTGAATTTATATGTTTAAGGGAGCAATGAGGCCAAAAAGTACCTTTGTGATGGATTTTTTTCCTTTCAAGTTTCACTAATGCTGAAAAATCTTCATAAACCAATATATTCTTTAAACACCGCATCTTTTAAAATCGTGTTTTCTCTGTTGGGCTTGGTTAGATCAGCGGTTCTCAACCTTTTGCACCTTATCTCCCACCAACCATTTTGTCAAAGAAACCCTGGTCCCACCATGATAAAAACAAAAACCCACTTTTCCAAGAAGTGTATTTTTACATTTACATGCATTTTAGTATTATATTAATCATTAATGGAAATTTTCAAATGAGAAATTCTCACCTACACAACCTTCGTGTTCCACTGGTTGAGAAACACTGGTTTAGATCACAGACATAAGCCTGTCTGTTTCTTCATCTGCTCTATCTCCTGATTTTTTCTATGAAGACAGAAAGATATTGATGGTCTTTCTTTGATTCCTTATTTTTGGTTATAATTTATGCAAAATTTATAGCACATATACTATGCATATATGCTATGTAAATGTCATAAGAAGCTGAGTAGACAGGGCCTGTTTAGAGAGACTGTCTCAAAGGAATGGTTGTCCACTGCCAGTATGTTTCCCTTGACTCTGCAAATTTAAAAAAAAAATAAAAAGGCCTTTCAAATGTAAGCAGTGGTCCAGCTGCTTAAATCCCTAGTTTGCAATATGAGAAAGCTATGCTATGCTTTATGATACTTTAATGTGGGGATTTAGATTTTTGCTTGTCTGCCACGGGACATCCAATTTTAGTAAAGAGACATCAGGGGAACCATCTACAGCAGTAATTTAAGCACAGAGGGTGCAGCTACACATGCACTTTACTCCTGAGTTGACTAATTAGCTCTGTAATAAAGCATCACTGTTTACACGTGTGGCAGTATTAGGGTGCAGTAAGTTGCTCCATGATACAATAGGACTTACTATCCTACAGTGGAGTAATTACATGTGCTGAAACACAAGTATAGATGGCGACAGGTTGTCTGGGGCATGAGAGTGCTAAAGTGTGGGGGCTGCCTGTTGCCTTAATGGCACATGTAGGTGCACCTAGAATAACTTTGCACCCACAGATTCATTGAGCTTCAGACACCTAAACAATTTTTAATTTAAGTATGGTAATTATCCTCTTTTTCTGTGCAAGCCATTTTAACCAGTGGGAAGAAATAAGTGCATAGGTGAGTATTTAGGACAGTATTGCTTGTAAAGTTGAGGGCAAAGAATACCCTCCTATTAGTCCTTAAGTTTGTTTGTGGAATCCCATACTAAGTTAAGGTATGTAAGGTTGACAAGAATGCCTAATATCAAAACACAACTTGTTCATGCAGTTTGTTTTTAAATTTCTTTAGATTTATTTATTTTTAATCTTTTTCAAAATTTGCTCTCTGTGCGTTTTCAAAACTTCATTGTGGCAAGATGCACAAAATCTTAGCAGATGGAGTTTTAGATAGCTTGGGCATACAATTTGCCATTATAGATTTCCCTCTGGTCCCCCACCAAAAGAGTTTGAGTGACTATCTGAATTAGTTACATTTTATGTGCTCCTCCTTGTCCCCTTTTTTAATCACTTTTGGGTGCTTGGTCTAAACCCCATGGATGCTATGGGAGTCCATTAACTCCAGTGAGATTTTAACTAAGAATCCAAGTTGGTTAATATTTCATCAGAGAGCTGAAAATCAGAAGTCTTTCCATAGCTGCTTATCTCTGCAGCTATTTGGAAATAGATTCCAAATATAATGGGCTAAATTCCTATTTATACTGGTGTAAAAACAGGAGTGATTGGTGGAAGTAAGATTAGGAATCAGTCTATTGTGCTTCTTAAAGCAGGCTGAATACATGTCCAGACCTGTTTTAAGACATTTACTACAGTAAATGTAATACTGTGGCCTTGGCCCTTCTTACGCCTGATTTGCTTTGGGTTCTTTGGTTTGCTTTGGCTACATAAGTAGTGTCAGCCTGATTCTCTACCTTACATGCTGTAGGCTACTCACATACAAGGTGAGTAATAGTAGAATGCTGTTCTTTCATAAATGTCATCTGTTACCATTTTTGCTTTAATTATTGACCACCCATCTCCAGTGCCTCTGATTCTTATTCACCACACACCCTGCCACCTTCTTCTAGTCAGGTTGACCCATGAGAGAATGAGGTAGTACCAGGCCAGGTCAACAAGGTAGCTGTGAAGAGGCATAGCTTATCTGGGATAGTTAACTCATCCCAAGGAACTCTTCTCCTGGCTGATGTCCCAGACTATTGGCAGCATAGGCGTCTGTAGCAGGGCTGTGAAGTGAACTCAGAAGCTCCTTTCCTGGATGTTCAGCAGCCTCTAGGCCCAGTGGCTGCCTCTCAGTAAAATGGCACTGTTTGCCCCTGCTGGGCTCAACAGCAAGGGCTGAAGATGAGAAGCAGCTGTTGGGTCCAGTGGTATGTAAGCAAAGAAGTGGGAGTGCTGGCCAGAATACAAGGTGGGGAGAGATAGGAAAAGGAAGGTGCAAACACTGTAAGAGAGTTGGGGGAAGCAAAAAGAAGATGTGGTCCCAGTTCAGAGTCCTTTTTGTGATATTCAAGGTCCTAGATCTGTCTGAGCAACTGTGTTTCTTCTATAGGTGGTGCAAGGTGATGCACCTGGGGAGGAAGAACCAGCAGCATACCTACAGGCTGGGGAACTCCCTTCTCGTCAGTGCAGTGGCAGAAAAGGATCTTGGAGTCATCATTGCCAAGATGAACAAGGGGATGCAGTCAAGAAGGCCAACCATACCTTGTCATGCATCCACAGTACTTTTTCCTGCCAAGGCAGGGGGTTGGACTTGATGATCTGCTCGGGTCCGTTCCAACCCTACAAACTATGAAACAAACTATGAAACTATAACCATCACCTCTGGCTCCAGTTATGCTTTGCTAGAATAGTGATTCTCAGTCGGGGTGTAGTGAGATCCTTTAAAGGGTGCTGCTCAAGGTGTGTGAACACTTACACATGATTCACAAGATAAACCTAGAGCAGGGGTGGGCAAAATACAGCCTGGGGGGTGGATCTGGCCCCAGGCCATTCTATTCAGCCTGCAGGGCCCCTAAAAAATTTAGAAAATTAATATTTATTAGTTCCTGGCAGCCTGTCAAAGATGACAGGAGCCAGGGGCATTAGTACCCAGGGAAATCCAGCGGCAGGACCTAGCAGCAAGGCCCACACAACCCTGCCCCCTCAACCAGAAGCCTCTGCCTAGCAGAGGCTTCTGGTCTCAGACTGGGGCTGTTCCTGCTTCCCTGCAGTGGAGAGGGAAATGTGACCCTCAATAGCTTACCAAAACTCGGTAAGTGACCCTCTGCCCAAAATAATTGCCCACCCCTGACCTAGAGAGACAGAATTCCATAGTGTCAAAAACGTTCTGCTCTGCTGTGGTCTCTCTGAGTTCTTTGCAGCAGAAGAATTGCTCTATTACTTCTCTGCAGTCTGAAAAAATGAGTGAGAGCTAAGAGCTGGTATTTTCTGAGGGGTGCCTTGGGTGCTTATACATGTGCTCTGACATGTTCTAATTAAAATGCATCGGAGCAGATTTAATTGAGTCTGCTCTGTGTTCTAATTAAAGCACTCTAGCATTGCTGCAGCATCACATATATAAGCCTCTACAGGTTTACAAATGGCTGCTGGGTCTTGAAATGAGCTTTAGTTAAAGCATCCCGCATCCAGTCTTAAACGTGGGGGCTTAATACATGTGACACTGAGGGGTTTTAATTAGAGGGGCTCTCTGGGAACTGCTCTAATTAAAACGCTCTCTCCTTCCACCTACCCCTGAGTGCATGTATAGGCAGGCACCCGTTGAGTCTAGCAAGGGTTGGTGAGACTAAAGACCTTGACAACTGCTGTGCTTGGGAAATGGCACTGGTCTTGGCTAGGGGAAGACTCTGTGAGTGTAGCAAATGGAATTTCTGCAGGAAATTAGCCTAGGCTCTGGGACTTGCCTGCTTGAGGGACACCACTTGTGATAGTGGCATGTTACTTAATTAGGCAAGTATTACTGAAGAGTGTGTAATAACCTCCCCCTTTGATAGAGCTTTCCCATAGCAAGGGCTGTATGTACACTGAAAAACAACAGTCTTTTCAAATAATTCACTTCTGTTTCCTGAAAAGGAAGAGAAAGGGAGATGGTGTTCTTGTTTTCTTTTACTATTTGGAATGCATTTGGATGATATGGTAGTCACAAGTATAAACAGTTTAGGAGAAATGGGGCAGAAATGAACCCAACACTTTATTTCCATGTGGGTCAGAACATAGAAGGTTGGTATCACTTTAGCAAACTCTAAACTTCAATTTTCTAAAAGGGATTTTAAATGCATTTCTTCTGAGTTTCATTTCTTCTGCTTTAGATGAATGAATGAATTTCCATGCTGCAACTGAAATAGCATTCTGTTCCTTACTAGTTTTAAACCAGGGAGGTAATATGTGCTAAATATTTTGAAGCTTTCTGGCCATACAAGGAATACTGATTTGTTGACTAAAGTATTAGTTCTAGTTGATAGGTAGAGTAGTTCTCTGAGAGCAGAGTAGTATTTGCTGTAGGGATGCTTTTACTTCTTAATAACTTGCTGGTTATTCATACTCACTGGATGTATCTGTCTAATTTTCATGTTTTTTGACACCACTTGGGATAGTGGAATGTGATTTAATTAGGTAAAATAAGAAGTTCATTCCACCAGGTTTTTTATATTTGAAAGATGTCGCCTACAGCCAGAGTGAGTTCTGTGCAACCATCTGATGTGGAGAGGCTGAGGGAACAAAGGTCCTTTTAGGAGGGAGGAGGGAGATTTGGAGAGCAGGTATCATGTGCTTGTTGGGTTGGGGGTTTTTTTGTGCCTACTTATTCACAAGGAAGTGAATCAATGGGAAATACACATTTCTGTAAATAAAAGTATTTCCTATTTTTTGACTGGGATGGTTGGTCCCTGTATTTTTTACATACTTCTTGGTGGATATACATCAATGAATCTCAGAAGCACCTTTTCAAAGGGCATTCTTGAAACCTGGCTCAGCTGACATTTGGAACTGAAGGAATAGGGTGACTGACCCATACAGATCAGATAAATTGGAGTGAAGGAAGTGAACTCAAAACTATTTTTTTCTGTTCACCTCTGTAAGTTATGATGTGTTGAATTTAGCAGGATAGACTTCAGATAATTTACTGCAATATTCTCATTGATGCAGATACCTTGAATTCAGTGGGCGTGAGAACATGATCTACTGCAATATTCTCGTTGATGCAGATACCTTGAATTCAGTGGGCGTGAGAACATGAGCTAAACAAGAAATACCTGTATATCATGGCACTATGAGGAAGTAAAGTATCATCTTAAACCTCTTTCTGCTTATTGCAGTGGCTTTTGATTGGGAAGTTTTTTCTTTGGAAGTTGAATTTATCAGGTGATAATGTCACTGCCTTCCACACCAGTACTCTGGTGTAGCTTTCCTTTTAAGCATCTCTGGTGGAAAGCATCTGAGCAGAGCAGAACAGACTGCTTACAGTATTCTGGTATAGTTTTGTTGAGCATTCCAACAAGGCAACGAATATTTCTTATCAATTTTCTCTGTCCCCCATTGTTTTCTAACCAGGGATCCTGGTTTTCCCTTGTTTAAAAAAAAGTCCCAAATTTTCTGATTTAAAAAAAGGTAAAATAAAAATAAATAAAACACCATATGTGTGTGCGTGTGTATATATAATGTTTGTGTGTATATATATGTGTATATGTGTGTGTGTAGTGGTTTCATTTTAATCAACCCAAAATCCACATTTTTCCATGATTTTACATACATGCACACGTATACATGCACACACTCTAGTGGTGTTTCATTTTAATCACAAAAAAATGTGGATTTTGGGTTGATTAAAATGAAACCACTATAGATATAGATATATGGTGGTTTCATTTGATTTATTTATATATTAGTGGATTTTGGGTTACTTTTTTTAATAAAAAAAATTGTACTTTTTTATCAGAGAAAACCAGGATCTCTGCTTCTCAGAGGTGAACTCCAGAAAATAATGGGCTGAAGAAAGAGATGTAAATCTGGGACATGAGATGGTTGTAGAACATCAGACATAGTTGCAGTGGGGCTTTTATTTTACCTTGTCGCTGTCCCTGTGCTTGTTTGGGCAGGTAAGGATGGGAGACACAGATGAAGAGAAGAGGCAGTAAAGGAAAAGAATACTGCCTTTGTAGGAGTCACTAGGTGCCTGCCAGCGCCACAAGGAGCTGTCTGATAGGTAGTGGTTTCCATAGCTGTCCCAAGAGGATCAGGTTCAGTGCATCTGCTGTATTAATCTTGTCTTTTGGAATATCATCCCAAATAGACTTTGGCCTGGCCAGCACCTGCCCTCCTTATCAGCTGCTAAGGCGCTGCTGTCTTCAGCTTCCTTGAGCTAGGTTCTTAACGGAAACACAGGCAGCTGAATACTCATCCCCTTGTAATTCTTCAGCACAGCTGCCTGCTCTATTTGGGGCTTACCAGTATGCATACCGTTTATAGAGGAAGTGAAGGTGGGTTTGAAAAATCCCTATGCTCAAGCATACATACTCAGATTAGGGTGTCTGTGCTTACAGGGTGACCCTACACTCTGTTCCAATAATAGAGTGAGTGCAATAAAATCTATATGTAAATACTGATAGGAGAAGTGTTTGGTATAGAAAAGGGTTGGAGAGAAGAAAATATAACAGTTGCCCTGTACAAGTCAGAAGTTTGTCTAGCATGCAGCAGATGATTGTGTTCCATTTATCTGGGCTGGGTTTTGGTTGATTAGGATATGTTGTTTAGCTTATATAAAGAAAAATCTTTTAAAATCTTTTCTTTATATCTTTTCTTTATTGACTGCCTCAGAATACAATGGATAACTACTTTTTGCTTAATACTGTTATTTGATTATTTCCCTTGCAATGGGAATAACGCATTGTGATTGAATTTAAACAAACGTGTCTCAAATACTGCCTACTTTTACTACAAGGTTTTTCGTACCAGCAGCTGCATAACAAAAACACGCGGCAACATCCTTTAAAGAGGTTCAGAAGATATTGTCTTCTGTAGCAACAGCACACTTGAAGGGAGGGGGGGAGTCTTTTCTTCAGTGGGCAAAGAAAACAGCTGTCACCAAAGCTGTGCTAAATCAGGACACATGACCCTTTCTAACCCTTATACCATAGTATGTCTTACACTTTAAGTGCAGTCCTATGAAGTGCAAGACAGGGGCTGGCAGACACCTGTAGCAGAATATTTTAATGTCTGCCCTGTGCTACAACAAAATGAACCAAAACATCTTATTCTCTAAAGTGTCAACACGGTTGCCAAGTCCAGAATATATGACCATCCTCTTTGCTCCTTTTCCTTAGACAAATTATATCTGCATCTACAGCCCTTTCTAAAAGCTACCTGTCTTCTTTCTTTTAGACTACACTTGCACACATCATAGCCAACAACAGTAAGAAAAATGGCATAAGGTTTGTGACGTTATCAGCAACAAGTGCTAAGACAACTGATGTCAGAGAGGTCATCAACCAAGCCCAGAATGAAAAGAGACTCTTCAAAAGGAAGACCATTCTCTTTATTGATGAAATTCACCGTTTCAATAAAGCTCAGCAGGTATTGTACCACTTGAGCAGCAGGGAAAAAACCTCTGTTACATGTCGTTTTGCCTGAAGTGAACCTCTGTACAAAACGATGATGTTTCTCTTATCTGGTAGACCTCTGCCCACCAAGAGAAATCTTTTTCACAATGATAATGTTGCGCTGTTCTCCAACAAAGCAGGCATACCTGTTTTCATTTTTTGTGTGAGTGCAGTGAGGGGAGAGAGAGAGAAATCATAAAATTGTTTAGGGGTAATACATCATCACACTCAATGTGCATTTTTCCTCCTTATGCATCATTTCCTTTATTCTTATTCATGGAAGTTTTTATTAAGTACTGCAGTTAGGAAATTTCAGACATCCCCACGGAAAAGTTCTCCAGAAACGGATAGGCATGAAACCAGTTGAAATAAGCTTCTATATATTTTTTCTTAAAACCTATAAAATATAATAGAAACTGCTATTCTGTTTCTGTAGTTCCTTGAGCCTTTCTGTAGAATCTCTTACAATTCCAAAGCCTGGTACAAAGAATTACAGAATTAACCTTACTGTTCGTTAGATTCTTTTGCACTTTTCCATTTAGGCAGTTCTTTACAGTACCTGTTATCTGCCAAAGAATAACCTGCAGTCACATGAGTTAACCGCAATAACCTGCCCTTTCCCAGTGCTGTTTTTTTCAGCAGTGTGTTCATTTTTGGTGAAAACACAGGTTATTAAGAAGGTCAGCCACACGTGTACAATGTAAATGAAGTGAATTCACTTAGGAAGCTGGTAGCTGAGGTGCCTTATTAGTGAGTCATAGGGTATATCACCTTTGAAATCTGGAGAACTGCAACACATGAAAAATATACTTGAAAATGCCATATAACCATATTCTATATAACCTACTTACCCAGTATGCTTCAGGTTGTCACTGATTGGGGTCACTTTCTTTTGTTTGCCTCCCATATCCAGGACACTTTTCTTCCTCACGTTGAGTGCGGAACTGTGACGCTGATTGGGGCAACCACAGAAAACCCTTCCTTCCAGGTGAATTCTGCTCTTCTGAGTCGATGTCGTGTTATTGTTCTTGAGAAGATCTCAGTGGAGGCGATGGAAGCAATTCTGATGCGGGCTGTCAGGTCCCTGGGGATCCAGGTTTTACGCCAGGATGAACAACACACTGACACTGCAAGTGGCAGTGATAGCAAGAGCTCAGAGTAAGTACTTGGGGGACTGCAGTGCGTTAACACTGACAGCCCGAAGGATCTGTTGACAGACTGCTTGAGGGAGGAAGTGTTGCGGGGGTGTGGAAAAATATTAGCCGCTTCTAATGGTAAAGAACAGAAGTAGCTGCATAGGAAGAGAGGGAATACAAAGCATCAATTGCTGGTGCATTCAAAAAATTATCCTGCTGTTTGGATTAGGACAGTGTTTTATACTTGGATTGGTAGCTTCTGACTCATCCGTAGGATATGTAAATCTGTTATGCAGCTGAAGATTTGCTTTGGAAGCCTGTTCTAGCCAATAACTTTTTGTTATTGGTTGTGAAAGCATCATATTACTGTGAAATGGTGGATAGGACATCCCTGTTACTTATCTTAGGTCCACCAAGCAAAAAAAAAAGCTGTAACCTTATACTGCAAATTAATTCCATGCCACGGGATTTTTTTTCTTTTACTGTGTGAAGCAAATAAAATATTAAAAAATAGTTCTTGAATCCCTCTTCTAATTGTCAAAATTAAGCCAATTGAAATAAAAGCACACAAGTATTTTAGAGAACTTGGAAAAACTACTGTGAAATTTCCCTCTGGACTTCATATTTATTATAATATTTTCCTGTCTCTTCCCCACGATCAAAATTATTTTCTATTTATCATTTTTTTAAATGGGCAACTAATGAATCAAAATAATACAGAGTGTAGTTTTAATTTCATGTGGGTTATTTCAGTTGCTTTCCTAGTAGTTCTTGTATATCAAAATTAAAATCCGTCATATAAAAATGAGTGACGGTACAAGAGTACCAGTTTAAGCGGTGGACAAGAAATACCACTAGGGAATGCTTTTTGTCTTGTAGTTTTATCATGCAACATGAAATTCCTAACTAGATTGTACATGTTAGGGCACTGAATGAGGGGCTTCTGTTACCTTATTTAGGGCATCATGCCTGACATTGCTTACCCGCTTGCAGCTTTTATACTGCACTGGGATATGTTGGAGGAAGGCACTGCTGCATGTCAGTGTTAATGTAATAGCACAGCTGTGTTTGCAGCTACAACCCGACTGGGCTTCCAAGACTCTCCTTTTTGTATGGGATTAAAGAACAAGGCATAGTTTAAGTTGTATTTTATAGGGAGAGTCAAGCAAAACATAAGCCCTTTCTGAAACCTTCTACTAGCCAGGGATGATTTAAGTAGCAAAATGTGTTCCTTAATCAGAGAGCTCAAAGAAGCCTGGCAAACACTGTCTGACTATTTCAGTGCTATAATTCTCTCAGTAATGAAAAAAAATGGGACCTGATGTTTTAGAAGTACAGCTAAAAATCAAGCTTTGAAAAGGTTTTTCCCTTTCTTTTGTTTCCTGCCATAGTCTGCTTGTCATCTGCTATTGACATATATTGAGGGTGGTGGTGGTGGTTAAAAAATCTTTTTTTATCCACTTCCCTTCAGTCCATATTGTCCCTTACATCTGGTTTGCTTTTCTGTGTTCCCAGCAAATCCTTCTTCCCTCATTCCTCCCACTTCAGCTGCTTTCATTTTATTTCTGGCTGTCATTCTCCTCCATCAGCAATTGCAGCAGTCTTCTTTTCCTTCCCACTGCAAAAATACAGCTAGGATTAGATGCAACCACCTGATAGTTCCTCATGATCTTCTGGGGAATAAATGCACAAGCCTCAATTGCTTTAGGTACGGCCGCAGGGGATTCAGGGTTCCTTTTCTTTTCTTTTTCTTTTTCTGAAGGAGAATTCCCCATTTCACATTTCAGTGGATGGGACACTGCATTAACAAATGTATGTACTGCGTGGTCTCATTTCATTAGATACTCTTGATATAATGCATGGTGTTCCTTTTGGACTCTAAGGCCACATGCACATGAGCATGGACATTTGTTTCCCTTGAGAAAAGAAGCAGCGGCACACCTAATGCCTTTGCTACTTGTCCCCGGGGAACACCTGTGCCACATGCCCTCTGGCATGTGGCAGGTTACCCCAGGTGGGGTAGGGGAGGCTGAGGCCAGCACTGAGCAGGTCCTGGCAGCTGTACCTGGGGTCCTGGGGGCCTCCTGGGGCTGCAGCAGCAGGAATCCTGGTATTCAGAGCCTGGGTGAGCTCAGAGCTGGCTCTGGTTTTGGGTGGCACATATTGTCCCCGTGTGTGCCGCCCCACTTTTTTTTTTTTTTTGGCACAGATTTTTTTGACCCCAGGATCTCCTGGGTCAACCCCTCCCACCCCATGCTGCTACCTTGCAGCACAGAGAACATCACATACCGCACAGCCATACTCATCTGAGCATAGCCCAAGAGAATGTCCTCTCTGCAGACACAATGAAGACTAGATCCTCAGTTGGTGAAAATCTCCCTTAGTTTCCCAAGCAGTGTTATGCTATGGATGGACTCAGCCTTCACCTATGTGGTGCTGGTTTTTATAGTCTATAAAAATTGTGTTGATTAAACCTTTTTTCCTTTGGTCTCAAGCCTTGTGTGTCATTTTAGAAAGCTTATTGAAATATATCCTCCAACTCTTCTGCAGACACAGGAGTTGAGGTTCAAATGTGTTGTAACGTAGTCAAAGTTCCCTGTTTTGCCTTTCCATTTTATACGGAACTAATTTAGTTCTAAAGAAAGAAATGTGTGCTTAAAAATCAATGTTATGATATGGCTCCCTGTTGAGAAGGGAGTCTAAACCGGTGCCACTTGTTCAGGGTCTGAAAAAGGTATTCAATTGCACATTAAGGACTATTTATGCCCTAGTGTTCATTGATTCTTTTTTTACTATTATTTCCTCCTCCAGCTCTCCTGCACATAGTTTACATTCACTTAGACTCCTCACACCTGCCATGTTTTTTTCACCATTTGATGTACTCCTCAGAATTTAGCTTGACAGCAGTTTTGAATAATACCATATTTACTCAAAGTTTTTTCTCCCTATTCTACATGAAGGGGTGCAGCTTATCTTGGATTTGAATATGAGATGACGGCAGGCAGCTGCTGTGGCTCTGACTGCAGCCCTGGCCTAGGCTCATGGTTGGAGCCAGGGTCGCAGCCTTCTGGCCTCCTGGTGCCTGCTTCTGAAGCTTCCAACCCCCCATAGCCTCTTCCCCCTGACTCTACTTTGCGTCAGGGCTTGGATCTGACTCAGGGCATGGGACACGTGGCTCCAGTTCTGGTCCTGGCCCAGCAGCAGCAGCAGGGGAAACAAGAGTGTGTGTTTGGGATGGAGTAGAAGGCCCCCTGGCCCCACCGCCTGCCCCCCTGCCACTGCTTTCTCCACTGGAGCAGTGGGAAGGATGAATTTAAGATGACCCTGCAATAATTAGATTGTATGCATGGAATATTATAACAACTTTGTCATTTTCCATGTGTAGAATCTAATTACTGGGAGGTTGACTGAAATTCAAAGTTATCTTGGATTTGGATCAATATAGGAGCTGGGATTTAAATGGGTTCTGTGATGGAAATATTGTCACGGCTTCGCATTTTTAAAAGAATTGCCCTCTCCCTGTAGTTTTCCTTCACTTCAGTCAGTATACCACATTGATATTCAGTAGGTAATAGATTCCATGGTATCTGTTCCTTTTTTTTATATTTTGTCTCCCAAGTATCTTTGAGTGCAGATCATCCAGTATGTTTTGTGTTTAATGTTGGAAGCAACCAAAATACTAAGCGAGCATGAACTTGCTGATGCATCAGAAAACAAGAGTGGTTTTCCTGTCTTGAAGCCCTGAAGGCGGGTAGAATAAGAGTAATAGTCTAAAGATTAAGAATGGATCCAAACTTATGAATGTCAGATAGGATCTTGCTTGCTGAAACAAAGTTAGCAAATGCACTGTAAATGAAACTATAATTTGGTGTCCCTGGTTTGCTGGTAAAGTATTCTCTTAAATACAGTATAAATTCTTAAAACATAAAAAACCAAAAGATGCTCTTCCTGAATTAAAATTGTTTCCACCAGGATGTGTGTTCTTTTTATACTGAGGTTTTGTGTGTGAATGTGTACTTGAAAAGATTGACTGTCCTGTATCATAAACATGACTTTTCCATGCACGGTAGCTTCTTTGCTTATGTCTGTTTTATCTCCGGTTTTGTATGCAATAATAGTTGGGTTTTTTTTAAAAATAAACATGGATTTTAAAAAAGCTTTTAAGCATATGTGGGGAAGAATAGTGTATCTTTTTCTAATTTTTTATGCGCACACCTTTTTGAAGTTCTTTTCCCTTACTTCCTTGCCTATGCTCTTAGTGCCCTGTTTTTTAAGTCTTGTTAATGGCTTCTGAAATGCCTTTTCCTGAAAATAGAGAGAACACTGCCACTGGGTTACTTTTGGAGTTTACCAGTGAACCGTACATAATTTTGCAATGGACTGGGTGAACTTAATTATTAGTAAGCTCTTTGAAATGGTGATTATTTGGTCTTGCCAAGTAAAATAGCAAATGTCATTAGCTCATAATAAACAATGATGGAGGTGAAGTAAGAACTTGACTTACAGTACAGTTTGAATTTGCAGAAGTTCCACTTGAAATTTTGAAATGTAAAGTGACTGTTGGGTCAGATTTGGCATAGTGTTGCTTTTAATGTAAATAATACTACTAAAAACCTATAAAGCTGCATTGATTTCAAAACACTCTACAAAGAAAAACAAGGATTATTATTTCTGTTGTTACAATAGAGCAGGTATAATCACTTATTTCATGAAGTGAGGTGCAAAGAAGGTTAAGTTCCATTCAGTGAGTCAGCAGCAAACACAAGGGTATAATTCAGCTCTGTTGTTGTGTTATATATTGATTTATCTGTTACAACTGCAATAAGCTCTGTAGGTTTCAACCAGGTTAAGGTCTGATTGAAATTGGCTCTTAACAAACATAGTAAATGGGGATCTGCTGTCCTTACCAGCTCATTTGAGTCCTAATCTTGTGTCTGGGCCACTGGATACAAGGTGAGATTTAGCTAGCATTGTCAGAGTAAGAAGCCTGAAGTACTTCCTGCGCTTTTTTGAAAATCAAGCCAAGTGCCTAGTCCTTAGGCTGTCATCTATGAATCCTCTTCATTCATCTTCCAGACTGGAAATCCAAAGCGTTTCATTTTTCAAATATCCAGCATGATTTGCCCCTGCTGTCCAGTGATATAAACAGTTGTGGTATCATAAGTGCCTGCACTGACTGCCGTGCTTTAAAAATATCCTTTTATCCAGATACAACCAATTGGGCATCTACTGGTTTGTTTCAAAACTCATAACAAATACCAGTGACCAACTGTAGCACTGAAGGATGAATCTTGATACGTGCTCTTTAGAGAGATGGATGTACATGTACAGTGAGTTCTACTGTACATGCAGCTGCCTCTCATCCACGCTGTTGGAACCTTCTCTTAGAAAAGCTAGGTATCTATGTGATAGTAATGCCATTCCTGACTGTCCCAAATACCTGAGAGGGGAGAGGATGTCCCTTGACAGGAAAATGTAACCGCCATTTTGCGCAAAGGGTATGGAGCCTGCAGAGTAGGTGGTGTGCCTGGGATATGGCTCTGTGGGGTTCCTTTTATACCAGTAGTTTCCAGTCTTTGCAGGTCTAAACCCACTTCTGATCAGCTTGTAAGCCCTGGAAATGTGGTTACTGGGCATCATGGCCCTTGGTTTGGGAACCTGCAGTCAAAAACTGTTTCAAGAGTATGAACAGGTAGAAAAATACACAGATTGACTAGTCTCTGTTGCTAACATTCCTCCTCATTTGGGAGCAGGAGAGTTCCTAGGCGTCACACTGCATCCTTGAGGCTTTTGCAGCACCTGTGTAGTGTTGTCTTATGTAGTGAATACAAATTCCTCATGAAAGGAAGGAAAACTGAAGCAGAGGATGTACATGTGCTGTCACTTTAGCAAAAAAAATGTGCCTCCTGTATGAGACCAAACAGCATGCATTGAGTATGAAAGACAACAACAAAAAAGTTTTATAGGTCTAGTGTTGGCATTTTGCACTGCTGTTGGCTAGCTGAGGACAAAATAGATTACTACTGCTAGTGTACCTGTCATTTCAGAGCTACTCACAGCTGCTGCACTCTTAACTAAGATTGTTTATCACAACCCTAATAAAGAATCAGACCAAATAATAAAGATTAGTAGATCAGCGTATCTGGAAATCCTGGTATGGATGGCTAGCCTCTTTGTACAGTATTAATGATGATACAATAAATCTTCCAGTAAACAGTGTAGAGCTGTGAGTAAATCCTGAATTATCTAGAGCACTGTGATGTCCAGTAAGAATGTCTTACTCCTGTCTTCACATCAGTTTCCACTTGAGGGATGTAACTGCTGATTTTTTCAGTCCAGGGTGGTAATGGCATAGCTATATCGTATATGCTGCCTTTTAACTATAGTAGCTTCTGCCTATTTAAATAAATTGGGTACGTCCTCCATCTGTTAACCTCTGGTCTACATAATTAAAATCTGAGGATCAAATTAACAACAGTATGCAAACATCAGTATCCAGTAAGTGGGAGGCAGTGTGAACAGGGCACTAGACGGAGAGTTGAGAGATCTGGGTTGTAATCCCAGCCTTGCCACTGACCTGCTGTGTGGCTTTGGTCACTTCATTTCTTGGTGCATCCCTTTCTTCTCGTGTTCTTTTTTTTTCGGTCTTGTATCTGTAGATTATGAGCTTTTCTGGAATTTCCTGGAATTGCCTGGAATTTCTCTCTCAATGTACTTAGTGTGAGTGCAGTATGACACTGTGTACGGTAACTTGTAGGCGTTTTAATGGCTTTCCTCCCCTTATCTTAGTTTTATTTGTACGCTTGTGGCTCTGAGTTGCATAGATCATTAAGCTCTTTTATGTTGTCTAAAATACTTACCCACTATGAAGCAAACTTTAAATTCTTTGAAAAATGTTCTAAGTACTAGGGCTGTGTGAAACACCATCGTTTCATCTTGATATCTGTTTCACCATTTCGAAGGGACAGTGTTTCGTTTTGTTTTGTTTCAAAGCACTGTTCCATTTTGTTTTGTCGAAGCAGTTTCCTGTTTCAACACGTTTCGATGTTTCACCCATAAGCTATAATGAGGAATCATGAAAATGTCTAAAACTTGGTCATTTCTTGTCTGATTCGGATGAGAATTGCAGGGATGGTAGCTTGTTCTGAGGGCATGAAGCCTGCCAGATTTCAAGGAGATAGGTACAGAAGGTTCTGGGAAATTGCATCTCAAACTGTTCAAAGGAAAACTGATATTTGCTGGCAGTGACAGCTTCCTGTCATCTGGCACACAGATCTGGGGGCTTGTACCCCTGGGAGGGTTGCGGGGCTGTGCTGGACTCCTCCTGGGGGTGAGAGCCCCCAGGTCTGCATGCCAGATGACACGAGGCTGCCCTGCCACCTAGGACGTGCCCAGCGCTGGGGAAGATTTCATGCTGCCGCTGGTCCCAGGCAGCAGAGGGAGCCTTGTCTCATCTGGTGCACAGATCTGGGGGTGGGAGGTGAGGAGGGCCAGGGCTGCGCTCCCTGCCGGGTTGAGCTCCATGGGGCTACGGAGCCACTTGGAGTGCAGCCCTGGCTCTCCCCTGCCTACTGCCACTGGGCTGCTTCGAAACTTGAAACGTTTTGAAATGTTTCAAGTGTCCTCATTTCATTTTGAAGCTGTTTTGAAGCTTTTTGTTTTGTTTTGATTTCACTGTTTCAAGCTCAAAATGCTTCGAAACAGCTTCAAAATTAAACATTTGGTGAAATTTCGCATGGCCGTACTAAGTACTGTCTTGAACATGGCCATCTTGTGGCAGT
>NW_017728992.1:44619233-44623112 GCF_001723915.1 Gavialis gangeticus | reverse complement strand
CACTGTTTCAAGCTCAAAATGCTTCGAAACAGCTTCAAAATTAAACATTTGGTGAAATTTCGCATGGCCGTACTAAGTACTGTCTTGAACATGGCCATCTTGTGGCAGTTCCCTTGTTGACAATAGTTTCAAAGTTTATATTCATTACATAATACATCTTACTTTGGCAGTCACATTTCATATATGCCTTCCATCTAAGGAACTTAAAGTGTTTTATTAAATTTTGATTGAGTAAAGTTTTTTTGATGCCTCTTAATACTCCTATGAGGTAGATAGGATGAGTCTTAAATGCATCCTAAACTTCTATTAAGTTGTTCCAACTGATTTTAAAAAACAAGGAAGTTAAGGGATAGCTGAAACCTCCCCCTTCAGTTTGAACACGTGCTATTGTACTTAAGTGCTGCATGCACATAGCACATAGGTCACATACTGTTCTCCAGGTCCCTCCAAAACTTAAACAGATTGTCATGAGTTAAAGATAAACCCTAAATCCAGCTGCTTCTGCATGAACCCTGTATAGAAATGTTACCTTGCTTCATGGTATATTATTATGCACAAGTGCAATCTGAAAAGGGAAATGATGGGAATGATTCTGTTGCAGGTCTTCAGTGTGCATAGAGGAGAAAGCTCTCCATACTCTTGCCTACCTCTGTGATGGTGATGCAAGGACTGGATTGAACGGACTCCAGCTGGCTGTTCAGGCCAGATTAACTGCAGGAAAAAGCTCTCATCAAAATAGTATCCACACGTATCCTGCAGATACAGTTCTTATAACAGAAGAGCATGTGAAGGAAGGACTACAACGGTCTCATATCCTTTATGACCGAGCAGGTAAGCATGTAAATTAGCAGCTTTCAAGGTAGTGCTATCCAGCAAGAACTACATAATTTAATAACTGAAGGTTACATCATTTAATACAAATATGAATACCCATTAATGTGAATGATTTGTTTTAGCTGGTATGGGTTTAAAAATGAGTATTGAAGAGTTTTTTTACCTTTACAGAGGGTCTGGATTTATTTCCCCACCAAAAAGGCTCCCTAGCTACATCTTCAGTCAAACAGGCTCATCTTCCAGCTTTTTTTACACTATAACTACTGGCACCCACAAATGAGAATCAAATTGAGTTGGGGTTTTTTTTCTTCTCTCTTTCACAGCTCTTTGAGTAAAGTGTATTTTTGGGACACATTTTTATGAGATTATGTTAGTTTACACTCAAGCTACCCAAGGTGGAGAATATTGTTACTGACCTTTAGCTTCCATGACAGAAATCTCTTCTCCATCTAGAGCCAGTAGGAAGCTATTTAAACCCCAAATGGTGATACACGTGTGGCCATAGTTGACAGTGGATGCTGTCATTCACATGAGGCATTCCAAAATGATCTGATTCTCTAGATGTTGTTTCAGATTATGAGGATTATGAAGGTAGGGAGCAGCTTGCATATACTCACATCTGTCACAGAGCATGCTTCCCCTTTCAGATGAATCGTTTAGATTTGTGCTGCTATTTATTAACCTTATTTTTCAAATGTCTCATCCTGATTTCTCAGAAGCACATCATGTGTAATAAATCAGCATGCTGTTCTCAACAGGGAGCAGCAGTACATGCCTTCAGGAAAATGAAAGCCTTTAGATCACTATTTGCCATGGAAGTTAGTAGGTTGGGTAGAAACTACAATCTGTGAAACACAGGTGTTCAGAGTCCTACCCTGGTTCCTGAACACTGACTTCATAAGGCCAGCAAGACAAGCGTTTCCAGTGTGTGTGACAATCTTTGCTTCCTTCTTTTCTAGTTCTTCCCTGAGCCCTGGAGAAACAGCTTGGGTGATAGATACAATGTAAGGCCTAATAGATTCAACTTGAAAGGCAGATAGCAGGTAGTTGTAGAACCCGCTACTGCACACCTGTCCAGACAAGGTTTGCTCCTTATGTGAGCTGCTATGGAAGAACCCTGCGGTCTTTACCAAAGAAGTCTGTGGGTGAGGACAGGTGGAGGGTGGCTGCTTACTGAAAAGGTTGTAAGATGTTGGGGATGGAATGGTGGTGTTAAGTAGATGGGGTGGGGGGAATAATAAATGCCACATGTCCCTGGGAAGTACATCAGTTAAATAAATTACTTAACTCTCAGCTTTAAATAGTTCATCTTGAATGTATTGTTCCAGGGCTTTGCTTTGGCTAGGATGAGACTTTCTAAAGAACCAGTGTACCATTTTTAAGTTATACAGACATTTTAATACACAATACAGAAAATAGATGCTATGAAGTGGTATATGTCCCCTTTAAAGTAACAAGACTACTTTCTCTTACAGCGCTAGTAAATTTCTTTATCTTTAATGCTGACCATGCCAACCTTTTCTACACCAAGATGCCGTGGAACTTTCTTCCCTTCTAGCTAGGATCCCTCTCATATTTAGCAATATAGAGAGAGAAAGGGTGTCTAATGAGATGAGAAGGATACTTTAGAGCAATGCGTATCTCTTTAACATATTGAACTAGTCGGACTCTATAGTTTGTATTTTATTGTAATTATTGTGGAGGATGAAAAATGTCTGACCTGGAATCCAGAAATGACATTTTGAATCTAATGTTGCATCTCTATTTTCCAGTAAACAATAGTTAATTTCGGCCAGTACACAGGTCATTAGCTATGTTCAGATGTGGTGGAAAAAATGTTTAGCACTTCAGTTTGTTGTGGTTTTGAAAATATGTATGTATATTTTCATTTGGGGGGAAGTTGGAAATCTTCAGTGACTTTTTCATTCTGTTTGGAAGTCCCCAAGCTCTCAAACAAAATACCGGTTGAAGAATCTGAACAGTTCTCTTTATTTTTAGAATTCCTTTATAAATTAATGCATTTTATAGTTTATGTATGTCAGGTTGTATATGTGTAATGGTGTTAAAAGATTTCTAATTTGATACCTGCCCTTACTAAATTCATGACTTGGCAACATTGTGTGTCACAAACATTGTCCATTTGTACCATTCTATGCAGTAGTGACGGGAATTACAGATTTAATATTAAGAATTACTTGAGTTTCCTTGTGTTTATATGCTAGAGCTTTGGTAATAGTTGAGCGACTGTGCATCTTAGCCTCTAATGATTAAGCCAAGAAATGTTTGGAAAATTGGTTGACTTAATTTTCCAGAAGATCAGATATGCTGGATTATCTTTAATTATGTCACTACTTGAAACCGTGATGAGAGATTTGTAGGGTTTATTTTTAAATTTTATATGATGCTTTCAAGGTTCCTGTTACAAATGAAGGGAAAATGCTGGCCATGAAAGCAATTTTTGGGCAAAGGTCACCCAACCCAGCAGCTCTGATTGAAAAAGGGGGGAGGCAAAAGATACAGAACAGGAGACAAAAAATAGTAATGAATTGAGTTGGAGATAGAGAAGAATTTGTGGCTGTGATTAGGGAAATGTCAGATTTCACTTGCTAGGCTCAGTGTTACATCCAGTTTCTCCACCCTTTGACAGTTTGTTCTTTCTTTGTGGCCCGATACTGTGAAATTCCGAACATCTCAGTTCCCGCCTATATACATAAATTCCAGTCCTATGTCTGATTTGTCTTCTTGGAAGGCATCCATTGCCATAACATGCTTCTCTCTTAACAGCTGATTCAAATATAGACAGCTTAGCTATTTCCTTATTCTAAGTTCAAATACGCTCAGATTCATGCCATTTACCTGGTTGACTTTTTTGGATGTGAATTTGGACTATGAAAATGTTGTCTCTACTAGGTGTACCTTGGATTATACTTCTTCTAAAATTTACTTTCTCCCTATCTGGCTGGAATAATCTAGTTGGGGATGGTCCTGCTTTGATCAAGGGGTTGTACTAGATGACCTCCTGAGGTCCCTTCTAACCCTAATTTT
>NW_017728992.1:44617567-44618587 GCF_001723915.1 Gavialis gangeticus | reverse complement strand
TGTGGATGTGTGGGTATGAGGTTTGTGGAGGCAGTGGGGTGTGTGGAGAGGGAGGGTGGCTAGAGGGTGTCAGGGGGGTGTGGGTACATGTGTGGGTATCAGGTGGGTGTGGGGGAGAGTGGATGTGTGTGTATGGTGGGGTGTGCCTGTGGGACTCCCTTTTACAAAACACGCCCCACTACTATTGTGCGTTGCTTTGGCTGCCAGCATCAGCAACAGGCAGTGGAATCTCGGGGTGCTCACAGCCCACGGCAGGCAGAGCATCCCAGCAGCGCACGGTCCTGGCGAGCCCCAGGACTGCACATGGCCAGCCTGCTGGCTCCATTGCATGGGGCTCCTATGCCCAAGCCGTGCGCTGCCAGGGGGAGCCCTGTGTGATGAAGCTGGTGGTCCTGGTCATGGGGCTCATCCAGGGTGGCAGGGAGAGGGCCAGAGCTATTCCAGCCCCATAGTGCAGGGCTCCCCACCATTTCCTGTGTCCCATGCGTGGTGGTGAGTAGGGCCAGGTCACCCGCTCACCCAGATGCCGCCATTCCGCCGCCTGCCACTGCTGCCACTTGTGCCTCTGCTGCCACCCTTTCCTGCCACTTTCCTATTTCCCTTCTGACTGCCCACTGCTGACGCTGCTTCCTGCCTACCACTGTTGCCACTCTCTTTACCCCCTGCTGGCCGCTATTCCCCTACCTGCTGGATCAGGGTCAGTGCTATCCTATGAGCAAGAGTGGGAATGCAGTGTGCTCTACCTCCACGGAAGTGAGCAGGGCTTGGTGCCATGCAAGCACAGCCGGGGCAGCCTGGGGCTGGATCAGATGCAGTGAATTTGGTAGGCACCAGCCCGCAGATTAAATTGCTTGGCAGGCCAGATCCAGCCTATGGGCCATATTTTGCTTGCCCCTGGCTTAGATGCTGTCCAAACCATTAAAAAAAAAAGTGGGTTGTAGGGGGGTTCATGGTGGCCAGTCGAATCAAATTTTTTGGGATTGTACAAAGAGCCACGGGGGTTGCACATGAATTGGAGTG
>NW_017728992.1:44610224-44612567 GCF_001723915.1 Gavialis gangeticus | reverse complement strand
TGGGATACTGAATGACAAAAGTAACTTTATGGGGAAGGAAATGGAGAAGTGTGTGTGTGTGTGTGTGTGTGTGTGTGTGTGTGTGTACGCGCATAATTATATAATTTCCTTCATATTTTAAAGTACAGTCTCCTGCTCTGGTATGTATTTTTAAGTGTTTCTGGGTATGACTACACATTCATTAATGTGCAGTGTCTACTGAGCATTACATTTAGTACTTGCAAAAGGAATTATTAAATAAATATGCAGTAGGCTACCCCAATCCCATCAGTTTCTTATGATGGTTAATGTGCAGTAGACTAATACTACTGTACATTATCATAATAGTATAGTTTTAGGATTTAAATGCCTAAATGGCACATGAAAGCACTTGACCAGCGGGGAAAAAAGGGCAAGTGTGCCCCCATTGAAGTCATTACCCAGCCAATGGGTAATGACTTTTTTTTTTAATAAAAAAAAGTTTTTAGGTATTTAAAGGCCTTCTTCCTTCCTTTTAAGAGACCATGAGGTGTCTCTTCCAAAAGCATGTTGTAGGTTCAGCTGCTTAAGTTTCTACATACCAGCTCAAGTTGAAAGCTTGAGTGCTATAGCAGGGCACAGACACGCTGTTTATGCTGGCATGATAATGACTGTATATCAGTGGGTTCTTTGTGTGGACTACTGTTAAAAATAGATGTCTGAATTCTTGTATGTTTCAAAAGACCCACACTTGTGAGCCTAAAATCTGGAAAGAATAAAAATATATGATAATTATAACAACAAAAGAATTGGCTCCCAATCTTGTTGCCATCAAAGTCCCTAAGAGACAATGAGTCGGCATTTATCAGATCAGCTAAGTGGGCATTTATACGCATACATTTGTCTGTTCTAAAGCGCCAGAGATCCTGTGCATCAGAGCAGACTTGATTAATCGAGTCTGTTCTGTGCGCGAGCTGACGCGCCTGGTGCTGCATTGTATGCATTTGTATAAATGGCAAAATGCACGTCAGCAGTGAGAAAATGGCGGTGGTGTGCTTTTGAACTTTTTTACAGCTTGGATGTGTTTTAGTTCAGAAGTGTGCTGCCGCCATTTTCTCAGTGCTGATGTGCATTTTGCCATTTATACAGATGCATGCATCAGAGTGCTGGGTGCTTTTAAAAGCATCGCACTGCGGCGCAAACGTGTACAAATCCTCAGTGTTAATAGTTTTGGGCATTTGTGGTAATAGTTTTGGGCTGTAGTTCTCAAGCTAATGTGCACAGTTTTTATCATGCAATGCCTAGCAGTTTTAATGACATGTTCTGATATAGTTGTAAATCTTTTTGGCTGTAGGAGGAAAAGAAATTTAACAGATACCCCTGTATGCAGTCAGTTGCCTTACTAGTGCACTTCATATTTATGGCATCTGCAAGCCAAAGCATACTAGGCATTTGGGTGGGAGGGATGAAATGCAGATAATGAGGAACGTTAAAACCAATACAATTAAGCAAAAGCCTCTTCTAAGCTTACATATAGATATAACAATCGAAACTGAAACACAGGGTCACGGGGGAAAAATGCATATATAAACTATCTCTTTTCCTTTCTTTTCCATAGTCTCATTTGCATTGCAAGAAACTCTTTTGTTCCTCCTGTGTGCCCCCATTGAAGTCATTAGCCAGCCAGTATACACATATCAAATTTCAATCATAAGTCCTTCCAGTCCCTTACTTAATCACATTGTTTTATTCCTCTGAGCTCCTGTCAGCTTGTCTGAGTCTTTCTGGCAATGCAAATGCCTGCTGTTGGGTATAGAATTTCATGCAGTTGTACAAGGCTGCATATACCAATTGTTTCCTCCAGGCTATGTGATATATATACTACATCTGTTTATTCACTGGAAAGATAAGTTGGTTTGATTTATTCATTTATTTATTTATTTGCCATATAACACGGCAAGCTCATATCTGACATACTATCCACTGTCTTGCCTAAGTTTCTTTCCATACCTCTCCAGGTTTCCCAGGTTGGTCAATTTTGGCTTAGAAATGTGACTTCCACACTCCTCCCCCCGCCTCTCTTCCCATGTTAATAGTTGTAGTCTAACAAATACTATTCAAAGTAGGACTTTTGTTTGTTTATCAATTTTAAATTCTTGCATGTAGCCTTTTGCCATAGTTTTTCTCTCTCTAAATAGGTGAAGAGCATTACAATTGCATATCAGCACTTCATAAATCTATGCGAGGCTCAGATGAAAATGCTTCCCTCTACTGGCTTGCCCGGATGCTTGAAGGTAGGGGAGAAGAAGCGTATGCGTGTGTGGGGGGTGGGAGGGATGTAGAGTGGGGAATCTTGTAAGAACGAGTGCATTCAGGATTAAGATG
>NW_017728992.1:44602254-44605224 GCF_001723915.1 Gavialis gangeticus | reverse complement strand
GCTTGAAGGTGGTGAGGATCCACTGTATGTGGCAAGAAGGCTGGTGAGGTTTGCAAGTGAGGATATAGGTATGTATTAGCATTATGTATATGGGAATGTTTTAGCCAGTGTGACAGGCTCATGACTACTATACTGCCAATGGGCATGTCTCACCTCCTTGGCTATGCTGCACCAAGGTCTACTTGCCCACGATGACTCGTAAAGTGGGATTTTAACCTCTGGAGGTGTTGTTCAGTGGTCTACCTGGAACTCTGGGCAACCGTGTTGGCATGTCTTCTTTTGGCATGTCAGATCTGGTTCCCATTGCAGATGCTTTACTTTATTTTTGCAACAGTTTCCCACTGCAATCAGCTGGACCAACTAATATGTGTACTATTTTGTAGGATAAGTACAAGACATCTTTGATCTCTTTTCCTTTTTCTCTTCACTATTTTCTTTCTTATGGCTGTTATGAACTTACCAGTTGTAACCACAAGCTGTTGCCTTTGGTCTTTGCATCAATGTTGCTGTCTTCCATGTTTCAAATCATAGAAATGATTAGAGTTGGAAGGGACTTCAGGAGATCATCTAGTCCAGGGTTTCTTAACCAGTGGGATGCATCCCACTGGTGGGACACACAGGTCCTCTAGGTGAGACTCGGGTCGTGGTGGCAAAACTGGAAGTGCCACGGCGGGATTTCTGGTTTCACTTTTGCGTGCTTTGATCTGCCAGAGGGGGAACGCCCCTGCCCTGCTCTTTGACTGGCCTCTGAGTGCCCCCCCCCACTCTTTGACAGGCCTCTGGGGGACACACCCCCGCTTGCCAACCGGTGGGACCAGGATTTTTTGACCTGATGTAGGTAGGATGTAAGGTGCAAAAGATTGAGAACTGCTGAAATAGTCCAACCCACTGCTCAAAGCAGGGCCATCCCCAACTAGATTATCCCAGCCAAGGCTTTGTCTAGGTGGGTCTTAAAAACTTCCAAGGATGGAGATTCCACAATCTCTCAGGGTACCCTTTCCCAGTGCTTTACTATCTTCCTAGTGAGAGTTTTTCCTAATATCTAACTTAAACTTCCCTTGCTGCAACTTGAGACCATAGAAGTTAGACTTTTATTAAATAAAAAAGCTTTGAGGTTCTCAAATATCCAAAGTCTTAGAGATTTCCAATTTTCTGATTATAGAAGCTAAGCAAACAAGTCTTCTTGACTTGAAGAATTTAGCTCTCTCTAGCTGGCACTCGGCTTTGAGGAACGTAGATGGCTTATGCACCATGATTCTACAATCTTGTTGAATGTGAATTAGTCATCTCCTTATGTTATCCACAGTTCCAGTATCTGAGATTCTGGTATTTGGAATGCAATTCTGAAATATACACGTGCAACCTTCCTTTCAGTAGTGGGTGGCTGACTTGGTAATATAATTGACAAAATGTGCTGCTTACAGTGGATCAGGGGTGGTCAGTTAGTGGCATGTGGACCCCAGGCTCCTGCCTGACTGCCACTTCTCACTTCTCTCTGGCTGCAGGAGCAGCTAAGGCAGGGGCAGGCAATTATTTCAGGCAGGGGGCTGCTTGCTGAGTTTTGGCAAGCCATCAAGGCTCACATGACAGGCAGCCAGAGGCAGATAAATATTAATTGTCTAAATTTTTTAGGGGCCCTGCAGGCCAGATAAAATGGCCTGGTGGGCTGCATCCGGCCCGTGGGTCACATTTTGCCCACCCTTGAACTAGGGGCTCCAGGCTCCTCCTCCTTCCTCTGGCTTTTGCTGCCTACCCCTGCTGCAAGGAGTGAGGTGATTAAAGCTGAAGGTGAGCCTGGGGCCACACTAGTGCATGGTGGTGGTGGGAGAATGTTTGTATGTGTGCACAGTGCAGTGGTGAGCAGGGCTGGGTGCAGCAGTGTAGTGGCTGCCCACGCAGTGCAGCAGGGGTGTCTGTGCAGTGCAGGAAGCACAGGTCCTGTCTGGTTACACTGCTGTGGTCCACAGGTATGCAGCCCTGCTGGTGTCGCCTATGGGGCATTTGGTCCCCAACCATTTAGTAGCTAGACACCTCTTTTGTAGATTGTTGATTTTAATGTACTGTCACTTGATCTTCTTGTTGCAGGACTAGCGGATCCTTTGGCATTACCACAGGCTGTTGCTGCTTATCAAGGTTGTCATTTTATTGGCATGCCCGAATGTGAGGTAAAATCCTCATGTGATTTGGTTGACCAGACATATATACCTGTTTTAACTAAGTTATATTTTTCTTGGCACTCTTGATTTCTTTCCTAAATAAACACAGCCACATAGTTTAATATTCTAATGGTATGGACATCTGTTTACTCTGGAGTAAGCTGATTTTACTCTGTGATAGAAGTGGAGCAGACACATGATTTATTGCCTTACACTGATGCAGTTACTCTACTTGCAGGGTAAAGTCACTCCTTGAGAGTGAAGAGAAATGGTACAAGAGTGTAAGTTACAGCGGTGTATCGTTTGTCTGCTCTTACTTAGTTTTATCCAGGGAAGAATCTTTTTGCTCACTGTAGGCAGGCTGTCTAGCTCCTGAAAGCTAGGCCTTTAATAGTACCTGCTATATTGTGTAGCCCAGGGGTTGGCAACCCCGGCACGCGTGCTGAGCGTGGCACGTGAGGCCATTTTGCTTGGCACGCTGCAGCCAGCCCCAGTTCCGGGAAGCTGCTGCCAGCGACGGAGCCTGGACTGCTCCCAGTAGGGCTTGCAGCATCCCAGCTGCCTGCTTTCAGCCGCCAACCGGGATCCCGGCTGGCAGCAGCTCCCCAGAGCCGGAGCGGCTGCAGCCGGGAGGCTCTAAACAGCTGTGCCGGGCTCCTGCATCAGCTCCACATCGGCGTGTGCAGGTGTGCCTTGGAGTGGGCAGTGGGGACGGGGCTTGAGGCAGCACAGCCCCAGTCTCTCCCCTGCTTCCAGTACAGAGGTGATAAGCCAGGCACAGCTGTTTGTAGCCAGCCTGGGCTCTGGACAGCTG
>NW_017728992.1:44576449-44597254 GCF_001723915.1 Gavialis gangeticus | reverse complement strand
AGAAGTTAGACTTTTATTAAATAAAAAAGCTTTGAGGTTCTCAAATATCCAAAGTCTTAGAGATTTCCAATTTTCTGATTATAGAAGCTAAGCAAACAAGTCTTCTTGACTTGAAGAATTTAGCTCTCTCTAGCTGGCACTCGGCTTTGAGGAACGTAGATGGCTTATGCACCATGATTCTACAATCTTGTTGAATGTGAATTAGTCATCTCCTTATGTTATCCACAGTTCCAGTATCTGAGATTCTGGTATTTGGAATGCAATTCTGAAATATACACGTGCAACCTTCCTTTCAGTAGTGGGTGGCTGACTTGGTAATATAATTGACAAAATGTGCTGCTTACAGTGGATCAGGGGTGGTCAGTTAGTGGCATGTGGACCCCAGGCTCCTGCCTGACTGCCACTTCTCACTTCTCTCTGGCTGCAGGAGCAGCTAAGGCAGGGGCAGGCAATTATTTCAGGCAGGGGGCTGCTTGCTGAGTTTTGGCAAGCCATCAAGGCTCACATGACAGGCAGCCAGAGGCAGATAAATATTAATTGTCTAAATTTTTTAGGGGCCCTGCAGGCCAGATAAAATGGCCTGGTGGGCTGCATCCGGCCCGTGGGTCACATTTTGCCCACCCTTGAACTAGGGGCTCCAGGCTCCTCCTCCTTCCTCTGGCTTTTGCTGCCTACCCCTGCTGCAAGGAGTGAGGTGATTAAAGCTGAAGGTGAGCCTGGGGCCACACTAGTGCATGGTGGTGGTGGGAGAATGTTTGTATGTGTGCACAGTGCAGTGGTGAGCAGGGCTGGGTGCAGCAGTGTAGTGGCTGCCCACGCAGTGCAGCAGGGGTGTCTGTGCAGTGCAGGAAGCACAGGTCCTGTCTGGTTACACTGCTGTGGTCCACAGGTATGCAGCCCTGCTGGTGTCGCCTATGGGGCATTTGGTCCCCAACCATTTAGTAGCTAGACACCTCTTTTGTAGATTGTTGATTTTAATGTACTGTCACTTGATCTTCTTGTTGCAGGACTAGCGGATCCTTTGGCATTACCACAGGCTGTTGCTGCTTATCAAGGTTGTCATTTTATTGGCATGCCCGAATGTGAGGTAAAATCCTCATGTGATTTGGTTGACCAGACATATATACCTGTTTTAACTAAGTTATATTTTTCTTGGCACTCTTGATTTCTTTCCTAAATAAACACAGCCACATAGTTTAATATTCTAATGGTATGGACATCTGTTTACTCTGGAGTAAGCTGATTTTACTCTGTGATAGAAGTGGAGCAGACACATGATTTATTGCCTTACACTGATGCAGTTACTCTACTTGCAGGGTAAAGTCACTCCTTGAGAGTGAAGAGAAATGGTACAAGAGTGTAAGTTACAGCGGTGTATCGTTTGTCTGCTCTTACTTAGTTTTATCCAGGGAAGAATCTTTTTGCTCACTGTAGGCAGGCTGTCTAGCTCCTGAAAGCTAGGCCTTTAATAGTACCTGCTATATTGTGTAGCCCAGGGGTTGGCAACCCCGGCACGCGTGCTGAGCGTGGCACGTGAGGCCATTTTGCTTGGCACGCTGCAGCCAGCCCCAGTTCCGGGAAGCTGCTGCCAGCGACGGAGCCTGGACTGCTCCCAGTAGGGCTTGCAGCATCCCAGCTGCCTGCTTTCAGCCGCCAACCGGGATCCCGGCTGGCAGCAGCTCCCCAGAGCCGGAGCGGCTGCAGCCGGGAGGCTCTAAACAGCTGTGCCGGGCTCCTGCATCAGCTCCACATCGGCGTGTGCAGGTGTGCCTTGGAGTGGGCAGTGGGGACGGGGCTTGAGGCAGCACAGCCCCAGTCTCTCCCCTGCTTCCAGTACAGAGGTGATAAGCCAGGCACAGCTGTTTGTAGCCAGCCTGGGCTCTGGACAGCTGCAGCTGGGGGGAAGGGGCTTTGGGTGAGGGGCAAGGGGCAGCAGGGGTGGGGGACAAGGGGCTTTGGGTAGGGGGCAGGGGGCTGGAGGGCAGAGGCTTTGGGTGGGGGGCAAGGGACAGCAGGACTGGGAGCCAGGGCTTTGGGCGGGGGGCAAGGGGCAGTAGGGCTGGGAGGCAGAGGCTTTGGGTGGGGGGCAAGGGGCACAAGCAGGGCATCCTGCCATGTACCCCTTGTCCTCATTTTGCTTTTCTGCCATGCTGGCACTCTGGCACCTTCCAAAGTAGGCATTATGGTGTTTTTTGGCACTCCAGCCAAAAAACATTGCCTGCCCCTGGTGTAGCCAATTGATTGTTTGTCTGTTCTTTACTACAAAGAAAAAGATCAAGTGTAGTTTCAGCCTCTTGTGGGCTAAGATTGAGTGCAGGGAGTATCTGAAACCCTGGACCAAAGAGTCTGGGATGAAGGATGCTTGCCTGTAGTATCTGGTGGTATCCGAGCCCCAAGACCTCTGGGTTTGTGCCTGCACGTAGGATGCCTGCCAATGGATTTAGGAGTATCTGAAGTCCCAGGGTGCTAGGTCTGGGATGGAGGAAGCTTGCCAGTTGTAGCACCATGGTGTTCAGAACGATTGAGTTCTGCCTGCTCCATTGATATGGTTTTTGGAATGATTGAGTTCTGCTCAACCAATATGATTTGGAACTGATTTGGCTAATTTGACCTGGAATATGAAATATATTAGTATAAAAAACAAAATTACTTTGTAGTAATTGACGATTTGCCCAAACCCTAAGTTAACAACTCCTTTTTTTGGTTTTCAGATACCCATATTATGCAGAAATTTATCATTACTATTTAACATTCATGTTGTTGTAGCACAGAGACCAAGTTAAGGTGCTATGTGATGTACAAATCAGATGACTGTTACTGCCTAAAAGACCTTGCAGTCTAAAAGTCATACCATTTTATGGTGTCTGACTGGTGAACTGTTAAGGAAGAAATGGAGATCCTTGAAGTTAGGTTTTTATTTAAACAAAGAGTCTCTGAGGTTCTCAAATATCCAATATTAGAGATTTCCAATTTTCTGATGGTTATAGAAGCTAAGCTGACCAGTTTTCTTGACTTCCAGAATCCAGCTTTTCCTAGCTAGCGCACAGTTTTCAGGCACTTGGCTGGCTCATGCTCTTTGACTCCACAAGGCTCTAGGATATATACCAATCTAAAAGTTGATACCATTTTTGCTCCATGTTTCAGGTTCTACTAGCTCAGTGTGTAGTCTACTTTGCCAGAGCACCCAAGTCTATAGAGATATATGGAGCATACAGCAAAGTCAAAGAATGCCTGAGAAGCCACCAGGGACCACTTCCTCCTGTTCCACTGCACTTGAGAAATGCTCCAACCAGACTCATGAAAGACTTGGGATATGGAAAAGGCTATAAATATAACCCCATGTACAAGGAGCCTGTAAACCAAGATTATCTGCCTGAAGAGCTGAAAGGAATTGACTTTTTTAAGGAAAGAAGAAAGTAAATGTGTTGAAGTATCTTCCCTTTTTATGAAGGATGTGTCTGCATTCAAATGCAATGTCAAAATTATTAAGCCATTGGGCCAATGATGATCCTTTTATGCTTCAGGTTTATAAATGTTTCCATGTGTTTTAAAAAATATACAGTAACACAATTTGGGAAGACAAAGGTGAATTTTATTAGCTTAATACACAAACAATGTGTTTTGCCTATTAAGAAAAATATACATAAGGCTTAAGAGAAGAAACTGTTAGAAAAGTGCAATGAAAGACTTTTCTTACTAAAAAAAGACCCTGCCTTACTTGCTTCAAATCTTGAGGATATAACTTTTTCCATTTTTTCAGTGCATTTCAATAATGAAATTAAATTGCAGAAAATTATAAAATGTAAAACAAAATGTAATTACAATGTAATAGTCATGATTATATTTTATTTCTGAAATTGTTTTATAAGATTTCATAACCAATAAAGTTGTTCCAAAATACTGAAAATTATTTATTTGTGTATTTTTAAACATTCATGTTAGCAGTGGGGTTTTTGACATCATTTTGGGGAGGGTCTTTTACTTTTAATTAGCTACTTTAATGTTAATTGTAGCTCTTCTGCCACTAATCAATGCTTTATTTGTAAACACCTTTGATAAATGGATCCTAGATATTTCATTGGCAAGTTACTGTCTTCAGCAGCACAGTGCAAATCTGCTACCAGAGTTGCTAACATTAAAGGAGGGTGCTTGATACAGTATAACTGAACAAGAGTACTGTCTGCTTAATTTCATTTTTAAATGTTTTATCACATTTTATTAAAACAGTGCAACAGCAGTAGGATGGAATGCGGGAGACACCTGGGTAAAGGTACCATGCAAGGTAGCTGAAAGCTCATTGTCTCTTCCAACTACAGGCAGTTCTCGACTTACAATGTTTTGAGTTACAATGTTTCTAAATTGACACTCTGAGGTCAGTTTCAACTTTACAACTCTTGATCTGATGCGACGCCACGCCAGCAAACAAGTTGCTGTCTCATCCATCGCCCTGGAGAACATCTATCCAAACTTCCTTGGACACTTCCTTTAATAAAGCAGGCAAGACTCCAGAAAAACCTGTAGCCAAAACTCCTAAGAAGAATGCAGCCAAGAACCCTTCAGAAAGTCCAACCAAGAGCCTTTCAAAAAGTCCAGCAAAGTTGCATCAAAGAAGTCCTTCCAAATCAATATGATTGCTGTTTATATTATAAATACATTAATGCAGCTACATTACTCAGCTATAATTGATCAAGTACAAAATTCTGAGTTATTTTTGGTGAAAATAGGGTAACGGGCCTTGGTTCAGGAACCAATCCCCCATTTATAATATTGTTTCCTATGGGAAAATCGGTTCTGAGTTGCAATGTTTTGACTTTAGCCGCCATTTTCAGGAACCAATTGTGTCGTAAGTCTGAGGACTGCCTGTAGACAGTTGGCCCAATAGAAGTTATCACTCATACAAATCTTTACCTCCTGTAATCAATTCAGATGATGTATCTCAAAAAGGTGAGTTCTGTTTGTGGTCATGTAGAATATATTAAGTAAGATCCTGTGCTATCCTAATTCTGAACAATTCCCAATGCTGCAGAGTAAAGCCAAGCACTAGTATTTCAGATAAACAGTTTAATTACTGAAAAATACAGTGTCAGGTCAATGAACTATTTTTGCCCAACTTGTTATCTGTTTTTATCCAAAAAGAAAAAAATGGCAAAGTTTGAATAATTTTTGCCTTCATTATTTTTTTTTAAAAAGAACATTTGGATTTTTTAAGTATGGAGTAAAACCTACTTTGTGTCTACTTGTTTTAGTTAATCCTTAAGAGAAACTGACTGCTGTGAACCTAGGATACTAAGAACTAGTAAAAGCTTAATCTAATCTTAACTGGCGAAGTAAGGAAAAATATCTTCTGTTGCAACAGTATTGAACTGCTTGCTTGTTTGTACAATGTATGTATGGTGCAACCCAGCCATCTGCTGGTCAGCTACCTGAGGCATACAGATCACAGCTAGTATTAGAAATATATGTATATTACTACTCTTTCTGTAGGAAATGGGCTGATTTTAGAGAGCAAGCCATGACCCCGTTAGTCTGGAATCAATCATGGAACTTTTTAAAATCATTCAGTACATTTTAAGCATACAGGAGAAGGTAAATGGATAAGGTTCCAGATGAGCCCAGGTACTTAGGTGTCCATAACTTCAATTGTGCAATTTCATTGACTGTTTAAAGATACTTGCTGAACTGGGGCCTAAACCTGAATATAAGTGAGACCTAGTAAAGCTACAATGTACCTCAAAGTCTTTTTTTTAAACTGATTTTTTTTTATTTTAATGTTCTTTCAGGATGGTATTGGAACCATAAAAAGTAAAACATCTGTAAGTAAAAAGGGAGAAATGTCTACACCTTGTGAAGCTTGTTCATTCACTTTTGTGATACAGCAAACAACAAAACTAGAAAAATCTCTGTCAACAGCACTCTGGATTTCTATCCAAGGTGACAGAGTAAATAGCATATTCCAACAGGGCCAATAAAGAGAAAAACCATCTGTGGCCGTTCACTTACTTTGCAAGTAGCTTTGCCTAAAGTAGATGAGTAATCAGCCTCATTAGCTGTTGGTAAGTATCTATGTAAAGTTAATCTAGCTCAAGAACGACATGACGGGGAATCTGGCAGGAAGTACATAACAATGAATGTGCAGATTTGTTTGGAATAGCATTCTCCTCTCTTACATTTGTTGGTGAGTCATAGACCAAGGTTTAAAGGACATTCCTGGTCCTTGTTATTACTTGGATGATATGGTCCCAGGACTTTGTGATGGAAATCACTTCTTGAGGTGCTCAAAGGTCTGGGTATGGCTTGGAGCAAACAGGGAAAAATATCAAAGACTTTTAAGTATTGTCATCATCCTGTTGAGGAAGTTTGGCTGCATAAATATCAAGAAAAATTAGAAGTTATGCTTAAGGTAGTCCTGCTACAAAATATATCACAATTTCATTCTTTTTTTTTCTGGGAATGGACAGATGGTTCTTGCATAATACAAATACATTTGTTGCACAATAGACAGAAATTGTTTTTGGCCCACCAAAGGCTTCTGATGAGGCCGAGGCATAAAACATCCAATGAGTCCCTAACATGCTACAGTGCATTGTTACCGGTAAAGTTAGTTTGTGATGCTTTCTCACAGGCAATAGAAGCAGTACTCTGAACTTTGCAAAATATACCTATGCTCAGTTAGTATATTCAATTTTTAAAATGAAAATAACAGTAATGGTTATGGACTGATTAATGGTGATGTCCTTGGATAGTCCCCGTTACTATATTAAGTTTAAACCTACCCACCACATGTGAGTTCAGATTGCTTGTCATGCTGCCATTAGCACTGGCAGGTAAGGATACTGAAGTGTAACCAGAGAATCAGCATATTCTGTGTGGTACAAAGTGAACCAATGCCACTGACAAATGCCATGACACATGAAACTAAAAAAGAGGTGCAGTGTTAGTTGGATTCATGCCGCAAAATAGTTGTTCCCAGCTTCTTTCTCTCAGAAGAAACCCTAGCTAAGTGCATATCAGTGTTGCCTATTGGGTAGCATCTGAGAAGTTATTCCTGTGAGGTTAGGTCCCACACAGTCCAGGAATGACACAAAAGCCATTTTAGGAAAGTATGGAGCAAGAGTTTAGTGCAGCTATTGATTAAGAATTGATGTACAAATAGAGAAATTGCCAAAGCCATTACGAGCTTGTCAGCAAACCTAACAGATGCTTTTAAACGTGCCTCTTTACATCTTTGAAAGTTTCTGTTTATCCCATGGCAGCAAAACTTCATAAGCTTTACTGGACTATTTGGGGCATGTTTTTGATTGCAACTGATGCCTGTGCTTAGCTTTTGACCAGCTTCATTTGCATAAATTGCAGTGCATTTTTCCATCTATTGAATGTGGCTGTTTATGTAGCATTTTTCTTATGATACACTGAATGAGACATGGCAGGAATTGTTCATGTTATGTCTTGTATGAGGGTCACTTGCTGCATTCGTAGTATACTTTGGTGCATAACAACACTCTGATTAAACCAAAGAGGTCTTAATGGGCTGTGTTCTAAAGATGAAGAATGCTCTGTCTTAGATTGCAAAAGGACTACAAAATAGCTTAAGTCAAGTTAGACTGAGAAGCAAAGCCAAGGGAAGAATCATAGAAAATGAGGATTGGAAGGGACCTCAGGAGGTCATCTAGTCCAACTGCCTGCTCTGCTTAAAGTAGGACCAGCCTCAACTAGATCATCCCAGCCAAAGCTTTATCTAGCTGGGGTTTGAAAATCCCCAAGGATGGAGCTTCCACCACCTCTGGGTAACCTGTTTTGGTGTTTTATTACCCTCCTAGTGAGAAAATTCTTCCTAATATCTTACCTAAACTTCCCTTGCTGTAAATTGAGACCATTGCTCCTTGTTTTGTCACCAGTGAGAATAGCCTAGCTCTATCCTCTTTCAAACCCCACTTCAGGCAAAAGAAAGGAACAGGTGAGAAAACCATAAACAAGACGACTTCAGGATGTAGGCAAAACATCTGCTAAGCTAGCGTGGTCAGCTTTGTACTGCCTAGAACTACTAGTCTGCTACCAGTTTGATCTAGTTTAACTTTAAAAATAGTAACATAGCTGGGACATAAGTAGATTTATTTCCTTGGTAACAAGCAAGGTTTATTAGATAAATACTTTATTAATATGAATTCTGTCTTATGGCTATTAGGCACAAATTTTATATTTGCTAGCCATAGGTAGCAAGCTTTTGAAGTTGGGACAGGTAATTGAGCATAAAAACCTTTGCTCTTCACTCCTGAATTCTGGTTCTTGTGAAACTTTCCATCTTTAGGTGAACCAAGATCAGCACTGAAATATAGAAATTTTAAAACCTTTTAACATTTTTTAAAGTAAGATATTCTTTTTCCCTGGTAAAAAACACTGATAGATGCTTGGCCTAAGATTTCATGACTCACTAAATTTAACTTTTGTTTGTTTCAGGGACTAATGATGCTGTTGTTCCTTTAGGTTAATGAACATCTGATTGCTTTTAACTAGTGGTTTGAGATACCTTACCTGTATTGTCTTATCAGTGATGTATACTATTTGTATTTTAATAAACAACCTGTATATGGCCCCCAAAGTGTTAGCATGTGTCCTGTGGGTTCCTGCCCAACCACCACTTCTGCTATGGCAGCCAGATTCTTCAGGCTTTCCCTCTCTCTTCCAGCCTCTACTTCCCGCCCTGGTCCTGAGGACAGGATAGCACAGGAGGCAGCTGGAAGGAGCTCTGCTGGCTGCACCAAGAACTCCCTAGCAGCAGCAGAGAAGCTGCTTTTCCCCCATGCCAAGCAACAGTTTTTGCCCAGTATCTGCTGCTACTGAGCTTGGATGGGCAAGTCCAGAGCAGGTGTGGGGTGCACTGTGTCAGGACTTTGTGCACAGGTCTCTGTCTGGTACTGTGGGGCTGGGGGCAGCAGCAGCTGGAAGGAGCCACCGCTGCCTAGAAAGGCAGTCCAGCTGTGGAGCTGCCCCAGCGCCGCTGCATGCTCAGGTGACTGCAGGCTATGCCATCGGTGGGTGGCACCTGGGCAAAGTATCTGCTGCAGACCATATTTTGTCCACCCCTGCTCTATAGTGACCAGGGTTAGACTGCACCTCCATGACCAGAGGTTTATATGCTCCCAAGCCTGGCCCCATTTCAGTCATCTGGCCCAATTCTCTGCTGTTGGGTCCCAGGTGTGGCCAATTCCCTCATCAGCAGCCTGGTGTAATGTGGCCAGTGGCTCAATAAACACAGGTGGCTCATTCTCAGCTCTTTGACACCTGGCTTTCTACAATGTAGACATGGTATGTTCCCCTAGTATTAGATCATAAAAGGTGATTGAAGATGCTGGCTCTACTGGCCAGGGACTTCATGCCTCACCCATTTCACTCTTGATTTTCCACTTCTCTCAGATTAGGATTCTTTATAGAAAGTTCTCTAAAGCTTTGGAAATGTGGCCTCTGCAACTGATCCCATGTGGCATTTAAACACAGTTGCATTAGAGACAGGGAAAGATATATTACTGAGTCAAGTATAAAGCTTTGTTTGCTAGGTCCAGTTGCTTTTACTGGTTAACACACATGATAACCGCAATGTACGTCCCCTTTTGTAATATTTTGAATAAACCTGAATAAAACATGGTGACCACCAGAGGGCAGTATAGTTTACCAAAAGCTAAATGGTTTCATGTCCTGTTATATTTCTGAGCCTCTCTCATACAGAGAGAATATAATTTAGTACATGAATATAATGTAGTAAATCTATAGTTTAGTATAAGGTCTAATGAAATATTGATACCTCCAAATGAAAGTTATATTTTCAAAGCCGGATAAACAGATTTCTTTTTTTAATGGAAAAAGACCTGCCTGATCTTTTAAATGTTTGAATCTTCTTTCCAATTTTCAATGCACCTAGTTTAATCTCTCAGTGTCTACTTCTCTTAATTCCTGGGTCTGCCCAATGTAAGGCCAATATTTCTGCTTCTCCACTAATTTGTATGGAGATTGCTCTCTGAAATCTGGTTGACCCAAAGCATTCAAAACATGCCAGACACCAAATAAGTAGGGATCTACTTAATTCCGCCTGTTGCAGGCCACTTGAGGAGACCTATACCATTTTTGTGCTCTCTTTGTGGTGCCCCTTCCCTGCCCCTGCTGATTGGCTGAGAGGGCCTGGAAGTCCTACCCCTTACTGCTGATTGGCCAAGGGGCCAAAACCCTACTTACACAGAAAACCAGCTGAAACAACTGATGCATTAATCTAAGCAATCAATTAAATCTACATAGAAATATCTTACGAAAATATCTTATGTAAATAAATCTATGCACAATATGAACTGAAACTAATATAATCTTAACTTTATTTACTGGCGTTCTACAAGTTTAGGAAGCAATTTTAGGAAATTTATATTTAATCACAAGCGATACTGGTAGAAGTCAAATGTTTGAAAATATTAAATACATTTGGAGTGTGTGGAAAAAAAGGAGTTAAAATGGTGCTCAGTGCCATAATGTGTTAAGATCTCACAATGAAGCGATTAACATTCTATGAATAAAATTAATTATGCGTTAACTCTGAAGTTCAATATATCTGCATACCAAATGTTACACAGCAGCCCTTTTCCCCAAACCCAAGGATTTTGGATGCAGTATTGACCCATGTCATACTAAATAACGCTAACCTTGATAGAAACAATTCATCATATTACTTGTTAAATGCTAGCATGCAGTATTCACCAGCAGTTGCAGCTGACATCCTGTCTCTGCAGTGTAAACACCTGTCCATATGTTGAGATCACATTTTCTGCAGCCACTGAATGGTTAGAATGGTAAGGCAGTATATTGCTAAGTTGTAGAGATGTGGAAACCAGTCACAAATAAGCTCCCAAAACACAGTCATGGGCATTTGCCACTCTTTGACAAGGTTCACATAAGCAGTATGTTTGCTGGCATGGTCTTTTCCCCATGCAGGGATTGATTTCACTAGCTGAGGGTCACAGCTCACAACAGACACCTGGTTGAGTGAACAGCACAAAATGTGAACAGCACCGAAAAAGGAGGCAAACAGTTGTTTAAAACATGGTGAATGTAACCGATTGTCCTTGTAGTATTGATTCAACTTCATAGCTACTGCCTGGAACAGTTCTTGTCTCCACTAGTTTTCAACGTTGACAGTTTGAAAGCTGTTGTGATGCCATGTCTTCGACCCAACTCATCAGATCCATCAGCTTAGTGTGCGCATGATGGATTACAGCCTGCCAGCCTTGAAAGCACATCAGAAGCTCCGTTAACCAGACAGCATTTTCAGCCACAAACATCACTTGATTTTCAATGTTTCTCTTTCTGATCGCGTAGTTTAAGCATACACTGTGCGTCCAGTGTGATTTCCAGCTCATTGCTCATGAATTGCTAGTAGTACTTCATATTCTTAGAGTGATAATAAACTGCATTACACCACAAATTTCACCTTGTAAGAACTGGCTCTGGTGGAAGTCACATGTAGATCCCTCACTTTGATTGGCAATGGACTCCCTGTACTGTAGCTTATGGCCTGGACAATGTTTGAAGGCTTTCTAAAGGAAGAAACCATGTGCGCTAAGTGTCACTTACTAAACACAGAACATGCATATTGTAGGTGACATGAATTGCATTGGGGAGCATTCCTTGGAGCACATCGGAGAAATCTTTGCACATACATACGACACTGCCAGACAGAAATGCTGAGATCTTGTTAAAATCTAAGCTACAGTTTACAACAGCTTTCACTACAGCTAGTACCACAGTAGAAAAATTGACAGGCACAAGGTGAACTTGCTCTGCTTGAAAAACAAAGTTTGTGGTCTGTCCAGATCCCAGGTACAAATAAAATGTGCTAGACATAAGTTATTTTGAGGGTCTGCAGCTTCATCAGCTACAATTAAGATGAATTTATATTCTGCCGGTGTAGCTTTTGTAGACTGTATATGCGAAGCAATCATGGCAGGTAGAGAGTCCTGGCAAAGATTGTCCACACACGGAAAACATTCACCATTTGGCATGTTTTTCTTCAAGTTCCCCCTTAATTTAGGGTTGTCAGTTTTATGCATAGGGATGCTTATGACTATAATGTACCCCCCCTCTTTTTGTCACACTGCTTTCGTAACCCCTTTAAACATTGACGATAAGGTCATTTGTTTTTTGGTCTCTTTCAGCCCCTACAGCAGCCTTGTGCTCCATGTGCAATTTGGTGGTGATAAATGCTGTTTTTCCTCACCCCATCCAGACTCACATTGCATGATGAACAGAACAATTTCCCAGCGTCTGCATGCAAGGTTCCTGCAGGGTATGCCTTACGTGATCCATAGGTGAAATGTTCTTAGTTTTAAGGAAATTTCTTTTACTCATCATCTTCAGACATCAATGCCTGCACTGCCTCTGGCTGTTTGAAAGATGGTGCTGCAATCCTCTCATTTCCTTGACTGGAGACTTTACTGAGCCCGTGTCACTGGCTTAGCCTATCACTAGCTTTCTCGGTGAAACCACGTGCTCTGGCTGCAGGGATTGCCATGATTTCCTTTGTACTCTGGTTGTTATTGCAAGATTGCCATTTTCACAGGGTTCATACAAGCCACTTTTTTTCATGGTTTCTGTGAAAAACACTAAACTGTGAAGAGGGTAGATCCCTACAAATACAGGATAGCCTCAAAAAAATTGTAAGGCTTTAAAAAACTACATTTGGCTTTGAACCTTTGTTGGAACCTTTAGAATGTGTGTTCTGAAGCTTGCAGGAAGTGAAACTTTTTAAAGAAAGCTGAGATTCTGGTGTATTCATGTGCTCTGGATCCCAGATATGTGAAGGAAACATAAAATATTTAAAAAATTGTAATAAAATATCACAAGAACAGAGAACAATACCAGTCTAGGTGCTGCTTTTCAAAGCATTCCATATATGGCACCTAGGGACCGAATGCAAAAAAAATTGCTCCAATATTTTACTAGCAAAGGTCACTCTGGAGAGAGAGAATTCTCTATGCCCAAGAAGCTTCAAAGCCAGTCCACTATTACATGGGGCACAACTGGGGCTGAGATTCCTAACGGCTGCAGGCCCAAGTATTTAGGGATATCATATTTATTCCCTAGATATGTGAGAATGAGAACCTGTCTACATGTTACATTTATGCCGCAATTAAAGTGTTAATCGCAGCATAAGTGGCAAAGGTGCTACATGTACACCCAAGTTAAGACACCAAAAATAAACCAGCCATAAAAACATTCCATGTATAATATAGAAAATTTTAATTTCTGGTTTGTATGGCACCTTAAATTAAACACATGGCATACTGTAAAAGCCAGTCCCAGTGCTGTCCCTGAACTGCAGCCAACAATCCACTGATTATCAGCTCTGGCTCCAGGACACCGCTGGGTCACAGTAGGCTCTTTCAGCCTGATTATGATTCTGGATTCCCTCTGCACTGGTAAGCAGAAAGGAGGCATGGCAGGAGGTGCAATTTTTGGGATCCAGGTTCAGATCCCATAGCACCTTTAAATGAACTTGTCAGAACCCTGACAGTTACTTTTTTTCAATAGATAATTATCTAATAACAGAAAATTAATTATTTTTTGTCAGCAACTTGAGGGGTCATGTAAGAGATTTCATGGAATACAAACAAATACTAGGGCTAAAAGGTATTAAGTAAGTAAAGGTTCCCAAGAAGGAAAAATAAATCAATTATTGGGTAATCATTTTATCATGAAATGCAGATTTAAATTAAAATTGTTAAAGACACAAACACATGAGCCTCAAATTTCAACCTTTGGACCTAAATTCTTTTCAATTCAAAGGCAAAATCTCTGTTGGTTTCAGTAGAAATTAATCAGATAGTAAACTATGTTTTTCTGTTATGGGGAAGCATACCTGCCAAGGAAAAGTATGCTTTGTGTTGGGTTATGCCGGATGAAGAAAAGGAAAGGATGGTCAGCTGTGAAATGCTCTTCCATAAACATGCAGAGTGCAATTACGCCAGCTGTGGCAGCTGCAGCTTCTGTGCCTTCTTCATTCACTTCCACAAAAGACTTGTGAACAATTTTAGACAGAAAAAGGTCTCGTGCACCTGACATTCCAGACAAGTCAGCCTTGCTACTATCAAATATATCCAGAAAGCCCAGACTTGACAAACTGGATTTAAGGTCATAGCTGTCTTCCAGCTTAAATTTAGGCAGATGCACGTGAACATCAATGGGCTGCATATTTTGTGGTTTTGTCCATTCCCAAAGCTTTTCAAAGGTGAGCTGCTTCTCTAGCTGGAATTACAAATGCAGGAATCATTATACATCACCACCGTAAAAGTATCCCATTTCCAAAAGCTCTTGAAGTGCTTTACTGAAAGCACACTGTAAATACAGATACACATGAAGTATCAATATAAGAACAGTAATGTACACATACTGATTTCTATTGTCATAGTAACTGTATTAAATGCAGTGAAGTTATTCCAAAGTGACACTAAGGTAATGAAAATCAGAACCTGAAAAAGTATCCACCAATAACAACAATTATAAATGATCAAGGAGACCAGAGAAGAACCACAATCTTTCTTGTTTGAAAGCAGAGAAAATAAGGTTTTCAGAACTACTGGAAGGTGAAGTCTAGTATTAATAAAAGAATTCAAGTCAACCACCATATGCAACGTTTGTTACAGTCCCTCAGCTGCAGTTTTGCACATCTCACTCCACATGAGTAAGGACAGCAAAAATCAGCATGGGGACTTGCTCTGGTTGATTATTAGTTTGAAAGTGTTTTTATGCAGCACTTCAGCAATGTGAAGGCTTCTAGGACTTTAATGTTGGCTGCCTGTGGGCCCCTTTGGGATCCAGACACTCACCCCTAACATTGCCAGTACAGAAGAAATCAGTATTGAATTCTTTACATTCTCTCTTCAGCCCCAAATAATCCCTCTACCCTAGGCTAAGCCTCCTGTAAATAGCTATGTAAGAGCAATTGTCAAATTCCTCCAACACCACATTTAAAGCTGAACCCTGGCTCAGAATCCTTGGCAAGTTTGTGAGGACTTTCCTAGGACAATGATAGTTAGGGGTTTTCCACAATCATTAATAATTACTGTTCGTTATGCTATTGTAATAAGTAAATAAAAGTATAAAATAGATATAATGTTGCAATCTGAGATTGGCTTGTACAAATCACCTGTTGTAATCCAGTGGTATCATCTTTTATTTCATCAGGTAACAAGATGATCATGCTAAGTTCGTCTCCATCATAGGGAAGTTCTAACACACGACACTCCAGTTCACAGATATACCCAAATGGAAATTTCTTTTTCTGATGCATCATTTTCACTGTCTTTGTTTCATTCTGGGCAGTTTAAGAAATACAGAAAAAAAGGGAAAACAAATACAAAACATACTCAGTTTAAGATACTGACAGGGAACTGCCAAGTTTAAAATGAGATACTCTTCACATACGTGTTATTAACAACCTCGCTCATTAGAGATTGGCAACATGGGGCTCATGGGCTGAATCTAGCCCGGTTTTGCTTATGCTTGGAGCTGTGTCTGTGCTCACACTTGGGCCAGGCAGCAAAGAGCTGTGCTGGGGCTGGGCAGATGGAACCTTTCTCCAACCCTCAGCTCCCTGGTTGTGGCATGGGTGCAGCTTGCAGCTGGTGGAAACCTGTGCTGGGGTCAAGTGGCTTCCATCTTTGCCCAAGCTGCAGCTGAGAAGTGGTGGGGAAGAGGTGGAGACCAAGTGGTGAAGAGAATTGGCAGCAGGACAGACAAAGCTTCCAGCTGCCTGACCCTGGTGTAGCTTACCACCAGCTGGAAGCTGCTTCTGTGCCACAAGTGGGGGTGAGGGGCTAGAAGAAGTGTTGGCAGTGTCACAGGCACATCTCTCAGCTGTCAGCCCTGGCATGGGCACAGGGAAACCCCCTCCTTCTTTACAGGCACACTGCTGAACCCATCCAGCCCAAGCTGGACTGGAGGTGGGTTGTTCCAGGGCCCTGCTACATGTTCAAATTAAAGCTGGACAGAAACCAGCTATAAAGTTGTTACATATTGTCAAGCACTAACTTTGTGACAGCCTGGCTCTATATAGCTGGATAGACATTTTTATGGACACACACTGCCCCGTGCCTGCAGACACACATGCGCGCACACACTGCCCTGTGCCTGCAGACGCACATGTGCGCACACACTGCCCTCCGTATCAGCACGGAGACACTACTTCACAGTCAGGGTGGCTAGGATCTGGAACCAACTTCCAAGGGAAGTGGTGCTCACTCCTACCCTGGGGGGTCTTCAAAAGGAGGCTAGATAGACACCTTGTTGGGGTCATTTGACCCCAGCATTCTTCCCTGCTCATGGCAGGTGGTTGGACTTGATCTGCTCAGGTCCCTTCCGATCCTACCAACTATGAAACTATGGTGTGATAATTACTTTGCAAATGTGGCCGGTCTAAATGTAATGCATAATTTACCAGTTAATTGCATAATATATGTAACTATGTAATGTGTGGCAGGAGCCTTAGTTTACTGCTTTGACAAAATGAACTAGGACAGATTCTTCATGGCATTTCTCCAGTTGCAAAATAGATGAGAAAGGGGCAGACAAAGTCCATGAAGTATATTCTCACTCAGTATAAAGCTAATTGATAGCTTTTCAGAGTGCCATTATATAAAAGGAGCTTAGCTAAAATTCCCTGCAGCCTTACTATGCTCAGGTGGTATAAATGCTCAGAAGGAGGCACTATAATTTAGCACAGTATAGAGCAGTGTTGCTTTAAATGGTTTGAGGGACAAGACAAAGGCAAAACAAATGGAGCAGAGGTCTGTTAATGCCCCATTTTTTTCCATTCTTCAATTCTGGCACAAATGTAGGAATGAGGGAACACAGAATCTAGCCTATTGCCTGTATGAAAATCTTGATATTTAAACAAAAAGCTGCATTAAGTTAAATTTAAAGAAAAAAACCATGACAATATGTCTATTGATATTGACTTTATATTTTTTTAAATAAAACTTTAATTTGGGAAACAAATTACTTCACAACTTCCTGTTTAAAGCTATACCATATGCAAGAAGGTTGCAGAGGTATATACAATACCTTATTTATGTGAAATGGCATTTCTTTGGTATTCTGTTCTTCAAATTTTTCTCCCCATTTACCTTTGAAATAAATAGCATTCACCAGCACCAGTCTGGTTGTGTTATTAAGTGAGCCTTCAGACAACAGATTGGGGATTTTACCTTCAAAAGGAAAAAAAAAATTTCAAATTTTACAATGCATTTTTCTACATTAAAAATATTTATTTAGCAACCAATTTTATAAAAAATACTAAAAACCTCTACTACCTTATTTAAGAAAATATCAGCTTTCCCTCCCCCCATAAAAATGCAGTGTATTTCAGCATCATTCTCTCTCTTGTACTGTACAATGTTACAGGACACATTATTTTAATTCTGTATGCACAATCATTTAAACCCCAGTATAATACTTTAGCTTAAATTTCAAAAGTGACTGGCAATTTGTGAGAAACAAGGTTTCTTTCCCTCTCCCACATTAAGGCTACAACAACACTCCAACCATACTATAATATAGCAAGTTGTGGGTCTCTGCTTTTTGGGTGCCCAATTCAAGACAGCCTAAAGAAAGCTGAATTACAGAAAGTGCTAAGTGGAGATCATCTGAAAGTCAGGCTTCTTTAAGGAACCCAAAGTCTGGCATTCAAAAACATTCAAGAACCTAGCATTTAGGAGTATATGATTTAGAAATTTCCAAACCAGAAGCTTAAACTTAAGTTCCTAAATCCATGTTTAGGCAATCAGTAGAATTAATGTAGAGCATTAGATAGTTATGGATAGCTTGGGATGGATGTTACTATGCTGTAAATATCCTTCCAATATAGCCTTTGATTTTATTGAACATATTTATTATTGGATATTCTCTGACAAAATGGGACTGTTGTAATGGCAGCAGAAAACAAAAACATTCTTATTTCATAGCCATGGAAAGACAACATTTATTTAACTAATCAAAATATCTTACCTTCAGTCTGTTCTTCTACCCACTGGTTAATATGCTTCTCTGCTTCATCAGAAGCATGGAGAAAATCAACCATAGCCAAACTGGCTCCATAAAATATCTGAGTGTTAGCCAAGAAGTCCTAGAATATGGAGCAATAGGGAATAACTTTCATTGCACAATGATAATAAAATCATAAAGATATCTCTGTAACTCAGGGAAGCTGTAGCTCTAGCAGATTCTCTCTTGTCTTAGTGCTGGGGAATACACCTGCTAGTTTATGATTTATGTTTCTTATATCCACAAGTCAGCAACACTAATAACTCGGTGCTCCTATCACATGAACATCTGACCTGGTTGCCTATTACAGATGGTTTGGTATTAGTTTTTCTGAATTGGGTGAGATTCATTTTTGTGCAACGGTCCAAACACGGCTTAGATATCGTGAACTTACTGGTAAAAAAATGTAGGTCTTCTCTCCATACAGACGATTGGCAAGCTTCAACAGATAGGGAGCTCCATGCCTGTTAACATCAGAAGACAGGGTCTGAAATCTTGAATGAAGGTCTTCAGCATCATCATAATGAAGTGCCTGGATCAAAAGAAATGGACTGGCCAATGTATATCAGTTGTATGGTATGTCTGTGGATGTGTGTTTGAATGATCAGGCTTTTAGGTTCAGGAAGGGAAATAAAAAGCAAAATTGCATTTAGACATAAGGTCCTGGAAAACTTCAACTAAGGCAGAATGCAAGGATTATGTTAACCTATATCACTTATGCTCAGTCACTTGCACTGGGAACTTTATTTTGAGTGTAATTGAAGCTGTTGATTTTAATGCAGTGTTTTTCAAGCTGGGTGCCATAGCAGGGTGCAGTGAGAACCTTTGAAAGAGCCTGCACAATATTAGCAGATAGGTATACAAACACCTACGCATGATTCACAAGATAAACCCAGGGAGCATGTCCCTATGAGCAGGAAAAATGCATTTCTCCAGGCACGAAAAGCAGCAACACAATATGTGCCACTGCTGCTGGTCCCCAGGGAATGCCCATGCACACACACTCTGACAGGTGGCATGTTGCCCTGGGGTGGGGTAGGGGAGAGAGCTGGCCCCAGCAGCCTTACCTGGTGTCCTGGGGGCCTCTGGGGGCTGCAGCCACAGTGATCCAGCAGCAGGAAGCCTGGCTGGCAGCCAGAACGTGGCAGTACGTTCTGCCACCACATGTGCCAGCCCACTTTTTTAAGGCACAAGTTTACTTGACACCAGGATCTCCTGGTTTCAAACCCTCCCTGGCACTGCAAATTAGCAGCATGGGGAGCACCTGCATGTGCAGTGCTCATCTGAACATGCCCAAAGACTTCAGTTCATAGCATCAAAAAGTATTCTGCCCTGTTGTGCTCTTTCTGAGTTGTTTGCAACAGAAGAACTGCTCTATTACTTTTCCATAGTCAAGAAATGACTGAAAGCTAAGAGCTGTCACTTTCCAAGGGGTACCTGGAGCCTGAAAAGGTGGAGACTACAGTTTTAGTGCATTAGGCTTTAACTGCATTACCTTCTGCTTGGCAGCTCTCCCCCTTATCCAGCTAAGATACTAGTTGTTAATTCCTTGATAAACAGTTTGGAAAGGGGATCTTTCAGGGAAAAGGAGCCTTAGCTCTCAAATTTACTTTTCCCTTTGGTCCAAAAAAGCCCAAGTTGTTGACCTTCAGCAACAGGACTTAACTATTCTCTCAAACCTTGTTTAAGCATGTACATAAGATGATTTAGGGCAGGGGTTGGCAACTCCTGGCATGCGTGCCAGACGATGGCATGCAAGGCCATTTTGCTTGTTATGCCACAGCTGGCCCAGGTGATGAGCAGCTGCATCCAGCCACAAAACCTGAGCTACTTGCAGCAGGTGGTAGGGAGGTGGCAAGCCCTTCTACAGAGCGTAGGCTGGCTGTGGCAGGCATCCAGGAGGTTGCAAACAGCTGCACCAGGCTCTGGAACCCCAGCTGGGCTCCATGGCGGTGGCAGCTGCATACATGCCTCGGGGTGCGTGACTGGGAAGAGGCCATGGACAGCACCTTGGCTCCTCCCCTGCTGTGCACCCTGAGGTGCACATACAGCTGCTGCTGCTGCCACAGAGCCGATACTAGGGCTCTGGACCCAGATGCAGCTCTTTGCAGCCTCTCAGCTGCAGTTGTCCAAAACCTGGGTTGGCTGTGGCAGGCAGCCAGAAGGCTGCAAAGCAGCAGCACTGGGTTCCAGCTAGGCTCGGGAGCCATGGCTGGTAGGCCTGTGCGAATAGGCAACTATTTGAGTCAGATTTGGCCGATTTGGATTCGGAGACTTGAATCGCTTTTCCGATTTGATTCAGTGAAATCGATTCAGAAAAGATTTGGAGCCGATTCAGAGACATTCAGAGATCTGGCCATAGGGTACAATGGGGAAATCAATGAAATATGTATAATATTGTTTTTTGGCTGATTCAGATGAAACTTGCAGGGTGGTAGCCTCTGCTGATGGCATGATGCTTGCCAAGTTTGAAGGTGATACGTGCAGGGGTTTCTGGCCAAATCTCCAAATCACCGAATCGATTCGGAAGCTCCAAATCCATCTGGAAAACCTAAAGCTTCTAGCGATTTGATTTGGATTCATAGATTCAGCCTCTGAATCATCTCTGAATCTGAATCATGATCCAAAACTTTGCACAGCCCTAATGGCTGGGCTCCATGACAGTGGCAGCTGCCAATGTGCCACGGGAGGGTCTGGTGGGGGGAGGCAGGGGAGTGGCTGGGGTTGTGCTAC
>NW_017728992.1:44566698-44571449 GCF_001723915.1 Gavialis gangeticus | reverse complement strand
CATCTCTGAATCTGAATCATGATCCAAAACTTTGCACAGCCCTAATGGCTGGGCTCCATGACAGTGGCAGCTGCCAATGTGCCACGGGAGGGTCTGGTGGGGGGAGGCAGGGGAGTGGCTGGGGTTGTGCTACCCCAGGCTCCTTTCCAGGCATGTGCCTTGAGGGGCATGTGCAGCTGCCGCCACCACAGAACCTGGCTGGGGAGCCCAATGCAGCTGTTTGGAGTCTCCTTGCTGCCTGCCACAGCCAGCCTGCACTGGGAACTGGAGCCCCGGCACTGGCTCTGTGGCAGCAGCGGCTATACACATGCCTCAAGGTGCATGGTGGGGAAGAAGCCAAAGCAGTGCAACCCCGGCCCCTTCCCCACTGTCTGCCCAGAGACACACGTTCACCAACTGCCAGCAATAAGGAACAGGCTCCTCACGGCTCCCCTGCCATCTGCCTCTAGCACACCAAGTTAAGGCATGGGTTGACATTGGGGCATTTTTGGCACTTCAGCCAAAGATGTTGCTGAGCCCTGATTTAGGGCAATTATCTTTATTTCCAATTAATGATAATGTAAATGATACCCTATATTACAGTTAGTTTCATAATGCATTAAAAAAACAAATACATTAATGTAGTTTCTCTTTATGGGCATACTTATATGATTCTGACAGACAAAATTACCCAACAAAGAATATGTGCACTATAGTGAGATTGATCTGATCCTATTAGCAGATAAGTTAAAACCAAAATAAAGACCTTCAATGAATACAGGAACTTCTGGGTAAAGCTCTATTAATTACAACTCCACGTAGAGAATGCATTTTAGAATCCTCAGTTCAGTAGGAAACCAAGAGAAAAAATTTAAGGTGCCATGGGCAGCACTTTACAGTGCTGTAGAGAGAAATACTTGAACAGATGCGGTCCTGAGGCACTTGAAATGAGTCCATGACCACAAAAATAAAATACCCTTATACATGCAACTGTGGTAATCTTTCTTCCCCAAATCACTATCCCCCTGACGTACTCTGAACTGGAACATAGAGCATTGCAAATTGATTAGCATGTTGAAACTTGTACATGTATTTGCATGTGTGTGTGTGTGTATATATATATATATATATATATATATATAATGTTTTTTTTGAAGAATGCTATTTCTGGGTTGGGCTTTTAATTATGGGATGGAATGGGTGTTAGCCAACTTCTGTACAAAGTTCAGGTCATATATGAGGTGACAGATTATTTTTATTGTACCAATGGAGAGCTCAGCAGTGTTTAATAATGTAAAGCAGCCTAAGGTAAAAGGTATTTTTTTAAACAAATATATTGTGACTAACAAAGGGAATTCATACACACCTTTTCACAGCTGTGGGAAACTTCTTAATCAAATAGAAAAGCATTAGCAGCTGAATTCGTCTTAAGCAAAAAGCTCCGGGTAAAATAAATACCAATAACCCACAGCAAGAAAACCTGATTTGAATACTTTAAAGCATCTCTTTTATACAATATGGCTTACAGGCCAGGGTTCAGAACAGACACATGACCCCAGATTGTCAAAGGTACATAGCTACCTACCTCCTACTGAAGCTTTATGTCTCTTAATATTTTTGAGAATTGAGCCATGGTACCTCAGAGCTCATCAATTCAGTAGTAGACTTTCCATTGACTCTAGGGTCTGGATCAGCCCCAGAAGATACAACATATAAGGACTCTTAATTCAAATGAAAGCTGGATAGAAATCAGCTATAAAATTGTTACTCATTTTTAAGCAGTAACTTTATAGCTGGTGGCTCTTTTTAGAGCTGAATAGTCATTTTTATCACATGGCCAGTCTAAAATGATTGTGCAATTGATCAGTTAATTGCGTATTATATGTAACATAGAGCAGGGGCCCTAAGAAATATATTTAGGATAACAATGCAGTGATGCTTAGAGCTAAGCATGTGCTCAAATATCAGGGATTAAGCTGATGGTTAAAAGGTAACATAAATAGGAAAGCTTTCCAAACCAGAGCTGTATTTGCAATTCTAAATGCTTAGAAGGTTAACTTTGAGCACCTGCTTTTTAAAACATCTTACCTGTATTGGTATGCACTGAATATAATTTGTGACTGATCTCAGGTCATGCTTCACAGTGGCTTGATCTTGAATTTTATTCCAATTCAGCTTTTCTTCTACATATCCTTTGGGATATGGTATTCACCTTGTTTAAAAAAAAATATATGGCCTCATGCCAAGTTGCTATTCTGTACAATCATTAGCTATCGCTTGAAGCTGAAAGCATGGTTTGTTGGTTGGGGATTGTAAAATGGTTGCAGTGTGTGCAATTTTACTAAGCACGTGTTACAAAAATGGCAGCTCTCAGCATCAGGAGGCATGAAAACTAAAAAAAAAAAAAAATGAGTTCTGATCAAACTGAATGGAAGATTAATTTAATCAATGATAGAAGTAAGTAATAATCAGAATGATAATGAAAGATAATAGAATATTTTAGGTTTGAAACTTTTGATTTTTAATGTATGAGAATATATAGTACAAGAGAGACAGAAACTTTTAGCTGACCTTCAACATCTGTGTCTTTGTGTTACCCTTGGCCCCTAACAGGATCATGGCCAGTGCAGCAGAAATACTGATGGGAGAGAAGAAGATGTTTCCTGTTGGATTTGTTTCATTAAACTTTCTAAGTAGATCAAGTGCAAAACAGGTGTTTGCATTCCTTAGCTTCTCCATTGTCACAAGCTGAAAAATAAAACAAGTGCCATAAGAACTCAAGACATACAAAAAACTAGAACTCAATAAGAACTCAAGGAATTAACCTTATCAGAAACCTAAATCCCTGCACTCCTCAACCCAAAACTGAGAGTAATAAATGGGCATTTAGACTCCATAAATATCAGGAATATTAGCTTCAATTATTTTCCTCAGAAATTAACTGATTCACATAAATGCAGTGTATGCTAGTTAATTAATCATTGGGATAACTTGTTCACTATTGTCTTAGTGCACTGAATTCCTGCCATAGTCCTACTGACTTGTACAGAAAACACTGGTTAATTCATCATCTTTTTAAGTGTGATCATTCATTTTCAGCTTTTCTTGGCTTAATGAGACATAAAGAATTGACTATTCCATTTTGCAGAATTATCTTCTACGTTGGTGATGAGTGCAATGCAAAGCAGAAATCATTGACTATTTACTCCATCACAATCATACAATTTTTATAGCAAGCGCTCTGAATTTTTGTAGTAAGAACATTAGGCACTTATCTGTATATCATACCATTTTCTTACATAAAACCAGAGCGAGTGCAATTTGCACTCATAATGGAGAAAATTATATTAGAAAAATTCTAAATAATTCTTTACCATCTCTCAATATGGCATGCAAAATATATGGAAGTGGAAAATTAACTAGTGATAAAGAGTAATTTACAAATTAACCAGAATTTACTGTTAAAAAGATACAGCTTCAAATAGATTGTCTGCTATATATCCTTATTACGTTAACCTTAGTAATGCATTTCCTTAGACCCCTACCTCTAAATTTTAAATAGATTAAAGTAAAGGACTAGCCAGAATGAAGACAAAAGTTGTATTATGCTAAGTTTACAGCCAAGAGACAGTCAATGGACAATTTTGTCTTCTCATCTTTAATCTTATTATTAGTAATATATCCATGCCATCCTGTACAATGCAATTCTGCATGAATTGTATAATATATCATTATCTCTTTTGATTACAGGTGAACACATTGTTTTTAAAGATATGTACTCAGTTTTTGCAATTCGCCTTTGCCTAATTGTAGGCCCAAAAAAAGCATTTAAAGCAAAAAAAGGTGTAGGTATTCACTGATCATGTAAAATACTTTTTTAAAAGATCAAGAAACTGCATGAAGAAAGACAGAATGCAAAAGAAAGGAAGGATTTTTGCACTACTTTCAGTGCCAGAACTCTAACAGTGGGGAACAGTGGAGCTGTCCAAAACTGCAGAGGGGGGAAATTAATATAAATATTCCCTTTTCCATCAAAATATCAGCAAAATACATGCAGTCTTCCCAATTTCAATCAGCTCAAATAGATACTAAATAGAATTTCCTTGTACAGCAGCTTAAAACCCACAGACAAAAAGACTAACAGACAAAAAGACTAACAAATGACAAGCATCACACGATGCCCTGTTTTAAGGTGCTTGCTATGGCACAAACCGTACATCCTCAAGCAAGGCCTTGGAAGAAAGGAGAGGAGAAGATCTCTGGCCCCATCAGCGCAGGGCATACAGGAGCAAGAGGTCTTTAAAATGCCTTTTTGTGGACTCACTCTGCTGCTGGAATAGGAGCTGGACACATTTTTGAAAGGGAATATTTTGCCTGCTGGTTTCCCCAGCATCTCCCCCCGGTACTGGGGGCGCCCGGCCCCTCTTCTCTTCATCTAGGAAAGAAAGGGGCACCTCTTGCCCTCCCTGCCTTGAACCTAGCCCAACTCAGCTCACCACTACCAGGCGAAGGTGGTGTCCAGAGTTAACTCGGCCAAGGACCCGGGAAGAAGGGGCAGACTTCAGGCCCAGGCTTTGCTCTCCCTGGGCAGCTGACACGCGAAGAGGGCTCAGGAGGCCGCCTGTGCGGGGAAGGGGAGGCAAAGCAGCTTCCGCTTCTTCCTCCCCCTTTCCCCAGGGGCTTAGGAAGACTTTTGCTTTCAGTTTCTCTGACTTTCTCCGGGAAGCAGCCAGGCGGGGCTTCCCCTTCCCCTTCCCCTTCCCCTTCCCCTT
>NW_017728992.1:44557607-44566589 GCF_001723915.1 Gavialis gangeticus | reverse complement strand
GGGCGGGCGGGGCGGGGCGGGGCGGGCCTCTGCATCTGCTCGTCCCCCAGGGCTGGGGGGAGCCTGGCCAGTGCGGAAAGCGCTGGAGAATTACGAAGCCTGCCAGCCCCTTTGCCAGGGCCTGAAACACGAAGTGATCTAGTGGAAGCTCAGCATGATCTATGCATTTCAGCATTGCCCTCATCATATCTGATAGCTGTGCTGAAAAATGATGAATGCAAAGATTTCCTGGGAGATGTCGGAACAGCAGGGGAGCCTCCCTAGGTCTGAAGAAGGGTGTTTGCTCAAAAGCTTGCAAAGAGCTTTTCTGCGCACCCCCCACAACTACTCAGTTGGTCTAATCGGAGAGATCACGTCTACCCGGAGAACCTGGCCCGCCTGCGCGTGCAAATATGCGTGCAAAGAAGCATGCAAACAAGTTGCTTTAGTGACCGTCTATCGCTCATTATAACTGGGCAGTGAGTGAGAAGCAGGTCATGAAAGTTGAAGCATTTCTTCATTTCAAGACGCGCAGTCAGGAGAAAGTGCTGGCAGTAAACCCCCAAATCTGTTTCTCCATCTCTTGTGGGCTAAGAACAAAAGTAGGGAGTATCTCAAGTGGAGACTAAAGAGTCTGGGATGGAGGATGCTTGCCTGCTTCCCCACTGGCTTTGTCATCTTTTGGGATTCATAACTCTTAACATCTACAAATAAAATTCAATCTGGGATCAGAACTCGTGGCAGAGGTGATATCTTTTGCTAGACCAACCAGATATTTGCAAATGATATATATGTATATACACGTGTGTATACACACACACGTATATCTGTCTGTGTATACGTGTGTGTGTGTGTGTGTATACACACACACGTATATCTGTCTGTGTATATGTGTGTGTGTGTGTGTGTAGAACAAGCTTTTAAGCTTGCAAATAAAGACCTTTTTTTTGCAAATATCTAGTTGGGCTAATAAAAGATATCACCTCTACCACGAGTTCTGATTCCTTTTACCTCTAGACCAATACAGCTACAACCTGGATACCTGACACGTAGTATCTGGGGGCATCCGAACCCAAAGACCTCCCGGCCTGGGCCTGCATGTGGGATGCCTGCCAATGGAGTTGGGAGGATCTGAAGTGCCAGGTTGATAGGTCTGGGATGGAGGATGCTCACTGGTTGTAGTGCCATATGGTGTGTAAAGTGATTGAGTTCTGCCTGCTCAATTGATGTGTTTTTTGGAATGATTGAGTTCTGCTCGATCAATATGATTTAGAATTGATTTGGCTAATTTGATCTAGAACATGAAATATGCTTTATATATATAGACACCCCAAAAGTCAGTTAGACTCTCTGAGTGTGACTTAGGTTTTGCATATACTGCATCAATTAGCTGCCTCAAAAATTGCCACATAAAAAGCACTTTTGGCAGAGGTGCTGCTGTCTGCCCTCACCCTCTGGATGTTTTTTTGCATGTTTGTTTTATATCCAATAGCTAGAACAGTCACCCAGGATATAGGTCTCTTGCATTCAATGTCCTTTTCTGCCTGAAGATTTACAACCCCCACCTCCTAGGAGAGCACCCAACCCAACCACCAGATATAGGATATTCTGAAAAGAAGGGATGAAGCAAAGAGTAAGTTCCTTCCTATTGAGGCTGTTCAGCTTTGCATAGCACAATCAGCAATTCACTGGGCTACAGAGTGTGAGCACACACAAAAACAAGCATGCCTCTATAGCAGTGGTTCTTGACCTCTCAGACTCAAATGCCAACTCTTAGGTTTTTTTAACTGAACTATGGAAAAATAAACAGAACAATTTTTCTGTTGCAAAAAACCTCAGAAAGACCACAACAGGTCAGAATATTTTTGACATTATGAGTTTCTATTTAAAAATCGCTGGATTTATCTTGCAAATCACATGTAGCTGTTTGGACATCTTAGAGTGCTAATATTATGTTAAATTTAAAAACACCTCGTTGCTCTTTAGTCTGTATAATGCTAGTTGTCTCCAGTGAGAGAACAGACCTAGTCCAATGAATATTTAAAAACAGTAACTTTTTAGTACCAGCTGATATAAGTTTCAAGGACTTTGCAGTTTGCACAGCTGTTGAAGAGTTCTTGATGCAATATTTTCTTCAGCCCAGAATAGAAAGGCAGAACAGGTGGAGAAGTCCAGATTAACTGCTGGTAATAGGACAGCTGGCATCAGGAATGTACTAGAAACTAAGATAGTTATTTAATTTTTTTAAATAACAGAAATTGTGTGGAAGGGACAGCAAGGAACATTTTCATTTGAAAAAAAGAAAAAAAAAAAAAAACCAAAAATGAGAAAGGCCTTCTATCCTGGGACTAATAAATACATGCCTTCTTACTATGCTTACCTAACACAACCCAGTTACCCTTCCTTTGTACATTTTGTAGGCTGTATACCAGAGGTGGGCAAATTATGGCCCACCAGACCATTCTATGTGGCCCACGGGACCCCTCCAAAAAACAATTATTACAGGCCCACAGCTGCCCCCCCCTCCCCTGGAAAGCCAGTGGGAGGTGGGCTTTCAGAAGTTGTGCACCATTGGAGTGGGCAGGCCCTGTGCCTCCACCTCCATGGGGCTCCCAGCACTCCAACTGGGAGCCTCATGTGGAGGCACAGAGTGCAATGGCGCACAACTGGACAGCTAGTGGGTGGGGAGGGGAGATCCTTGCTTGCCGTGCTGGGAGCCCCACGTGAAGGCACGGAGCCAGCCCGGCCCACTCTGGCTTGATGGCATATGCTCCCAGCTGCAGTGGCAGGAGCCCCATGGAGCCAGCCTAACCAAATTGATAGCATGCAGCTCCTGGAAGGATGATGGCAGGGGCAGTGCTGGGGGGAGGAAAGGGGGAAAGGGCAGAGGAGAGAAATCATGGCATTTAGTCCCATTTCTGGCTCACCTTATACATTCCATCAAGCTAGGACAATTTTAGAAGCCAATGCTTGGTGCCTCTTGCTTCCTGGAATGCATATACAGAAGCACTTATCAGGCCTCTCACTTCTTAAAATGATGTAGCTTAAACTACACAGAAAATTGCTTCTTGCACCCTTAACTGGGCTCCCTGCCCCTTGTACATCTCCAAGCCATGTTCCTGGTATACCTAGTCACCCCTTTCTTCAAAATGGCTATTACACCTTCCCTGGCCAAGTAGGAAGTGATTTTTGAGCCTATAAGTGCCCATTCATCTCTCAGCCCCACTCCACCTGCCATCCTCATTTCATCCTGTTGTTTCCCCCAACCCTTCCTCTATTACCCATTTGTACTTAACCTTTTCCCCTCTAATTTTAAAGCACCAAACCTTTATTTTTTTTCCTCTAACACTCTCCCTTCCCAACAAGAATTTGCATGAAGATTGGCATCAAAGCCAATTTGGGCATCATCTGAATTTTTTGTTTTACTCCAATAACATTTTTGCAAAATAAAACCCTTTAAACATACAGCTTGTAGCTACAAGCTTACAATACAGGCTCCCAGCCACCCCTTCTCTCCACCCAGACTTCTGTCAAGGCTTAGATTTTCCCTGGCACTTACTGGGTGCTAGTCAAGTTCAATGGCTATAGCACACCCAATGAAGCCACACAACTGAAATGAATACTAGCTAACAAAGTCCTCTCGACTACTGGGGGTGCACGAAATGGGCTGTATTCCATTTGGATTCGGCCCAAATTGGGGAGGGTGATTTGATTATTGATTCGGATCTCCATCCCGACTCAATTCAGCTGAATCCAAATCTGAAGATTTGATGCTAATTCAGAGAATCAGCGATTTGGCCATAGACACAACTTTAAACATTTTTTCTTTAAACAGTGATTGGCCATGGGGGGGACCCCAGGTGACCCCCACAGATCCAGGAGGCACCAGTCACTGAGCCCAGGGTTGTGGGGGCCCCCCCAGTGCAATTCCCAGTGGACCTGGAAGTGGACCAGAAGTGTTTCCACTTCTGGGTCTACTGCCAAGCATGCTGGGGACCCGCGCCCCCCACTCCCGTGCTCTTATGGGACACTCCATCTGCCCCAGCATCACAGCATTCAAGAGCCACCTGGTATTTTGAGGTATGTAGAAAAAACATTTAAAGCTGTGTCTATGTCTGAATCACCGAATCTTTCCAAATTGATTCAAAGAAATTAAAGGATCTCCTGATTTGATTTGGATTCAGAGATTCAGCCACCGAATTGGGACGAATCAAATCAGTGACTGAAGCTTCATACAGCTCTATTGACTACTCTGGTTCTTGCATGCAGAATATAATCTGTTTGGCTCATAATCATAAGGGACTTGCCTATCCCAGCAGTTATACTGTGTCCCTCTCCTGCTACTACCATTTTCAGTTTTGCTTTCCCAAAGGGAGAGTGGGTGCAATGCTGTTTGGGGAATATATAATATTTATCTGGTTAGGTCACACTGTAGATGAAAAGCTGCACAACTTATTAGTTAAAGAGAAGCAACAATGCCACATCATTTTGTATCAGTTCTTTATTTTTGGTTCAAGGAATATAAACAGCACAAACTGATGGATTAGTAAGGACACTTCAACTGCAGACTTCGGTAGTATCAGTCTTACAAACTGCTTAATTAAATATTTTTGTCTTTCTGCTTTGTCATATTAAAGATACAAATATCAAAGCGCTTGTGATATAATACCTGATAACATATTTTGTAAGGTTTTTTCAAATATTAAATATTAAGTAACTTTATGATAATTCAAGAAAACAAATTAGATCAATACATGGTACACAAACTTAGGATGAAATCCTGCCTCCACTGACTTTTATAAGGAATTCTAGAATTGATATCAGTGGAGTCAGGATGTTGCCCCCAGTCAATGCTCAGCCATTCCCAAGTGCAGACACAACTGTTCATTTAATAAAAATCTGTTATTTAGTTGCCAAAGTTCCTTTTGTTCTTTGGGGACAAAATTCAACATGCAGCAGTTACTCTGGAAGGGAAGAGCGCAAAGAACAGTTGGAGGTCAATCAAAAAAATCAAGCAAACAATCTTTTTTCTGTGTCTTAGATTTTATAAGTCACTTGCTGTTTAGCAATCCCATGGATGAGAACCATCTTGGTGAAAGTGTAATTTCTTATGAAAAAGGAAGCGAGCACTGGGCAAGGAAATTCTGGCTAACTCAAATATTGCTAAAGGTGAAAGTACTCAGAACTTAGACACACAGATAAAAAAAAAAGAAATGCATCTTCCAGAAAGCCATGAAAAGTCCCCCAAGAGAACCTGTTAGTTAAAGCTATGATTGTATTTGCATAGAATGCTGTAGAAAGTGGTCAAAGCACAGAGAGGAGGCATTATGTAGTTAAAGCTCATTATGAATTTGAATCTTGCTGCACATGCCCAAAACAGACCTTAAATAGTAGCAGCAATAATTTTACTGGGGTACCTGTTGCATTTCTCTGTTATGGGGAGCAAAATCTGCCAAAGAACAGAATGTTGGCAGTTTTATTGTGGCGGATAAGGAAGAGGAAAGGATGATCCGCAGTGAACTTGGGTACAATCATTGCGCACCGCATCATGACCACAGCTGCAGTAGCAGCTGCTGCTTCAGTGCCTTCTTCGTTCACTTCTACAAAGGACTTGTGAACCACATGCGACAGATATAGGTTTTTGTTGCTTGCCATTCCAGATAAGTCCGCCTTGTTTGGGTCAAACGCATCAGGCATTCCCATGCTGCTCAGCAAAGTCTTCAGGTCATAATTCTCCTCTAGTTTAAATCTGGGTAAAGAAACTTCCACTTCAGCATAGTCCATCATTTCTGGATTTATCCAGTCCATAAGTTTCTCATAGCTAAGTTCTCTTTCCAGCTAAGGAGAGGAAAAAAACAACAAAACAAAACCCAGATGGGTGAAACACCGTGAGTACTAAATGAAGTGAACAGTGACCACTGTTCACGCACCTGCACAGGAGAGATGAGCATCTTCCCCAGGGCTGCAGTTAAATGTTGCTGCTGAATTACAAAGCCAGAAGTAATGCTTAGCAAAGATTCATGTTTGTTTTTAGATAGTCCAGGTGCAATTAAGGCCTCTTTGTGGTTTTCATGGTACACATCCATACTAAATAACAGTCCCTGACCCTTACCCGTGCTACCTTATTGGTGTTTATGAGAATAGTCCCATTTTATATATGGAAAACTTCAGACACAGATGGGCCAACACTTGGTTAAAGTCTATGGTAAAGCTAGGAATCAAACCCAGACCTCCTAAATCACAGGCCACTGCCTTAACCAAAAAAATGATCATCCTGGCATCATGTTAATGACAAGACTCCACTGACTTAACATGTAGCAGAGGTTGCGAATGTCAGTCCTACCCTATTTAATCATTGTTTGGCAACCTTATCATAGTGTGGCATGTATCTCTGGAATGGAGAGTATCTTTAAGACTGTCATATGAAGCAGCCTTCAGACAGACTATTTGGTACCATGGGGGCACCTTCCTAAACCTGCAACAGTTTTAGAAAGGAAGGTGTGTCAAACATTGTTTTTCTGTGAACACAGCAGTTACTCCACAAACCCCTTTGAAAAACTGCTTGCTATGTTCTGTCTTTAGCCTGAATCCACATGGCCCTCTTGTCAAGGTGTCTCTCTCTCTCTCTCTTCAGGAACTCTGTACATCATGTAGACTGAGACTTATTCAACTGGGACACAAGGTATTTCCATTGCTAAGCACAAAGATCATATCCCACTGCCTCCTTTGCTAAACCTGGTGATTCAGGAGACTAAGATTTGAATTATGAGGTTTCAATAGGACTTAACCAAAATCACTTCCCTAGCAAGATATTCAAGATGTGTTTGCATATGCTAAAAATGCCTTACCTTTTCCAAGCCAGTGGTTTCATCTTCAATGTTATCAGGAAGCAAAATGATCATACTCAGCTCATTATCGATATAAGGGAGCTCCAGGATTTTGGTTTGGAAGTCTTGTATGTATGTCATGTTGAATTTAGCTTTCCTGAACATCATCTGCACTGGTTTGCTCTCATTCTACAAATATATAAGTATGTCAATAAGTAATACAAAGCTAATGTATTGGTACTCGATAAGGAAAAGTGGGACATCAGTTGAGATATTTGTCCAGTCTGATTTCAAATAAACAGACTAGACAATGTAGGGAAATGGTCATTGTTCTGACCTTTTGAATTGGACCATTTTCCAATGTACGGAAACGGTCATTGTTCTGACCTTTTGAAAAGGGGAGGGGGAAACCATTACTTTTATGAATTAAGAATGGGATTATATGAAATCTTTCTGTGGAATCTGCATTTAGGCAAATGTGCATTCTTCTGTGTCCCCATGCTGTTTATTCTTGACAAATAAATCAATTTTATTGACCTGTTTTAGTACTTGCTTGAAATAGACAGGGAATGTCTTATGTTTAGCCATCTCTTATTTAAGCCCTGATGTCTCAGAAATACAGACGCACTGTCTAAAATGTGTGTCATGTTTAATGTTATAAGAACAACTAAATTCAAGTTTTGAGGCTATTAATGCCAAATACAATCACGTTTCCCTTCACTTACCTATTTTATTTTTTACTACTTCCTGTCATTTTCCTATGGTGCATAAGCTAATATTAGCATGCTATTTCAATAAGAAGTCACCTCTGCATATAAGTCCCCTCCATGTTTTCAGGCTCAATTTTAGAAAAAAACCCAAACAAATAAAAAAAATCCCACCTTTCTCCCAATATAACCTGGTTCTTGAATCAAAAGCAAGGAAAAGACCTAAAAAGTTAAATACACCAAACAAGCGAAACTAAAAACAAAGACGATACTCTATAGAAAGAGAAATTCAATCCAAGACTCACCATACTGTCTTCAGCCTACAATTCCATGTCAAGCAAAATATTTTTAGTTAAACTGAACAGAAACTGTTTAGTTTAAATAATGCCAGGCCCTTATTGAAAAAGCAGAACTGAACTGCAGTTCAACATTCAGATTCCATATGACATACAGAACCAACACCCTGAATCCAAACTGCCCTAGTTTTAGGGCTCAATATCCAATTTTTCCTAGTTTTTTTGAAGGGACATGGAAAAAGAGAAAGAGTGGTCACACAGGAATCTTCTGAATTGTATTTTGTATTTAAGATTGTATTTTGTTTTGTTGGAAAATACACATTTGTGGAATCAAAAGTGTTTTTCTGTTTGTTTTGACCAGTTTCCAATGAAACAGGTGTAATTCCAACAGAAAGGGTCTCCTGCCAGTTCACTCCATGGATTGTTTCTTGGCTCTGTGGCTCCTGTGGTGACCTCCCCCATGGACTACCCCAGAACTAGGGACCTGATCAGCTCTCTGCTACCTGGCCTGAGGGGAAAATAATGTCTGTCAGTTTCACAGTTAGTAGGGTCAGATGGGACCTGAGCAGATCATCGAGTCCGACCCCCTGCCTTGGCAGGAAAAAGTACTGGGGTCAAATGACCCCAGCAAGGTTTTTGTCTAGTCTTGTCTTAAAGACCCCCAGGGTGGGAGCCAGCACCACTTCGCTTCGAAGTTGGTTCCAGATCCTAGCCGCCCTGACCGTGGAGTAGCACCTCCTGATATCTAGCCTGAATCTATCCTCTGCCAGCTTGTGACCGTTATTCCTGGTCACTCCTGGTAGTGCTCGGGGGAACAGGGACTCCCCCAATGCCTGCTGGCCCCCTCTGACTAGTTTGTAACAGGCCACTAGATCCCCCCTCAGCCTTCTCTTCTGGAGGCTGAACAGGTTCAGGTCCCATAGCCTCTCCTTGTAGGGCCTGCCCTGCTGCCACCGATCATCCGAGTGGCCCTCCTCTGGACCCTCTCCATGTTGTCCACATCCCTCTTGAAGTGCGGCGCCCAGAACTGGATGCAGTACTCCAGCTGTAGCCTGACCAGTGCCTTGGATCTCCTTGGATCTGCTTGAGATGCATCTGTGGATGCATGACAAGGTGCGGTTGGCCTTCCCGACTGCATCCCCACACTGCTGGCCCGTGTTTATCTTGGCATCA
>NW_017728992.1:44544303-44552607 GCF_001723915.1 Gavialis gangeticus | reverse complement strand
GCCTCCCCTGGGGCCTGAGGGGGTCCCGGTGGGGGGGCTGATCCGGTCCCTGCTCAGGAAAATGGAGGCAAAGAAGTTGTTAAATAGGTTAGCTTTGTCATGTGGTGTGATGACCAGATTTCCTAGCATTTCCTGCAGGAGCCCCATATTACCCGGTACCTTCTTTCTGCCCCCTATGTATTTAAAAAAGGACTTCTTGTTGTCCTTGATCCAGGTAGCTAGTCCCAGTTCCATCTCTGCCTTGGCCTTCCTGACTGCCCCCCTGCATCCCCAAGCAACCGCAGTATAGTCCTCCCTGGTGATGGCCCTTCCCTGCCATTGGGTGTGCACCACCCTTTTACCTAGGAGACGTTCCCGGATGCTTTTGGTCAGCCATGGGGGCTTTTGTGCCCTCCTGCCCCCTTTGATCCATCATTTGAGCAGACCTGGGAGATCCCCAAGGGATTTGCAAGGTAGGGGCAATCTGGGTTGACAAGCCACTGTGGATTTTCCCATTGTGAACTTAGCTCACCCCACTGAAGCAGATGACCCTGAATGGCATGGTTAACAATTAGGCCGTACAGCCCTTAAGGGTGCCACATAGGGTTATCTGGCTTTACAGTTAGATCTCTTCAATTTGAGGATTGGTCAACCCTGCTGATAAAATCAACTGTAATTTTCATGGGTATAGGTTGTAGCCATGTTGGTCTAAGGACATAGGCAGACAAGGTTCTTTGGGTAAATCTGATATCTTTTATTAGACCAATTAATAGTTGGAAAAAAATTTATTTGCAAGCTTTCAGGTACAAACACCCTTCCGCAGCCTGACAAAGGGTGTTTGTACCTGAAAGCTTGCAAAGAAGATTTTTTCCAACTACTTTAGTTGGTCTAAAAAAAGATATTGGATTTACCCCAAGAACCTGGTCTGTAATTTTTATGGATCTCTTTGTGGGGGAAAAGAGCTGACAATCAAAACAATATGCTAATTTATTCTTTCCCTCCTTGTCATTCAAGGAAAGATTTGGCCTAAAAGTTTAGAGCCCTTAACAACCCCCACCTTAAATTTAAGGATTGCTAAACAAGAGTTTGAATATTTGAGTTTGAAATGGCGAATGTGATCATATGTGAATGTTGTCAGTATTGTCTATCAAGACACCTATCAATGCATGAAGAAGCGGGAGTAGAGAAAGAACAGTGCAACCACCTTTTCCTGATGATTTGACCAGGTCTTCGGAAAGCAACAGAAGAAAAAAAAATGACTCTTGGAGAAGATTAACAGTAGGAAGCTGATGAAAAAAAGACAGGATGGTGGTAAGCCGCTGATGTGTTAAAGGGCTGCCAGAAAGTTTAGGAAAGCATCAAAAGGAGACCAGATGCACACCATGCAGGGGTTATTTGACCCTAGCAGTCTTTCCTGCCCAGAGCAGGGGGGCTGGACTGAATCTCATGAGGTCCCTTCCTGCCCTAAACTTCTGTGAGTCTGGGACTACCTAGCTGAAATCAACTCCTGACAATTCTTTAGTTCACCAGTGACAGGTTATCCGATACAGACTAAGGATACAAAAGCAAGTCTTGCAAGAACTGAGGTCTGCAGATCATCACCAAATCTTGTAAAATGAGTTCCACAGTTGTGGGCTAGCTGCCATAACAGCTGTGTTCAACTCGCATTATTTGAGAGACGTACAGGAACATACCACACAAAAAAGTAAGTCACGAAAAGAAAGATACTCTCTTAGGCAGCACAAGCCAATTCCTCCTGTTTTGAAGATTTGGTTCATGATCTCATTGTGGCCTGCTAATAGTCTTTGGAGAAGGACAGTAGAACTGAGCTGTCCAAATAAAGGGGGGCGGGGGGAGGAAGTCCTGTGCAATGTAACTTAAGGCTCTTTTCATAAAAAGCTTGGAAGGAAGGTTTGGCACTAATACCCTAAAGTATTTCACTTTACACATCAAAATAGCAGTTTTTCAACTGTGTAAGTGCCAGTTTTGGCACTTATGCAAAGTTCACATTTCTATTCCCTGTACAACATCTATGTTTAAATATCCACGAGTACTGAGTAAGCATGCACAGCAACCTGCACACTGCTTAGCAGTGTAACGAACCAAGGTGGACAATACAATTCCTTCTACAAGAAAGTGCACCTTTGACAGCTTAAGAGGGAGTATTGGCCTTTATTCTAGGAAGGAAGGCTCACAAAACAACCATGTGGGGCTCCACTTTCATTCAGTGTTTCTTGTTCTATAAATGAGTTGAATTCTTAGAAGAGGATTAAGTTGCCTGTCCCTGTTAATGTCCCCGGGAGACAACTTCCTAACTATGGGTGATCTTCTGCAAGGAGTAGGGCTGGTCTGTCACCATGGTAACTGCTACTCTGGAGTAGCATATATATTATGCTTTCAGATGTGGGAATTTACATGAAGCAGGATTAGTCAATAACAAGAAATTATTTTTTGATCTAAATTGCCTGGAGACCAAATACAAGAAATCTATTTTAAAGCAGAATAGTCTCATTCTGATTAGAGACATTATATTTAAAAGTTTTGCATGTGGGTGAGTAGTCTTTTCACACTTTACAGCTAACAAGAGCCAGATTCTTTTCTTACTGGTGCAGTTCTAATGATTTCAGTGCAATTATTCCTACTTATACAAGCAAGAGAATTAAAACCTACCCAGACATTTATGCATACAAAATCCTAAATGCACTAATGAGATGTGAGGTTTACAACTACTGTTTGCAATTTTAGTTTGTAGCAAAAATGAGATAGAAATTCTGTGCATAAAAAAACAGGATATTAGAAACCAAAAAGGCTAAATGATTCCCAGCATTTCTGATCACTGAAAAATGTTGTGTACCAGCATTTTGTAGAATTCTTCAAATGTTCAACAGTTTTATCTATCCACGTTTTTCTTCCAGAGATTATTATTGGCATTTATGTTTGACAATTAAGTTCTGAGCTACCTCCCCACAACTCCAAAAAGACGTAGAAAAGTTGACAGAATGAAGGCAACAGAAAGGCCACATTAACTTTAAGTATTTGCTAGGAAGCTTCCTGTCAAATGTGTTTATTAGGGAATAAAAAAGGAGATGGAATTGTAAAGATTGGTTAGGGGAGCCTTAACTCATTATATTTCTTTTTCTGAGTTAAGGACAGTGCATCTTACTGATATTTTCCCATCTCATACCTTGTTAATTTTAAATGGTCTTTCCGTTGTGCGATCTTTGCAGAATTGGGTTTCCCAGTTGCCTTTGAAGTAGATGGCATTCACCAAAACTAGTGTGGTCAATGAATTAATAAGTCCCTGAGCCAACAGATCCTGGATTTTACCTTTAGGATACATTGAAAGAAGACTAGTTTTTAAATTGATACACATGTAGCTAATCAACATCTGATACACATTTTTTTCTACCATCCATAAAGGAAGAAACTGTAGGAAACCATTTTTTTTTAATCCTTTCTATAACTTGCTATGTCCATTGCTTGTTATGCAAGCTTTGGCTGTCTAGGAGTTCTGCAAGTCACGTACCTTCAGTCTTTTCTTCTACCCAGGCATTTATATGTTTTCTGGAGTCTTCTGGAGCATTTGAGAAATCAAGTTGTTCCAATGCTGCATGGTAGAATTTCCGACAGGACTCTGTAAATGACTATGACAAACAATCAGATAATATCGTAACAGCATAATTTTCAGGTGAACAATTATAAGGGATTCTTAAATTCACTGACAGTATACATTTCTTCCTCCACGATATTCTTCAAAGTTTCATAAAATAGTTCTCTCTAACATAAACGCAAATTGTTTCTATGCCAGCCCTTCACTTTTGAAATTAGGTCTTTAGTCATTACATTTTCAGTCTGAGCATCTGGCTTACTGAGATCAATAGAGTGGCATAGAGAGATGATACAAATATTTTGCTTCAGTGGGACAGCATAAAGCTGTATAAACTCCTGTCTATGGAAGCATCTTTTGTAATTCTTCCAAATGTAATCCTGGTCTAGGTCAGGTGAAACCCAGGGTGATTACTTCCAAAATGGTTCTGCACGGTACATCTGGCCTATAACCATCTACTCTTCAGGTGCAATCCTTTTAAACAGAAAAAGCCTTATGAAAGGCCTGCTGTGCAAGTGCCATCAGGTCAGTTGTTCTATGTCTAGATCAAAAACGTACTTTGCCTTTCCAATTTACATACTAAATTCTTCTGTTTTACCAACTAAACACTAAAATTATGCCAATTTAAAAATTACATAACTAAATAATTAAACTTTGAAGAAACTTGTGATCCGAGTTCATGCCTACCAAAATGCCCATTAGTAAATAAGTTACTATAGACTGGGGAAGCTGGTGGGATGAGTCTTGGTGAAAAACAAATATTGTTACATCTTTAGAGATTTTCACAGGACTTCTTAATTTTCTGGGCACAATAAAACAGAGTAACATTTGTTCAGAAACAAGCCTCTGCTATATCGGTTCCCCTTTTAAAATGAGAATCAGAGTCCACATCATTTTTAGGTAAGCCTTCAAAAAGTTCTCAGTCCCTCTTCTGTCTTGGTAAAAACTTCCCTTGATGAGCCTCCTGAGTGAGACAAGTTAAGTAAAATAATCCTAAAACTACAAAATACTTTTCATAACCCACAACAATATCCATTTCCCTATTTAATCCTTCTCAACCACCAACTGGGAAAAAGCCTTCAATCCAGAACCCAGGCCAAAAATATAACAAATATTAATGGAATCCTGAATACCTGGACTCTTTCACCAAGAGCACTTTGCTCCAGTTCTGAAGAGTTCAGATCTATGCATTACCAAACAGAGACACCTCAGCTGAACTGAAATGTCAGGATAATGCTTGGAGACAGTTTTCATTTTTAGCAAGCCAAACAGCAGCACCTTTATTTGCACTCAGAAACAGAAGGATAGCATGTACCTAATAATACAAGATCCACAAAACGAATGTTTACTTACTGCAAGAAATTCATATGTCTTTTCTGCATAGAGCTGGCTGGCAGTTCTAAGTATGTACTTAGTGCCTGGTTTGTTAATTTCTGAGACAAGTGACTGGTAACTCTTGTGAATATCCTCTGCTTTGCTCAAACAAAGCACCTAGAGAAAGGGAGAGATTTGTATTTGGAAAGGCTCATGAGTTATCGGCACTACTTTATCTAGAAGTCAATATAATCCTTTCACCAATGTAACAGATGAAAGTTGTAGTTTGAACATTCAAGGAAGCCCTATAAAAGACAGAAGCTTTCCCAGTAAGGAAAAGGAAACACTATTATAAAGCATTATACAGTTGGTCATGGTGAAGGGTCAGCAACATGAGGGCTAGGCTCACTCAGAGGGAGTTTATGCACTTTCAGGCAATAAAACCAAACATTTCTGGACAGTTTAAAGAGAAGGCATTTCTGCAACCTCCGTGGACACTTAATGCAGCCCCAATGCTGTGGATTTGAATAAATGCACCAAGTATAAACCCGAATATCTTTTACTTGCTATCATTCAGGTGACTAAACCATCCGATATTGGGATCAGCGCAAGGGCACAAAGATCTTAAAGCTTCCAAAATAATGCATTTTCTATCTACATGATTCCAGTCAAAGTTGTCCACACTTAGTCATATAGACACATTCTTCTGTTCATGCAGATACTACCCAAATTATCAATCAGGCTCTAAACCAGTGCTGTCCAACTGGCAGCCTAAGGGCAGCATGCAGCCCACGAGAGGTTAATTTGCAGCATCTGGACTCCCACTCAGCTGCTACTCCTGCCATTGCTCTGGCTGTAGTAGTAGCCCGGGACTACAGGCTCCCTGTCCTCCATGAGCTTCTGCTTCCTGCCTCTGCCCCAAAGGGTGGGGCAGTGCCATGTGGCACAGCCCACAACACTCAGGGAACCCAGAGCTCAGGAAGCCTGGCACAGCTGAAGGTGGAGCTGGGATGCCTACAGTGCACTAGTGCAGCATGGGAGCTCACAGCTGCAGCTGAGGGTGCAGTGCCTGCGCACGGGATGCAGCACCAACAGGGCGTGCGACCCCCACCTGTGGTGTAGCTCATGGCTACTTAGAAGTTTGGCAGTCCTGCTCCAAACAGGAGTCTTCTGGTAACTTAATTCTTTCAACATTACACACATCACTCATTTATTACATTCTAGAGCATCTTGTCCAACACCAAATCAGCCAGGCACAGAGTAATTGGTTCTAATTTTTAAGGCAACTCTCAGGTAGTTATTACACTCCAAGGTGGACCTTATTAGGTACTACTTGGTTCAGCAATTCAGGGTCTGAGAGTGCTTGCTGCAGCAATTCAGCCATCATCTATGTTTTAGGAATTTTCCACTACGCTAATTAGGCCCCAGCTTCCAGTTTAACCAAGTGTCATAGGCTTGAAAATTATTCTGTTTCCAAAAAGAAACTCAGAATAATTTTTCATATCCACACCAAGCATGTCACCACATCCAATAAAAAAAAAAAGACACACAAATGTAAAAAGACAATGTAAATTTTCCACAAGACAGACATAAACAAGGACTGTGACATCTTGCAGGAGGAAAGACAAAGGTGCTTATTATATATGGTGTGGAGGACAAACATCCCTTATTTTTTTACTTTGTAATCATAATTGTTACTTACCAAAACTAGTAGGTTGATTTCTTTTTAACCAAGGTATGATATTTATTTACATTATGCCTGAAAGCAGTCATTCACCTAGAGCTTCCAGCTTCATTTTACAACCCAGCCTACAATTAACCATTACCATAGGGCTCTACTATTATCCTTTCTTCTTTCAAAGAGGGTCAGAGTCTCAGCCTTCTAAAAGCAACTTTTTGTAACATTATTTCATATTTGCTTTGTTCCATCCCCAAGTCCATCTTCTCCTTAATAAAAAGGAGCAGCTGATATTGCAATAAATTAGCAAGAAGTCTCTTGGGAATATATTCAAGAATAGCTCTGGCTGTCATTTCATCTTAGACAACTGCACTGAAGTACCATAAAAAAATGCTACAAGCTGAATTAATACTCCAGAATATTTTTTTTCTGACACCTCCGTCTTTTTTTAACATAATCAGAATTTAATAGAACAGAACTCATGAGCAAGTTCCCTAGTATTAAACATTTTAGTGAATGAAAACATCCTGAAGAGGCTTTTCAAAGGAAAAAAACAGCTCATTGCACTGGGATGCCAAAATAGTCAGAAGAGCCAAAGACCTAAGGAGGCTTCCCAAATAGCCATTTTTATCAACAAGGGAGATGGACAGATCAGTGGTGAAATGACCTTCACAGGACATTTAATCACCCAATTCAATCAAATGTGGTCTGTGACAGGACATAAAAGCACTGGCAAGGTTCCAAACTAACGTGATTTAGATCAGGTACCCTGCATGTCTATGCTTTCAAGTGAGGTGTCAATCTGAGGCGAGTCCCACAAAGTGTAAGGAAGAATTTCAGATATATAGCAGTATTAAAAAAGCAAAGTGCCTTTGTGTTTATTATTATTTGGAATCAGTACTTAAAGTTCAAATTCAGCTTGACTTCAAGTCATATTGTGAATAAAGTTATTTTTCCACATATTCATTCAAATGCTTGGTTTCCTTAAACAAATACATTACAAAAAGACTGATGTGAATGCAACCATTTTAACAGAGCTGCTGTGTAGGATGCTATTTTCAAGAAGAGATTTTTTTTCCAACAGAGTTAGAGAATGTTCCCACCCACTATGAGAGTAGGAATATTCTACTACAAGGACATGTAAAGTTCAGCAAAATCTGCAAGCATGGTAGCAACTGAATCATTGCAAAATACAACGAGCATCAGTTCTTAGGAATTAAGGTGGGGTTAAATCCTAAGGAATTCAGGTGGGGTTAAAATGCACATTATAGAAGGTGGAAGTTTAGACACGTTCCCAGAAGCCAAGTATTGAATAGTGTTCTAGTTGGAGAGCCTGAAATCTAATTTCTAAATTTATAAGCTGCTTGCATGTGTAAACAAAAAACAAAAAGCACCTTACAAGAAACAGCAGTGCGTTATTTCAGCCCAGCTCTGCAGCATCTGTACAGTTCAAGCACTTCAGCAGGGCTTTTTGGTGCTTTTAGCTAAAGCTGATTCAATCAGCTTTTAGATAACAGTGCCAAAAAAGCCCCGCTGAAGTGCTCTGTAAAGACATTGGGCGAGCTGGGCCCAAATAAAGTGCCACTATTTTTTTTTTAAACCTCTGCAAGCAGCCATAATTTTTAGGTCAGAAAACCTATAGGGACTATGTTAACCCCCCCTCTCCACTCCCAACCCCCATTAAGAGAATCCCAAAATGTAAAAATTACCTGAGGCATGGTTTACA
>NW_017728992.1:44530867-44539303 GCF_001723915.1 Gavialis gangeticus | reverse complement strand
ATACCCCCATTAAGAGAATCCCAAAATGTAAAAATTACCTGAGGCATGGTTTACATTGCACATACCTACAATACCAAATTCCCTCTCTCTAATAGCCTTTTGTAGAGAGATTGGCCTTATCCCTGACCTCAACTGGTCCTGCTACTTTCAAGTATGCTTGTCTTTTCTATGTCTTATTACCTCTAAGGCTTGAATTCTGCCCATGTCTTTGCTGGACTGCTCAGCTGAATTTTGGAGCTCCATGCTTGGCCCCCTGCTCTTCTTGCTTTAGGCCCTCTTTTTTTCTAGGCCACTAGATCAGGATTTGCCATTACATTTTTAGTAATCCACCCACGATTTGCAGAAGCAAGTAGTTATTTTTATTGGTTCATCTTAACATCTTAAAAAGGGATGGGTTTCCAGAAATTGCTATGCCCATTTACATTTCTGGATTATTGGTGGAATTTGATACCAAGATGAAGAGCATATCCAAAGGACTAAGCTGAAGAGAGTATCCAATACAGCTAGAGAGCCCTTTTCTACAAGGTATTGCTTATGAGATACAAAATGCAGAATTCTGAATACAGGGACACTAGGATGACAAGAGCTTTACATAAGTACAGAGCACACAGAGGATCTGCTGCTCAGATTCAAATACAAAAGTTTGTTTAGTGTTTCAAGTTCTTCCAAACATACCTGTTTCATCTGGGCTGCGGTGTTACCTTTTGTACCCAGAAAAACCATTGACAAGGCTGAGGAAATACTAAAGGGAGAAAAGAATACATTCTTTGTGCTGGCATTTTCACTCAGCTTTGTGAAGAGACTGAATGCAAAAGAAGTACTAGCTGCACTGAGGGTATCCATAGTTCAGAACCTGTAAGAGAATATAAAAAAGAATTGATTTTGCTTTAATCCAAACTGCAAAACATGATTATTTGAATCTGTACTTTATATGGATACCTTTACCCACTCCTTTGCAGGCAGACTGAGTCATGGCAGCTGTTGTCAGGGAGTTTTTGGAGTCCTCAAAGAAAGTAAGGCTCCTCAGCACAGCCATTGATCTTGGCACCAGCACCCCCACTCCAGTGCCAGCACTGCCCCCCCAATCCCTCTCTTCCCTGCTCCAGCAGGGGTTACCTCTGTGCAAGAAGGTGGGGTGTGTCCACTGCAGCTGTTGGCTCAAACTGACCCAGAGGCAGGAGGAGCCCGAAAACTGCTCCTGCCCCACTTAGGCTGAGGGCTGCAGGGAATGCCAGGGTGCCAGGCCAGCACAATGTCTTGGTTTATTTCCTGTCCCTCCCTCTCCTCCTTCCCTTGCTGGCCTGGCTGCTTCAACTGTGGCTAGCAGCTGTGCAGACTGCCAGACAGGACTAGGGTTGGCAGTGTCAGCGAGTGATCCCAGGCTCCCCCAGCACTGGCAAGTAAGGTTAATGGGGTCTAATGTCTGCACATGTGGCGTGGCAGGAGGTGCAATTGTTGGGACTGTGGATCAGGTCCCTTTAGAGGAATGTCTGTCAACAGCAAAGTTTAATTTTAAAGGTAACACACACCGTAAAATGAAATATTTCATCTGACCCAAAACAGCCCTATTTTTATTAGTTCAGCTGCAGAGCTGAGAAGAATGTTATTTAGACAGCACTAGCCAGGATACATGGTTTAAGCTCCCTGCTCTTCCTGGGAAGAGATACTTCAAGGATTTCCTGTGCAGGATTGGGCAAGGTATTTAGGCTCTAGCCACAACTATGCTTGGTTAGGGGCCTGGTCCTGAGAGTGAACTCTCCAACCTGAGTCAGGCACCAAGGCTATATATACACAATTCATCTGGAAAGCTGGGAGTTTCAGAATGAGATCTATTAACACACTGAGGTAGGAGTCCAAAGAAAATGCTGAGGATATGTTAAAAGCCTTGGAAAGGGGGAGAAAACTTAGGCGTCTTACTAGTCAGCATCTTCCTTTGTTCAGGATCCATAACCCTGAACCCCACCCCCTTCTGCAGGTATCTACTCAAGCTGGTTCGTTCAAAAGCTGAAGTAAAGTGTGGGCCATTACTTCCTTTCAAAATGAAGGAGGTGGTGCCCCCTTTATCCACTAGCTCAGCAAATACAGCTTCTTTTCCTGAGGGGTTCAAACACACATCTTCTGCCTCAAAGCTGTGCTCAACCTATAGTCTGCTGCTTAGTTTGGAGTGGGGGCACTCTCTACCCCTCCAGTTGAAAAACTGTTCCACTTTGAAGAAGAGAATTAAAAGATGCACCTAGTCAGAGGAGGACAAAGCAAGAGGAGAAGGGAATTAAGCCCAAGTGTCCTACATCCTGGGGAAATTTTCTGACCACCGAGTAGGTCAGTAGAAGGGGAGTCCTACCTCCTCTCACAGTGTTCTTAAAGAAGTAAATCCTACTTTAAGCATCCAAGTCCTTTCATCCAAGTCCTTTGGTGGATCTAATCCTTACTATCTGGTTTGCAGGTTCCCATCTGCGAAATGGCAAGAGTAGGTTTGACCTACCTTACGGGGGTACTGAAGAATACATAAGAGGTTTTGACAATGTTGCAGGCTCTGGTGATGGAGCCATTAAGACTTCACAGGTGGAAAAGAACACTGTCTCACACACTTACAAATACCTTTTAAGACCCAAAAGATGCTGCTGTACCTTGTTTGTAATTGCTTTCATTTTGAAAGAAATCTTTCCCTTGAGTACACCAAGTTAACTGCTTACATGTCTAAGAACAGAAAGTTTAGTTATGAACAGGCAGAAGTATGAATTCTCACCTTATATAAATAGCTCTTTATAAGCTGCGTGTATCTTCAGCTCACTTGTGTTCACACAAGATGTGTTGCATACAAGCCTGTGTGCCAGGGAGTCTAACAGAAGTCAGCAGAAATAAGTTGCCCTATTGGATACATAAGGAAAAATAAATTGTCTTTTTAGTAATTCGGTTGCAGTTTAAGGAAAAACTCAAATCCAGTCCAATCCATGTTTCATAACTGAGAGTATCACATCCAGATGCGGAGGTGCCCTAGGCTGGCTGTACCCAGGGGGTGGCAGGATGTGTCATGGGCTGGATGGTGCCTGGGCCGGGTGGGACTGAGGGACCCACTGCAGGCTGGACAAAGTCTGTCCATGGGCCATATTTTGCCCACCCCTGAGTCAGATCCTGCTTAGTTTAACTCAGTTAAAAAACCCTGTTGTTTCAGTAATTCATGCACATGGCTGGGAGCTAGGCAATCTATTACAGGCAGTCCTTGACTTATAACATCTATAGTTACAACAAACAGCACTTACAACATTTATAAACTGACACCCTGTTTAGATTTTCTGACATCAGTTTCGACTTTATGATGCTTGATCCACCACCATGCCACGCCAGCGAACAAGTTCGCTGCGTTGCCGATCTCCCTGGAGAACATCTGTCCAAACTTCCTTGGACACTTTCTTTAAGAAAGCAGACAAGACTCCAGAAAAAACCTGCAGCCAAAATCTGAAGAGGGCTATTTAAGTGTTATTAATTGTCATTTGACATTAAACTGTTTGCGACAAAGAACAAATGCAGTGAAATTACTAATTACTGGCACTGACTAGTCCTTTACCAGAAACTAACTTACCTATTCCCAGTCTTTTATTAACCTTCTGGGATTCTTAGGTCATGTTCCTGACAGCTGTTGTACTAATAGGTATCCTGCTTTGCCAGCAAGGCAGTTTTAATACCATACCATGGTGCAAATCTTGAAAGGTGAGGAAAAAGCTGCCAAACCCACCAGATTACCAAACTTGTCATGACAAAAAAGTATAAATTTAAGTCAGGCAAAGATTATTTAGTCTTTTATAAGGTCTCTCATTGTCCTGGAGTGCATTCCACAGGGCCATGACATGAATTTCAGGCTTACACATTCATCATCAGCATGTCTGGCTGTCCTAGGAGTTAGCTGCTTACTATGAGGAAGGCTATTTTGTTTAAAATGGGAAGTTTTAATAGAAACAATTAGAACAGGGCAAATGATAGGTTTTTTTTGTGGTGCCACTTGATTCCAAGTTTGAAACTTCTTGCTTATGGTTTGCAATACACTTATTGCCCAACCCATCATTATCACTACTTGCAGCAAAATAGTTATGGAACAGATCTTCCTAGAAGATTTTGAAAACCTTTAGTGACAGATTGAAAAGTTAAAGTTCATGGCCAATAACACACAGAGGTTAATGTGTACAGGGTGAAATCACTAATATAAATCTGGCTTGACTCATCTGCCATGATTCACTCCATATGCTGAATGCCAAAGTTCCATTACAACAGCTCTTGGTTCATATTCTTTCAGCAATCATGATTAGGAAATGGTAAGTCATCCTATAGCAGTGTGTACACTGGGCAAGTACTCCACCCCTTTCAAATGGGCTGCTCACACCCATCTTGTCTACAGAAATAGAGGCAGGACCAGAGAATATATCTTCCATTTACTTTCTACCATAAAGCAAGGGCGGGCAAATGCTGGTTTGTGCACCAAATTGGGCCTGCGGCAGATTCCATTTCCCAGCAGTCTGTGGTGGCAGCTCCTTCCGGCTGCCACCACCGGACCCAGCCCTGCCGCCTGGGCACCCCAGCCCATCCGCCCTGCACCTACTGCTGGGGGCTGGGACCCATGCAGCAGGGCATGCAGCCAGGATGGGGTCACAGCCTGAAGCGAGGCAGGTGGCCAGGAGCCTCCAGGATCTTGCGGGGGGCCAGGGCAGAGTCACGATCCACTTTCTACAAGCCCATGACAAATGCGGGTTCCACAGGCAGGGGCATCCAGGCAGCAGATCACAGCTCTGACCCTGTGCTGTCACCACTGCAAAATCCCAGCCCCAGAGTGGCTCCCTGCCCAGCCATTTGCCCTGTCCATGCCACTTTGGGACACTCTCCATGGAGACCCCAGGAGCAACAGGGCCATGACAGTGTGGGGCTGGGGCAGAGCTCCAGCTCTGTGGCTAGGCGATGTCACAGCGCCACTGCTTCCAGGGTCTACGGGGAGACCTGCTGAGTCAGGGGCTGCTGGGAAATGGAGTCCAGCCACCAGCCAAATCTGCCATTTTGCTCACCCATGCTATAAAGAATAAGAGACTGATGTTCCAGCATGAAATAGCATGCTGGTGGTGGGAGGAAGCAATTCCCTAGCTGACACAAATCCTGTGTGTCCAGAGTAGCCAGGACACAAACTAGGGACTTGCTATAGAATACTGTAATCTATGCTGCGCAGCAAGAGAAGACAGGATGTACAAGCCACTTCCCCTAGTCCCTGGACTGGAATTAGCCCCTACGATCAGAATGAATGTGATAAACATGTCACTATTTTAAAGTCCTGTGGTTTTGGGGTCACATATTATTCTGCCATTATACAAAATGATACATGCTTGATATAAGTGAGAGTGCAGAAAAAAGGGAAAATCTCAGTGCTGGTACCTGCTCTTTTCTGCATGGAAGTAGAAGACACAAGACAGCGAATTACAGGCCTGTTTGATCCTAAGCCCCACTGACAATTTTTTTCCCAAAGCCCATCAATCATGTTGCCTTTTGATTAGAAAAAAAAAGTTTGTCAAAACCCTCCATATTTTGGGTAAGCAAGTTACCAAATGACACTCACTACAGTCCTAGGAGTGAACCAGTCATTTAGGAGTAGTAGAAATATTTGATGCTATTTGATTTTGAAATTATTTTTAAACCATTAACAATATGTACTAAAAGCTCCCTTCAAACAACTTGAGGGCAAATGTTAGGAAGTAACAATCCTAGGTTGTTTCCTCTTTACAATAATCCTATTAGAAGAACACTTTTCCCATCAAACTTAAACTTCCATTTAAGCATAATATTATTATGGTTGTTGGGGGAAAGCCAAAACAAAACACTGGAGCATTTGCCTCTGTGCCATGGGAAGTTAGGCATACTAGTCCCCCACTCGTTTAGATCCCGTTAATCTGATACCTGCTACAGCAAGATAATGGGAGCTCCTCTTCCTTGGTCAAACAGCAAGTCTGTACATAACCCCAAACAGGATGAAACATTTCAGAAAGACCGGTATTGGGACTTCCTCCAAAGCAATATCATATTTCCTTTTGTTCTGTGGAGTACATCACAAGGCAAGTTTCCTGAGAGCTGCTTATATTAGAATTATTTTTGGGGTCTCAAGTAAATATTTCGGAGGAAATGCTGCAGAATGGATTCTGACAACAGCCATCGGCTTTTTGCTCATAAAAGTGTATTTTCCTTCCATTCACCAAGCCTTGAGCTAGGGAAAAAACCCTAAAAAAATAACACCGAAACCAAAAATCAAGTCCATTTTAGAATTAACTTGATAACAAATAATACCCCCCACTTTTTTCTTTTTTTTAGGATTGAGATACTTACAAAAAATACACACTGAGATTCTAAAATGCCAGAACAACATTACAGCATAGCACAGGCAGTCAGTGATAAAATCCTGGCCTCTGACGCTGCTGAAATACCCCAGTTAATGAAGTCATAATCCTTAAAGAAATCCACAAAAAACAATGAGAGGTATTTGGAGTAGCACTAGAGCACAAAGCAGACTTTTCCATTAAGGGGAAAACCTGTTCCTCCTCCAAACCAGGCTAAGTTGAGACTTCTTGTTCTTGAGGTCTGTCCCTTAATAATTTCACATCCTGAACAGTTCCTTTTCCTTTTTTTTTTTTTTTTGCATAGCCCCAGCTTCATAACTGCCATCCTACCCACAGCCTCATTTTGTCAAACTCCAGCTTCCAACTGTGGAATCCTGCCATGCTTTTGTCTGCCAGATTAAAGACACTTCCACCAAAAATCTTCTCCTGAAGATGGCTTTCCCCTTCCCCATGTTATCCCTCTTGCAAAACAAGAGGTTTTCATAGTTTTCATATTTAAATCCCTTCCAAAGGTCTATTTCACCATATTGTCTTGCTGAAGCCAGTTAATTGACTGCTCATCTGTTTTCAGATTCTGCATTGCACTCCCAACCTCACCATCTAAGTTTGTATGATTATGTTGAACTTGTACATAAGGAGAGAGAATATATTTGTTGAAAAAAAAGGAAATGAACAAGAAAGCCATTGTGTTCTTAAATTCTTTGGTTAAAAAGACATGTACAACTTAACTCTGTTAGAGCCTCTTGTCTACTGCATTATAAAAATCCACCATGGGACACATCACACCCCTTGATGGTTATAAAAAGGGCCTACCCTAGAACAGTGCTGTCAAAAACGAACAACAAATACTGTAACAAACAATTCACATTCATCTTCTCTTGGATGAAAGTGAAAGCCACTCTCTTTTCTGTACTCCAGTGTTTTCTGCATCTTAAACAGTCATCTGATACTAAGAATTGTATATGCAATTCTGCATCTGTTTCCCTTGAATGGAAATGTTTACACCACAAGCATTTTGATTACAAAATCCCTGACCCTACAACAAGTTCAACACAGCTTTGTAATTCAGCAGGGTTTTGTATGGGGCCCACTCTGCACCTCTCAGTACTTGTGGCTACCTTACTCCTCTCCTAGCACGCATTTACAGCAGTGACTACAGATGTATTTGAACCTTCCATATTGTCAGCAACACACCCCCAACTCTATTTGAACAGAGGAAAACAGAAGCTGGGGAACCAGGGAGACGTGCAAGGCGTGCAGTGAGTCCAAATTTAACCTCTAAGTTTCCAGTGCAATTTTATTCATGTGGGCCCACCCCCCCAAAAATATCTTCCAGTACAATTGTCAGCCTACAGACTTTCCTGAAATTCCAGGTGAGGTAGCTTGCTGCCAGGATTCGTATTGCAAAATCATCAGCAGAGAAATCCTACCTTAAGGCAAGCCTTTTAAGACTTACCATAGATTTATACCAAGGGAGAAAGCTAACTGCAAGTGCCGGTTGCCACCTATACTTCAGCACGGCAGGCTTCAGTTTTAGAGCAGTCAGCGTCTCTACTTACTAGGCAAGCGTGCCACAAATGAAGCCCCATGCCTTCCCCAGTGCCACTCAGCCCCCTACCCCCTGTGTGATCTGTTGCTCCTCTCTTCGCTCCCTGATCTCCAATCTGCGGCTGTCCTCACCCGGATTTGAGGAGCGCCTGCCACGGAGGCTGCCCATGCACGGCACCTAGGCTACAGCTTGCCCAGCCAGGACGCAGATAAAGCACGGCGCCAGGCAGCTCAAGCAGCAGGGGCCAGTGCCACCTCGTGCCCACCTGCTCGGTGCCCAGCAGCACCATCGCACGGGCCCGGCGAGACCCTGCTGCGTGCCAGAGAGAGCAACTCTCCCCAGGACACCTTCGGAAGCCCCCTCCATCTCTGCCACCGCCCCTGCAGCCACAAGGGTCCCCCCCGCCCCGGGGCCCTACCGCTGCGACTTGCCAGCAAGGAGGAGGGGCGGCGGCGGCGGCTGCAAGCTGGGACTGCCCCGCTCCCGGAAGCGGCGGGAGCCAAGCGATGGGGCGGCGGCGCGGGG